>NC_045749.1:17575847-17692182 GCF_008692095.1 Etheostoma spectabile | reverse complement strand
TCTCTCTCTCTCTCTCTCTCTCTCTCTCTCTCTCTCTCTCTCTCTCTCAATTTCTCAAGGATGTGTCTGCTTGAGTTTTGTTTGCAGAGTTACCTGGAGTTATTCCTGTCTGTTCTTGCTACTGGAATTCCACTCATGGGTTGTGTCTCTTTTTATCATTGAATAAAGAGGCCTCAGGTGTGCCAACATTCACCTGAATGAAGGGAGCTTTGCACACAAAACACTTCCGCTCACTATCTGTAAATAACATATGCCTCAGTAATGATCAAGTCTCAAGCTTCACTGCTCAGTATCAGTTTGAAAAATTGGAAAAGAGAATTGTCTCTCTTGCTATTTAAAAAAAAATAAGGGGGAAACCCAGGTGACTCACAGCACAGAGAGAGCTGGGAATGAGGCAAATAAAGCCTGAGAGCAAGGTTGTCACGCCCACAGATCTAAAGAGCTCCCCTGGGTTCTTTGCAGACTTGCAAAAAGAGAGAGAGAGTCAGGAAAAGAGAGAGACAAAGGGAGAGATGTAAGTTATATTGAGTGAGACTGCATCTGCTGCCCCTTCTCCCAATGTAAACATCTGCGGCTGGTTAGTGTTAGCCTCTGAGCTAAGTGCAGTCCGAGAACGTCTGGTTCTTATACGGCGCGATAGCAATGGCAAAGGGCAGCAAGGTGGGGAGGCGGGTGAAGCTGCTCGAAGAGTCTGGGCCCCGTGCCCAACTTAGAGCAGAACAGACGGGAGGATGGAGAGCCAGGTCTGGGAGAGAGATAAGGGAAGGTAGAGAGTGTTTTGGGAACTGAGAGTGATATAGACCAGAGCCCTGAAGACCAGAAAAGAAAAGGAGCCGTCGGTGGCTTTGAATCAGGATTTGTCTATTTACAGAAATATGAAGGAATTTTCTCGCGTTGTGCTGTGAACTCTGGGCAGCTTGGGTCTTAAATGTTTCTAACGATTTTGTCTTTTGTTAACTCTTTTGTCCCTGCATGTCATGGTTATCAGATTGGCAGTGGGGAGAATTAGGACAGAGAAGTTGAGCTCAGCCTGCAGGAAGACTCCTATTCATTCACTGTGTGACCGCACACAAAAGATGGCACAATAAAGGATTTGGTATTAAGTAGCTCTCCTTGCCGCCTCTCATTCAGCCTTCAGCCTCTGTTTGTAACTTTAAAAAAGCCTGTGCAAGATGGAGAACAAAGCAGTGCTGGCCCACTTTAGTATGTATGAAAAGAGTAACTTCCTCTAGAATTTGGTCCTTTATCAAACCTTTCTGTCCAACAACAGCGACAGTTGCGTAGAGTATTGCTTTACATGTGTCAAAGCAAAGTACACAAAATAGGAGAGCTCATGAATTTGATAAATGAATATGTGAGCTTAATGAAATCCTTCAGGGTCCTGCTGATGGTGCTGTAGAGATGGTGATTTCTACTCTTTCAATGAGCTTTCTGCATTCTTTCAGGCGCTTTCAAAGGAAGACAAGGTTTTTGTGGTCTTTATCACTGCGTCTACAAAGTATTAGGCTGCCACCAGAGATCTCCTTAAAGAAGGGTCGTAGCTGGGGTCATAGTTCATGGCAGAGTTCAGCTTAGAGATCCACTGGTCACTCTTTGTTCTGGGAGTTGACAAAGTAGTAGACCACATGATGTGATTGTAGTCAGAGCCTTTGTGTAAAATTAGATTCTACTGTTTTTGTGTCTTATCTGCCACACTCAACACAAACGTCCTTTGTAAAAGTTCTGATGGCTGCACCTAAACAGCGCCACCTTGACTCAAAGATTGACACTTCAGCAGGTAATTTGGGCCTCCACCAAATCCCCAGTTTTGTTGAGCAAACACATTTTTGTTCTTATTAGTGTGATTGCATTAGTTTGCTTCCCTGACAAAATCCCCTGTTTCTGAGAAGCCCAGTGAATCACATGCCGTGTGTGTGTGTGTGTGTGTGTGTGTGTGTGTGTGTGTGTGTGTGTGTGTGTGTGTGTGTGTGTGTGTGTGTGTGTGTGTGTGTGTGTGTGTGTGAGGGGGGGGCAATCTCTACACTGCTCCCTTCATTCCAGGATATTGATCAAATTAACCTCGGGTTGCTCTTTTGAGCTAGCATTAGCTTGTGTAATTTTGAGCCATGCACCCTAGAAGATTGATCTTGTGGTCCCTATTGGGATTTGAACTGATGGAGATGACAGAATAATAGTAACGCATGTCATTATAAAGCATTCCAAAACAGGATTTCATTGACACATTGTCAATATTGTTAGTTTTGCATGATTTATTGCAGGGCCAATTATACGTGATAAACTGGTGTGCATAGTGGCAGAGTTGCTATTCTCATCTGTAAAGCCATAGGTCTCAAAAGTCAGGGACTAAAGTCAGGATACAAAGACCCATCCAGCGTGTGTCAAGTCCAACCCCAAGAAACCACTGTGGGGTTCGGGCTCATCCATTAGTCTGTCCCTGTGTTTTGAGTGACAAGGTCCGACCCTCTGTTGTTAGGCTTTCCCACACACTGGTAATTGTTGGAGGCAGTCAGCTGAGGCCACCAGTCATCCGTGGACCGCTGTGAGACAAAGCACAGAGGATGCAGAGAATACTGATATGTAGGGACGAGCTGATTCTGACAGGCAACATGCATACATTTTATACATGAGGAGCTTGCACATAAAGGGGGCTCTGTTCTGGTCCATGGCATTCTTATCTTTTGTCAAAGCATGTTTTTGTATAGCGACTTTTGTTTATTTATTAAGTTTCTACAGAGGCTATTCAGTATTTAACACTTTTCCATTTGTGGTTATCACGTCTTGATGTTTGGGACCTTTGTACTCTGTTTTGTTCTCACATTGTTTCAAAATATGGAGCTATGAGTCAGAGGAGATCACAGATTAATGCATTGCCTGTCATGAGAGACTTAGAATAAAATAAATGTCCCAGTAGTCTCGGTAACACTGACGCAGAGTACAAGTTGACACACATTAGGGCTTTAAGACTTGACAAATGCAGAAGAACAGTGCAAGCTATGACTGAAATTGAGCGTAACATTCACAGGTCAGCCATTGGGGGGCGCCCTTTCCTCTAGTTGACCTGCAAGTAGAATTAAAGAAGCAGCTTCACTTCAGTTATTTTTTGCAGACAGACCATGACAAAGAAAAATGCTCTCATGGGGAAAAAAAGACAAATACGTGTCAGCTCGATTTGCTCAGAGCCAGTATTTGGCCAGTCATTTGATAAAAGGTTGTGAATAAAACTTTCTCAATCTTCTTTGACAAATAAGATAACCTGACTCCTTTTAAACAAGAGCAGGAGACAACTGGAGACAGTTGGAAAGTTGAGGCCTGTGTCTAGAATTAGGACGTAAGTAGCCAGGGCCTTCCCCTGCACACCCGGTTCATTCTTTCTGTCGCGTCATCCTGAGAGCGAGACCCGTAGGAACATCCCTCCAGTCTGGGTTGTAGAGTTTAGTCATTCTGTCTGCAATGCTTCGGCCCAGGGGACGAGCCTGGCCCAAAACAAAGCTTTTAGTGTGCATAAGTATTCCCTGTTACTAAATGAATAACCTCTTCTGTTTGTACACACTCTTTTCCAGTTCTACGCGGTGAGCCGGAAATCTGTGTCTGGTTTTGTCTTTAAATGACTTTGTTTTTGCTACCCCATTCAGTTCAATGCTTTTTGCTGCCTTGTCACTGTGGGTTTTATGGTAGTACTTGTTGCTCTTCTGTGTCATGTTGTGGGTGGTCTCAGTCCATCCATTACTTCCTTGTCCAGGGAGAGGCAAAGTTCACACGAGACCAACATTCATTTGCTCTCTTTGCAGCGGGCAGCTTTTGCACTCATGTGTAAACCATAATCAGGCTAGCCTGAGAAAGATGTAACGGCAATTTAACCAGCCGCGGCATTTCTGGCCTCCCTGTCCCTTGTAGCTTATTGTCGTTGACACACAATGACGTAGTGTTTCAGGAATCCACTCTGTAGCCCTCTACTCAGCTTTCTACAGAACTCAAAAGTAGTGCAGAAACATGTGGAGTGTTTTAGGGTAGATGTGAGAAGTTTGACCACCACTTTGATGCAAAATTAGGATAATCCTAATTTAGTTGGTACATCTTTAAACTTACTTGTGCAGCCTGTTGTGACCTGAAGCAGGGACTGTATTGCTAAAGCTTGTAGAACAAGAAAATACTTTTTATGCTGAGTGCATACGTTTTTTGTAAAGAAATGGGTAAAGAGATGACTAGACAGAATCAGAATGGAGGGGACTGCTAGGAGAGGCCTGGGGTGATGTTTGAGGACACAGGGGGTCCTTGTGGTTTGTCTTGCTGTCAATCACCCACAATCTGATTTCCTTTGTTGTCTGTGAGCTCAATGCCCCTCAGAAACCTGTGGCTGTCCTTCCTCTTTGTGTTACAGTGTGGGAACTTTGCTGTGCTGGTGGATCTCCACGTTCTGCCCCTGGGCGGCCAAGAGGACGCCAGCTGGTTTACTACAGACCACATCGAGGTACAGACACAGGGAGAAAGGCGTGCGTGTGAATATGTGTGTGTGTGAATATATGGCTTCTGATCTGCTGGGGGCCCTTTCAAAAGTCAGCAGCAGCGTGGAATTGAAAATGACTTTGAGCCTTCTGTCTGTTCTTAGGGGCTTTCATTGTTGCAAAACTCATCTCTCCACCTAGCCACCTGTGGAGTTGCCTTTCTGCCTTTTCATTTGAGACTTCTACTGTCCTGTTGGCTGCCTGTGCTCATTAATCTCAAATAACTTGTGTTTTCTCAGCAGTTCATAAACATGTAGCTGTACTGAAATATCTGTTTGTAGGAGGTTACAGCCCTGGTTCGTGATGCTGTGGACCAGAGGGTTAAGCAGTACACAGAGTCCCTCCACAATAGAAAACAGCCCAAACACAAGAAGGAACTGGCATCTGCTTCAGCGTTTTTTGTGAAAGGTAACACATCATCTTGTGACCCTCATACTGCCCTAAAGCCAAAAAATCCAGTATTTATTATGCTAGAATCAATTCTTTTAAAGTCAATTATTGTGTGTAGCATTGCTTCTTTATTGGAGCATTAGTTTAAATTGTTATTTAGTAATGAGTACACATTCTATGTATTCTGATTTGTTTTCACTTTTGCTCATTACTCTGGTATGTAGTCTTTGTCTTCCCTTTCAATGTCTAGGTGTGTCTATCATCAACTCTTCAATAAGTAAAATTGTTTACTTTGGCTATCCACTCAAAACCAATATTTATTCACTTGGACCTCAGTGCACCGATATGGGCTGTGTGCATGGAAGTGGGCCACTGATTTCTGAGGAGGATGGGAATGTTGTTACAAATCAGTTTGAAAAGTATTTCATGGCTACCTTTTGATGAAGAGTGTGGGAGGAAAGACAACAGAACTAGTTGGGACACGGCAGCTCTCTACGCCCAGGGTGTGACCTGAAGTCAGGAGCTGATAGGAGTTTTTATATTGTGTTTCCCTGTTTAACTTGGCACAAAACGTAAGTCCATTTAAATGGCTAATGTTTGTTACCCTTCTGTGTAATGTGGTGTTGGCGCAACTGTGTTCGTCTGTACTTGTAGTTACCTAGATGACACCAAAACCAGTTGCTCTGACACATACAACTCTATTAGCAATGAGAAAAATCTATAAATTATGCTCCACTGGTAATGGGCCATTTCAATTCATCTCTTATTTATCCAATGCAAGTACATTTCCCCAGCCACACACACACGTCTTTTAAAGCACTGTAAGCCTAGCTTCAGAGGAACCCCCAGCTGCGTGTTGTAAGTCAGACAGGTTTGTCACAGGTAGCAGTTAAGGGCAGTTAAACTGGGCTCACTCAGCAGGGCAGGCCTGACTGGGAGAGTGGGATTACAGGGCAGTTGGCTCCATAAAGTTTCTCCTGTGGCTGCAGCTCTGCCTCTCACGCTACTCTCCTCCACTTTAGTCCTTTTATCCACTATGCTGTGCATTCATGTGTGCAATTGTCATCATACACAGATACATGTGTGCATTTTATTCAACTTGATGAACATATAGTCATCCTAAGCAGGCATGCTGGTTGCATGCATGTACGTGCATGTGCACATGGCCGCTGATACACATCCGACCCAGTGAGAATCAAAGGAGCAACAGTGCGTTGGAGAGATATATCTTCCCCCTGGGCTAGGTGTGAACAGGCTGACAGGGTACGGTTACTAGATTGTCTCATATTCCCCATGACAGACTGAGGAGAGACAGACATCTCTAATGATGGAGATCACAGACTGAGGCTTCATGCATATACATTCACTCCACTGTGTGAACAAGGGGACTATCAGTATTTCAGCAGTGAAATATGCATGTAAAAATGATTAAGCTCCTTGCAGCTTTGCCAAAAAAGAATGTAACCAGTGGAACTTGACTCCATACCATACTGTAGAATTTTCCCCTCTTCAGAACATGAAAAGGTATCGCGCCTCAAACAGGCCCACACAGTTCATGTGCTCTAGTCCTATTAAATGTCTTAAGTGAGTGTAATCACAATCTTGGTCTTTTCATTGTCCCATGTGAGGGAGGCGGCAGAGCAGTAAAGGTGGAGACTGTGACTGTGAGAAGTAAGCAGGCAGGCAGAAGCCATAAAAAGAGAAGGACGGCCCATAGGCTTAGGGAGGGAAGCCCAGAAAACCTCAGGGTGGGTATTAAGTACTAGGGTCGCCAGTTGTGCAAGCAGGTCACATGCTAACATGCTAATCCTCACAGGTCTTTCAGACTGTCCATAGCAGGGAGTGGAAGCTGGTTTTCTGTGTGTATTTGTTTCTCTTTGTGTGTGTGTGTGTGTCTGTGTGTGTGTGTGTGTGTGTGTGTGCATGTGTGTGTGCATGTGCATGTGCGCATGTGTGTGGCATGTTATTCAAGAGCAGAATTAAGCTGGATATCCTAGAGTGAGACATGTGTATGGTACACATACTCATGTATGTTGTTGCACGTAGACAAAGGTGTCAGGCAGGATGGTACTGATGTCTGGGCCAAGAATAGGGCGGATAGAGTGTGGTGCTATGTGTGGGATGGTATGGGAGGGGAATTGTAGGTCTTGTATGAGGCGGTGTTTGCGCTGGTGCCAGTGTGAAATCACAGGGGCTTCCGCCAACAGACAGCGGTAAGAACAGCGTAACAGCCTCAGCTGTTGGCACTTCAAATGAGCCATCAACAGCTTTTAGCATTCCAAGGCCCTTCAGTGAAAGTGTTTGTATCTGAGTTATCTCCATGGGTTATTGCATTTATGTATATATGCTGTGTTGGGTGAATATGTGTGTATATGTATGTATGTATGTAAGCACCCAGTTGAGAGGTGCTTATCCCATATCTTCTGCCAACGTAAATCTGTATCTAAAGCCTTTTCTTCTGCTACAGAGGCCAATTTCCAACTGTCAACCCTCAGCCCCCCTCAATTTTTTCATTTTTTTTTTAACCCAGGCTACTTGAAACTTCAAGATTAGCTCATAGTGATGTGATTTATTTATGTTTTTAGAGAGATGAACAGAGGGAACTTTTCCCACCAAGCATCTTGGCTCTGGACAAGCAGAATGGACATGCTAAGACTTAGAAGACCAGGGAAGGGGAGCTTGGGAGAGGCCTGTTGCATTCTCCCTGGTAGACCGTGTTGAACACACCCACATTTCTCAGAGTAATTACAGATTGAAAATGAGTGGATAATAGGTTCTCTGTGCTTAGAGGAATACTTTTTTGTCATTCGATATTTTGTCATGAGTAGGGAAGCTGGTGGTTGTGCTCTACGACAGAGAGTGAGTGTCACATTGTCCTCAAGAAAATGCCACTGCCTAGAAAGAAAACCTTTTCACTTCAGACATGGCCCTTTTGGACAACACAACATGTACGGTAGCCCAAGCGATTGTCTCACTGATCCACTTTTACTTTTTGTATTAGATTTACTTAAAACTGCTGATTGTGAGCGATCTTGATTTGAATTTGCTCTTGGTCTAGTATTGTTTTACCTCAAGGGGATATTGATTTTGTTGTTCATAACGTTGTATACATTTGTGTGGTTGTGTAGAGTGTAAACTTAGAAGGCCCCATTTTTTACAGGGATTTAGTTGACATGCCATTTCAAACTGCCAAAGGACATTACCAGATGTTTTCCGCCTACTATTAGTATTGATACACCCACATTGATCTCCCCATGTGAGGGAGAGCTCCGGTATAGTATAGCCTGGTGTTTGAGATGCTTCCTGCCCCTCAGAGGAGTTAGAGGAGCCCTGGCAAAGTGGTACCTAGAGTCCATTTTAGCCCATGGCAGAGCTGGTTCCTTCTTCCTCTCCCTGCACAGGTGCCAGGGCTTAGGGGGAGGGAACACCTGCCAGCCTGTTTCCCCATGGCCACGGCAGGCTGGAGAGAAATTTTCCCAGGCTCCCCAGATGAATGGTCACTAATAGCCGTGGGAGAGGGCTTTGCGAGTGCTGCACAGTGTACGACTGACTCCTCTTGGCAGCCCTATGAAGGGGGCTTAAGGCAGCCTGGCCACGGCCATTGCGGGAAAAACACAAGTGCTGCTGGATAGCTTCACTGTTGGAGAATGCGTTTTAAAAATGACCATCTCCCTCCCAATGAAGAATGCAAAGGATGTGTAGTGACTAAAGGGGAGATGGTTCATTTTTGCACTATCCTGTCATAGATTTAGCTGCGTTTGGCTTCTCTGGCTCTTTGAATGCCTGTAGCCGAAGACCGGAACATTTTCAAAAAATTTGGAAAAGCTATTCTGTCAAAAAGACTTTCTGTGTACAAAAAGGAAAACCATATAAATTGTTATATGAGTGTTTGATTGATAGAATTGATACATGCCAACCTTTCAGCACTTTTCTGAAGAAGCAGAAGTACTTTTGTAGTGACAACCTGTATTAACCCACATTGTTTCTTCTCAGTGCTACTGCATTTATTACTATTTATATAAGTGTTTGTTATGTAGGGACTGGTCTGTAAATAGAGAGGCATGCCTGTGGCAGAGTTACCTGCCCTGCTCTGTGTTACTGGGCGTGAGGCAGGCTGGGATTAAGGCGAGGGGGAAACAGAGACCTGTGACAGGAACAAAGGAATTCCAAGGCCCAGGCTGAAAATGGATCCTGATCAGAGTAGCCACTCCAGCCAGCCTGCCTCCCCCTCCCTCCTCCGCTGGCCCCTGCTGGGCAACCCCCTTTCTCCTGGTGCTTTGTGGTGTTGCTGCGGCTCTTTAAATCCTTCCTATAAGCCCCTGACATTACTCAGCAGCAACACATAGGACAGTCTGACTCCAATGTTAACCCCTCCTTCCTATTATTGCACACTAGATGCACACTTTTATTCTTTTTCCTTGTCCTTTGCATTTCAACACATTTATTCTCTCTTGCCTGTGCCCTCCATGTCTGCGCTTCTCTGCTCTCCTCATGTCGTCTCTTTAAATTTTCTCACTTTTCCTCCTTCTCCTTCTCCGCAGGGTCAGCTGCAGTCTCTTAGGACACAACCGCAATCCCCGCCATAGCTGTCACACCACACTCTTTTCCCATATAATTAGGGCCTGAGCCTGAGCACGGATCACATTCATGTGACTGTTCCCATCCACCACAATCTGGTCTGGGAGATGGCACACACTCTCTTGAACTCATACTAAGTGTTCAACAAGACCCGAATGCCTTGTATTAGGAATTACTCAAACATTTCAGAGGATCACTTTGAGAGAAACAAGCCCGTGTCATGTCCTCTTGTGAGCTCTGTGGTTTTTCCTGTGGACAGATGTCATTGTAGTGCTTTGTGCCAGAATTGCCTTGTGTGGTCAGGAAAGGCCATCCCAGGACCGCCTTAATAAAAGCAACACAATTTAATTGTAATCCTTTCCAGGCCTTTTATTTGCATTGGGTCAGTGTCTGACATAATTGACATGAAATAAGATCAAATTCAGAGATTCAGTCAATTCAACACAGAAGGTTTTATTTTTTTGCATGACCTTACCCGCCTGCTACCATTAGTCATTGGTAGCAAAACCTAGATAGAATTGCCATGTGTGCCATGGTTCACCTATTTGGATTCTATAAACACAAGCTAGCAGATTTGCGGAGGGCCCAACAAGCAGAGAGAGCTTGCTTCCAATGAGACCTTGATCTGCGATTTAAAAGGCCAGCACAGTGCATAACTCAAGTCCACAAACTGCTCTGCACAACATTAATCCAAAGAAGCTTAATGCAAAATAAGCAGTTTGCATCCTACTCATTCTGAATGTTCTTTAATATAAACAGTGGCAGCACTTTGAAAGAGATTTGTGGCCTCTAAGGCTAATTAAGATATAATGTTTATTAAATATGACATTTTGTATTGTGACTGCATTTATCTCATCAGATTATGTTTTGGAGAAACAGATTTTTTTCCCTTGATAATTGCGGTATGCTCCAAAATGCTCCCCACCACTTTAGTCACATGCTGCATTATGGGTTGGCCTGAGCTACCATGCTGCGGCGTATTTTGTAACTGCAATGGAGGGGTCACCCAAATGTTAAATTGAACACTCATGTGCAAATATTGTTTCAGGTGGACGTTGTGCAGGATGATAAGGCACAGTGCTCTGCTATGGCCGTAGTTACAGTTACACACAGAGAGTGATGTCCTTCCAGGAAAGCCCCCACTTACATATGGGTAACTTCCTCATGCTATCTCATCCCTCACCACTCCACCCATCTCTCTCCCTCTCTCTCTTTCTCGCTTTCTCTCTCGCTGTAAGCCCCAACTCTCCACCCGCACTTGAGGACAAAGGGAGGGGGTCCACATCAAAGCAGAGATGTCAAAATAGCAGGATTCTCAGGCACTGATGTCTAACTGTCCTGCTGATTCAACTCCTGTTCATAAAGGGGTTGCGTGGGAATTGCAGTTCTCCTGACACACAGTCACCACATTTACATGCACACTAGAAACATGGTTAATGGGAGAAATCAGATTACGACAGGAAATCGGAGAATGCCTTCACATGCACTGCAATAACCAGGTTACTGTAAAACCCTGCGTTTACATGCAGCTGGTGGGTAATCAGATTTCTCTCCTTCTCAGTGTCATGCTTTTGAAGCAGTGCTGGCGTACTTTGAGTGTATTAATGATATATAATACTGCAGCCTGAAGAGTTTCTTTTCTTTGTGGAAACATTTGGACTAACTGACTGAGAGGCAACTCATTCTTTCCTTATTATGCACATGAGCCTGAATCTTTTAAAAGTAATACACCATTCATCTGTGGGAACAATCTTATTCAGAATTATTTCAGTTTTGATTTTTGTTCAAGCTTTCGATTTAAATATTTTGCATACTGAGATGCATTGCTAAGAATTATCATCTTTCTTTCCGTGGGTTGGGACTGCTGCCGTGCCATGATGCTTTCCTTACGTATAGGAAGTATAATCGTTTACATCTGCTAACATACTACATGGCCAAGAAATTGGTTTCTTCCAGCAGAAGTCTAGCTGTGTTAAACAACACTGAGTAAGGACACTCACTGTAGTATTCTTGTTAAGTGTCCTGCACCCACTGTGGTCAGGCTAAGGCAAGGCCAGGACCTGCTAGGAAATCCTTCATATCAGAGCAGAAATTCTTATGAATTCCTGCAGGAGTCACAACTGCATGGGCTGCCAGGAATTCGGATGGTGAGAAGAAGTCGGCTATGTTTTCTATGGCTGTTTTAATGATCTCCTCAGGATGTAACTGAAGTTAATGAAGTCTTTTCCATAGGGGCTTACCTTTGACCCTGGTCTGAATGCTTCTCACTCCTGTCTGTTCCATTTTACAGTCCTAGTCACTCTGGATGCCTTTTGGTTTGTTGACTTTTCTTTCCTCTCATTGTTTTTCCAGGAAGCGGTGAAAGCTGCAGGGATGTGTGTGTGTGTGCGTGTTTGTGTCTTGAAAGTACAGTATTCTAGCTTTTGCACCAGCCCTGTGGAGTCTGTGTCTTTTTCTGCAGTTGTCTTGTGGTATATTACAAGATGGTATAAGTATCTCCATACAAGCGGTTACAATATTATGTACCCCATTTCTAAAAACATGGCGTGCTGGCTTGTTTACTGTTTGATTTGACCTATCATAATATTGTTGTGCATCGGGTTTCAAAACAATTAGGCAAACCATCTTCTTTTGCAGGAAGTACAAGTGAAACCCTTTAAAGTCTCTACTCTGCAGATTTGGATATTGCACCACTTTGGGCCACAGTTGCCACAGAAAGGGGCCACTCATTCCCAGAGGAGGCACTAGCAAACTGTTTGTGAGAGAGAAACATGAATGTAAGCATAGCACGAGAGAACCTGGGCAGAGGGCCAAAAGCAACTCTGCGCTGTGCAGGACGTTAAAAAGTTGGAGCAACAGCTGAGCTGATGTCTTGGGCCATGGCGTTGCACTGGTTCCCAACTCTCTGTCCAGACATCCCTGTCAAACTTGTCCTGGGAATTGGTCAGCTCAGCCCACCAGGGAAAGCAATGAGAAAAGTTGTAGAGCTAGACATGAGGCCAAAGAGTCCAACGAACAAAATTGAAGCTTTTAAAAACAATGAACGTGGAATTAAAGATGCTTGCTTCCTGGTCCTTCCTGGACCCAGAATGGGCAGAGAAAACAAAACCGAGATACAGATCGGCATTCCTCTCTTGGTAGACATGCTTTTCTATTTAAAGTATAATGGAATATCTGAATTTCTTTCCAATAAAGGAATGCTGCTATTGTTAACTACAAGCATGCTCAACATACCATACAGTGTTTTTAAAACAATTTCCCTTTGGGATTAATTAAGCATTCTATTTAAAGCTTGGTGGTTTATCCAGTATTCAACATACTTTATGTACATTATGTATTAAAGGGACAGGCTTCCATGGAAATCAACTCAGTGAGGGCGGTACTCCAATAGGGTATGTATTCACTCTGTACAATACTGTCCATAAGAATTTGGACACTTTTTTGATCATGAGTAGCCATGTAAAGGTCCTGACTTCAGTCCAACATGTGCTTTACTTGCTGGAGATCAGACTTAAGCGCCAGAAGCCCTCCAAACAACCAAAAACCCAAAGATGGCTGCATTTGAGGCCTAAAAGAGCACCACTAGAGAAGTAACCAAGCTGATGTATGTGGCTTATGCAAATGATTTGCAATCAAAATTTTACTTCATGCACGTTTATGTTTATTTGTTCAATTGTATTATGGGCAAAAAAAAGACAATTGCTACATTATGAATCAAACATGGATGTTAACAACATCAAATTAAAGCTGCAACGTAATACATTTTCACTGTGATTTTGTACAGAGCCAATACAGAAAAAATATACAGTATATCATTGACATATTTACAGACTGCTGTATTTGGAATTTACAGTCATAGAGTTTCCTAAAACCTTGGTTAACAAAAAAGGATGTAAAAGGATTGGATGTAATGGAATAAACTGATTCCTATTTCTCATTCACCTAAAGCTGTCTCATGGCCCCTTTATTGCATGGCAGGACAGGGATTCCCAATGAGAAGCTCAAGGTTTTGTATTTTCAGAGCTAGGTAAATGCCTTGAGTTGGTGCCCTGGGTATAAATCAGTCCCTGATTCGCTGGCTAGAATGAAAAATAATGGAGCGGAGTGACGATCACTGACCGAGAAGTCTATTTCTTATTGTGCAGATTAGAGATTAGTTTTGTCTCTGAGAGACGTAAATGTATCTTCACAAGTCTTGAACAAGTTGTCTAACGTTTTGCTGTAGGCAAAATCTTTACTTAATGGCTTTCAAGGATTAGCTGCGTTCCCATAGGTGCTAAACTTATATGTGTTATAGCCTGTCCCCTAGGTACAACTTTTACCCTATTATCTTAAGAAAAATATTGATTGTAATTGCTTGGTATCTTAGTAACAAACAGATATCCACATTTAGAAAGCCCTTTTGATTTCTCACTTTAGTTTCCTTTTAACTGGACTTAACTTTTAGCTGTAAGGATTTATTTTTAGTTGACAGATTGGGCTTGTTTGGGTTTAGATAGATTTGATTGACTATTGGCATTTATTCCTCCATTTATGTACATGTACAGTATATGTTTTGCATATATACAAATTGTGTTTGCTAGTAGAGACCCTGGTCAATAATTCAGCCAGAAGCACAGAGAGAAAGAAGGCCGTGCTGGTGCCATTAATCACTAGCCAGTGGACTTAAGTGTATACCTGGGACAGTTTTGTGACACACTGTTTCTGTGATTGCGTGTCATTATCCAAAGAATTATGAGTCGGCAATTTTTTGAAGACGATAATTAAATGCCTTTAGTTGAACAGAGAAAGGGGAATGTTTTCAGAGGCCCCCTCACTCTTATGTCTTGTTCTGTTAATGTGCTGTATGCATGGTGTTGTAGCTAACGCACCATATAGGACATATTTGTCCTAGTTGAAGATCGGCTTTTAGAGGATACTTGTCCAAGTTCTTTTAAGTTTTAGTTATGACTTACTATCTGTGTTGTTGCTGATGGGTGAAAACCTCCCCACTTCCAAAATGTCAGCCTCGTTTTTAACTTGATGACAGCGCAAATTTGACATTATCCAGGGAGTTCTGTAACAGCCTTGAGTGCAAGAGGCAAGGAATTTCTCAAACTATGGAAGACGTGTAATCCTTTAATTGATGTTAAAATACCAAAATCCCCCCGAGTTACTTTGCAGTTAATGATGTTTTCACCTTTTCATTCCAAATCAGAAAAAGAAATAAAAGAGAGATGTGGCACTGGTGGTAAAGTCAACTAGGTATAGTTTTACGGTCACTGTTTCAAGAAGAGGAAAAGGGTCCTAAGAAGGGTGATCAGGCTCTTTTAGCTTCCCAGAACTGTTGTCCTGTTTACAAAGAACCAACTGGATTGCGTGTTAGCAAGACTGTTGCTTTAAGTCAATAAATTCCTACAACATTAGGCAACAGACGTCTTTTTCTGCCCAGCACATCTTAAATACCTTAACAAACATTCCATGACAAATCGAGCAGAGGCCTGGACCATGGTTTCTCTGCTTGTTCTAAACTGGGACGTCAGTTAAATTAAAACGGAATAGTTTCTTACTCCATGGATCAGTTAGCTGGTTTTAAAGCATTCTGGCCCTTGGACTGAGCATAAGATTAAAGTTATAAGAAATTGATGGGAAGTGTTTGAGCACATACAGTACATATACGCATATAAAGCTAACAGTTATGTTGTAATGTGTAGGAATGAGCATTGTTTTTTGTAGCTGTTGTATTCATGTTTGATCTAGTACTGCTTTCACTTACAGTTTAGCATAGCCTAGCCAAGTGTGCTTCTACAGTATGTGATGGAAGTAGTGCCAGTTGTGGAGTTCGTGAAATGAACGGTTTTATATTGGATAAAATAATATTTGCATAGTGTGTCCTTTGAGTAACCACTTTATCTATTTTATTTTCAAGCCTTGGAGATAGTGTCAAGTACAATATTTTTTCTTCTGTGTCTGTCTGCCCCTCTTTTGCCTCTAACTGCTTTTCTGTTTGGTTGTTTTTATAGGGAAGAACTTCAACCTGGTCGCCAATTTTCTGAAGCGGCACTTAAACCTCAGATGTATTGTCAAGCAGCTGTATGGGGGTACGTTTCCTCCATGTTTTCAAAAAAATCAATTCCCAGTTAAATGAATCAGAAATAGACGTCTCAATGGCTCGTACTCAGCCAAATTTCCCACAGAAAAAGCAAGTCATATGTGGTCTGCATGTTGATTTTTCTCCCCCTCACTTGTTTTTATGTCCTGTCCCTACCTGCTCGGGGTGTTGTTGAGAACAAGCAGCCATTAAGTGGTTCTCTTGAGAGGCTACTGAGAGTGGGAGAGAGAAAGATTGAAGGGCAGGGAGAATCTATCTCCATGGCCCATCTAGTGCCTGTGACCCTTGGCCACCTTTTTCATGGGACCAACATGGCTCTCTTCCTGTCAGTGAAGTTAATATCTGTTCCCTGGAGGGCCTGGATGTTAAGGCAGCACTGACCTGCTGCAGACTAAGATGACTGCTTCTCTCAGCAGGTCCGTTACACATCAAATTAGACCCAGTCTCCCGAGGTCAAAGGTTGTGTAATTCGGTCCAGTGAGTTAGCTGTACATAGTGGTCGGGTCATGTAAAAAATGTCATTCATGGTTCATGAATGTTTATGATTCATGGTTCAAAAGTCTTTATGATGATATTTATACATTGCAAAATGGCAAGTTAAATCCTATTAGGAAGACTATGGTGCTAAAACAAAGTGGGACTTTTAAAAACTTTTAATATAATTAACCATTTAGAATGCAGTGGCATTTTCTGATTTAGCTTACTTTGATTTCACAACACAAACAAACAACTTACTTACACCTTCTCTGTTCTTATTATATTATTATTATTATTATTATTATTATTATTATTATTATACTATATATATATATTATACAATATATATATACTGTAAAGTTTAACCTGAGGTGAGCATTACATGGACAGCCATAAGGTCCATCCATCCATCCATCTTCATCCGCTTATCCGGTATTGAGTCACGGGGGCAGCAGCTCCAGCAGGGGACCCCAAACTTCCCTTTCCCAAACCACATTAACCAGCTCCGACTGGGGGATCCCGAGGCGTTCCCAGGCCTAGTTGGAGATACAATCTCTCCACCTAGTCCTGGGTCTTCCCCGAGGCCTCCTCCATAAGGTCATCAATAATAATAATGTATACTTTATTAATTACTGCATGGGGAAATTACAAATTTACACTCTGTTGTTATTACACACAGGCCTGAACTACACACACATGCTCAGTGCCTATACATGCACTGATGGAGAGATGTCAGAGTGGAAAGGCGCCCTGAGCAGTTGGGGGTTCGGCTTGCTCAAGACCAGGAAGTGAACTGGCATCTCTTAAGCTACAAGTCCACCACCATATTTTTTTTTACTTGAACCAGCGAGCCTCCTGTTCCCAACTCAACTCCCTACAGACTGAACTACTGCTACCCTAAAAAACGGGATCTGGGGGTCATTCCATTCTGTAGATAAAACACTTTATGGCAAACTGATTAGATTATGAGATATAAATTAAGTAAACTTTAAATTTGTTAACTGTGATGGGTTGGCCCAAGAGAAAAGCTTTTGGAATATCCAAAATCAATAGGGCTCATCCTCTGGAAAGCACAAATTTCTTTCTGTGAGAGTATTATGTCTGTTAGATTTTTTTATTTAACGGTTTATGAGTAGAAGTTTAGGACTGATATTGGCCCGGCAATTCATCTTCAAAGGTCAAGAATTTCTACTGCATATTTCATGGTAATCTGCCAAGTTGTAGTTGAGCAATCAGTCAACATCCAAACCTACCCACGAGATAGTCATCTTTAGACATCCTCGTTACCTCGTTATTCAGGTGTATGATATACACATGTTCTGTGTCAGCTTAACCAAAGTGTGTGTGTGTATTGGCTGTGTTTATAAACCACACAAGTGAAGCAAAACCAATGTATTCAAAAATGGCCACTGAGGAGGAATATGAGCTTTTATGGACTAAATTTGCCACAGCTGAAAACCATTTGAACAGAGGGTGGTAAGCTAACTGGATCAAGAATGCAAGATGAAGAATACTGTAGCATGGTGTAATGCTCCTGTTATGTGTTCCTACAGGAAGTTACTTTCTCATCAGTATTTTTCTTCATCAGGTTCGACCTCTTGCTCACCAGGTAGAACCTGCGCCCCATGTAGTCTGAGTCCTTGGCAGCATCCCGGGTCCAAATACGACCCGCTGTCTCTTGCTTCGTGCGATCCCTTCTCTCTGCACTATACTGTACTATCTAATTAAAATGCATTAAAGCCCAAAAAAGAATGTTAAAAAAAAAAACAGGAGGCAATGTAACAGACCATAGCCAATTTTTCTTTCCAGTTGAAGTGATATGTTGATGTAAGTTTATATGTGGTTCTTGCGGACATTTCGATTTATTATCATGATATAATACATGTAGAGTATTATTGTTGTAAATGGTCTATGCCTTTGAAGATGATGGAACAGTCATATTATCCCCAAGAGCCGTTACCATAAAATGCTCTAATATTTCATGCTGTTTACGTGGCTCATATTGCTCAATCGTTATCTGTAAACTGCCATTTTCTCCCTGCCCTGAGGTATAGTAAATAACTGGTGCTTGTAGATGTAATTTCTAGTCTGACTTTGACTCATAATTGGAGGTGAGCCCACGTTATTAACTGGCATGGTCTGTGTTGTTTTTTTTAATTTCATTCAGATTTGCGTGTGTTTCCTGAACGCTATGTTGTGTGTGTGAGCTGTCCAGAGGATGCCTCAGCTCACCATGGAAACCCGAGTCTGGCCGCGGTAAGTGCTGTTTATACTCCTCTATTTCCTCTTCCAGTCGCCTGGCGAAAAGTCCGGCATGTGTTGCCAAATTGTGCTCTCACTTCATATATGCTGATCCTCGTTACGTTAGGGGTGGGGGTGCGCTCTGGACCTGCCAGGGCTTTTCACAGACCTAGTGAGGAGGAAAGAGAAGATGGCAGGGGGTTGGATGGAGTGAGGTGAGGTCAAAAGGTGCAGAGTCACCCTTTCTCCGAAGCGTTTCTGCTCCCACATTCTGCCAATTCACCCCAGTTGTAAAAAGATGTTGTGGGATTGTTGTAAACCTCAACATTAGAGCATAGTTGAAAATGTCGCCAAAACTAATTTTGTACATTTTAGCTCTTGGGAAAGTCTAGATACTTCTAGAACTTGACTTTTATCAAACCTCATTGTGGCACTGCAATCAATGTTGACATTGTCAGAACATAATATTTATCTTACATAAAAATTTGGATTCTGTCTAACCTTTTATCTTAAAATACACAATCATCAATACATCATATTCTCCTTTTTACATCCTATTATTCTGGGTTCAAGAGAACTGCAACAACACTCTTTATCATTCTGGTACATATACATTGTTTGGGGTTTTAACAGAGAATTCAGTTAATGTGATTGTGTGCAGTTAACTGTCATGTGCCTTGATTGATGGAGCTCAGATAAAGTTGGGTTCAGTGGGTATTTTCCCTATAAGAATATTATGTGTACTGCCCATGAAAGACCTACTTCTGTAGTTGTTTTTTGTCCATTCATATTACGGACAACTATCATCTGGCCAGTGCTCATTTGATCCCAAACTCCCAAGAGTATTCTGGGAAACGGTGGTGGAGCCTCTTACCTTGGCACTCACATCAAGGACAGACATCTCTCCCATCACATCCCATGATCAGTGGCCTGCTGTTTTTCTGTGGGGCTTTTGCTATTGTTTCCCTTTGAAATGTCTCTGCACTCTCCACAGTTTGGCTTCCAATGAAAGCAGGGATTGTAATATTTTTAGTGGAGCAACACAGTCGTCAGTAAAAAGTTCATATTGTGTAACCAATTTTCCAGTTCAAGGAGGCATTGCTGTCGATTGCGTTCCTCTCCTCAGGATGTGGTTCTCTGGGCTCATACAGTACAAGCAGAGGGAATTGGAGGGTGGGAGTCTTGTGGTGGAGCTCTCACTAGTCCAACCTCGAACGTGGTTTGTAAGGGAAAGATACCAGACAGTAGGGCTAAAGTTTTTCACATGACAAAAACGATTATTTGTTTACATCCTTAACTCTGTTCTAATTTGTCAGAAAATTAGGATTTTGCAATTTCAAGGTTGCCAAGAAAGTTGAAAATCTAAATGAACAAAAAACAGCTTATGCAGTGAGTCACAGCTGATGTAAGGCATAATAATGTTGCTGTCTAAAACTAATGGGGCCTTTGGAGTTTTATGTCGAAGTTGGTCATATGCTCAAAAAGGGGTCTTTTATTCCACAACTGTTGACAGCTCGAGCCTGCTAGTCCCGAAAACAAATTCCACGTTCCCCAGTTTTTAGGGAGGTTTCGGTTTTTGTTGTTAGGACTCAGTTTGTGTGACGTGTTGAACAAAAATCCTTAACCACAGTGGAAATGTAGACTCATCAAATTAGCACTCCTCGTAAGGTCAGGGGGTTACGTTGCGAGGGAGCTTAGGTGACATCATGGTTGGCCTTTTGTTCTGTGAAAGCCAACATCTCAGTCCCACGCTCGAGCATGCTCTAGTCTCTTGTATCTTGTGCACTGTTATTATTAGTCATATTTTCAGCTGTGGTTCAGTTACATTAGAAGAGGAGATGGGGAGATTTAGTCACTTTCTGCAGTGTAGAGGGAACTAGGAAACCAGATACTGATTTTTGGTACTCAAAATTCAATACCGAAACCTACGTTTTTGGGTTGAGACAACAGTTGATGTTTTGTGCAGATTCACCACATCTTATCTGAAACAACATTAAGGACCATGAAGGGAGATTAAAACTCTCAATGCTAACACAAACATAGTCATAAACATATTCAACCTTTTTTTTTTTTTATCAACAATGCATTAAAAGACTTTAATGTGAAAGGGCTTGCTCATAGTACCTACCAAGAATTGTCACCCAACTCTGCAGTCAACTCTACAAAGGGTTTGTCTAGGGAGTGTCAGTGCATTGTTTTGGTTTTACAGTCGCAACTTTGCTGTTTTGGTTCAGTCCAACAGCTCACATCAGCACCGTTTCCAGCATCTTTAAATTTAGCGACTAACAGATAAACATACTGGAGCATGTAGCAGCAAATTAGAGACATTTCCCTTTAAGAGCTCAACATAACAACAGAGCTGAAAGGTGAGGGAATTTTGGACTCGCTAACGTTCACCATAACAACTTAAAAGGTGATATTATGTCAATGTCTGATGTCCAAGTTGCTTTTGCTGCCCCAAGTGGTGAAATGCTGTTTTAAGGTGGAAGTCTCGATTTTGATGTTGGAAACTAAGAGAGGGTTTCAGATGCTGTTTGACCATCAGAAAGTGCTTTGGTTTGAGTGGTCATGGAGTTGAGTAAAAAGAATCCTGACATCCATCCCATCTATGGGGCGACAGTAACGGTCTGATATTTGATCTATTTAGAGACGAATATCAGCCTGACGTACTCTGTCTGTTAGAACCTAGAACCGACTGTTGCTCTGCAGAGGTAGGGCCATTGAAACTGCTGCGTTTGTAAGGGAAGCAAACAAAAGGCATCTCTTACACAGTGTTTTTCTTCCTCTTGTCATTTGAAGATTCAAGTCCCTCATAAAAGGTTTCTGCAATTGTGAGTCATCACAACAGTGAGGAGGGCAGCATGGGAAGGAAAAGCTATTGTGTAGAATTGTGGCCGATGTTTTCTAGTCAGGCACAGAGTGGGCAGCTGAGGTGAGTGGCGTGCTGGGCCGCAGAAGTTTGGATCAAAGGCAGAGCAGATGTGTTTCCAGTCCCCCCCCCCTCTTCTGAGCTATGGACGGGCCTGTGTTTACTCATGACCTCAGCACGCCTCTGTTCTTCACAGCTCGCAACAGCTAGAAGCAGCGCTTTCCCAAGCCTTCAGGGTCTGCAGATCTCCTCTCCACCAAGGCCAAAGACAGAGCTATGATCTCTTTACAGAACACGACCATGTCCCTTTTTTCCATCCTGTCATAAGCTGTGTCCATTAATTTGCACCAAGTGAATCCCAACTGTTAACAGCTTGTCTTAACCCTTGAACAAGGGTGGATCCAAAAACATTTGTCATTGTTCAGGGATAAGAAGTTCTCTATTTTAGACTAGTATGTGCCCATGCATGTTTGTTGACTTTGTTTCAGGGAAGATGTGGTGATGAGCTTAGACAAACAGGGCATGTTTCCTCTGTGGGAGCAGAGTGGGAGGAGGGAGAGAGGTTGGTGGACTAGTTTCACAAATGATCTCTGCAGGAGGTATTTCTGCCTTGACAGTTAAATAGTGTTGTTGTTTCTTTGTGCCAGTTTAAGGATTTTGTATACTTAGTTGGGCCACCATAGAGCTGTTCAAAGGCTTTCCAGTGGAAAGAATAATTCCATTTTTATAACTTAAATACTTTTAGTGATTCAAGCATTACAAGTGTTATGAATCATTACCGTCTGACAGATGAGTCAATAATGGTTTCGTAGGATGGCATATCAGTGGTTTTATGTGTGTTGTGTGACATACAAAGACATTAGAGTAATCCAAGAACAAACTGTTACTGATCACAAGCAAATATGAGTTGATTGTTGATTGGAGCTTCCCACGCTAACCTGTTTTCTGACTTGTCATCTTGTTTTTGTTTTGTTTTTCTGGCAATTTTCAGGCAAAGATGTCCAACCTCTTTGGCTTTTAAAAATCCTTGCAAAACCATTGGGATCGACCAAAAAAATGCATGGTTGTCAAGCTGCAAAAAATCCTGTTCTTCTTAGCTATTCTCTGTTCCTGAAAATCTGAGTGTTTTTATCCAGCAAAATTGTTATAATACAAATGAATGACCATGGGCATTTATGTAGACTATATAGTGCAAACCCCTACTGTATGTTAACATAGCATAAGATAATAAATAAGAAATGCTATATATCAAATGCATACCAAGAGAGGTTTTGTCATCCTATGGCAGTGGAGTATTAGACTACTCAGAGACTATTTAGCCCTATCAGCACATTACTTTCAAGTGCAGCTGCCTTAAAAGATATCCAACATAATATTCTTATCTGTGACCTTAGCTTAGATGGCTGAGGAGAAACTGTTCATTCCCTGTATTTTATGACGACTGCAGTTGGTTATCTTTTTGAAGTTGTTTCCAGGAGTCACTCAAAGTTGGGGCAAGCTCTGAGAATCTGTACTGATTTCCCTTTAAATCAAGTGATTCATTCACTCTGCTCTCCTTACCCTTTTGCCAGGCTTATCACTATAATCTGACATCCAGATGTGCTGTCTTGTTGCAGCTCCCATGGTGGAGCCATGTTGCTCCGGGGCCAGGGAGGGCACTGTTGGTCTGCCCTACGTGTTGCATCACGAGAAGTGTTTTGCAGCTTTGTGTGGGAGCGAGTAGACTGGCTGACGGTGGGGGGTTAAATCCTTGTTGCTGAGGGAAAGGTGGTGGTGGCTGCGGGTAGATGTTCTTTCTGTTTCGTGGGACGCTCTCCAGCGATTGGGAGTTTGCATCATTCCGTACGAGATTAGGCCACCTCGGTTCCCACACAATTCTTACTGTTTTATTCACATAGCTTGTGATAATTATAATGTTCATGCACCAGCTCTCTCTCTCTCTCTCTCTCTCTCTCTCTCTCTCTCTCTCTCTCTCTCTCTCTCTCTCTCTCACACTCTTTCTCAAGTTTTAATCCCTCTACTTTCTTCTCTCTAGCAGAATGTCCAACCCTTGGACCTCTGGTAATAATAATTCATGCACCCTCTCTCTCTCTGTCTGACTTCCTATCCATCTTTTTCCTACTACTTTCTATGTATATCCAACCTCTTCCTCTCTTCATGCTTCTTCCTTTCCATCACTCAGTTCTTTCACTCTCTCTCTCCCTCTTTCTCTCTGTTGCTCTTTTGAAGTTGTGCCGACAGGAACTTAAAGGCACAACACTTTCCCTGAGAACCTCCCATTGGCTTCTTGTTGATTTTTCTTTCAAGTTCATTTTCAAACAGCATTTATTCATATTAAACAGATGAGAATACATATCAAGGCATTACAATGCAAATGATGACACCCACATCTTTCTCACAGTTGTTGTTGTTGAGGTGGGTGTGTGAGTGCGTAGGCAAATGCAAGTTTGTATGTGTGTCACTGTCCCAAATCCAAGGCTAGCTGTAGCTCTGGATATGAGAGAACGTAGTGAGTGAACTTCTGCCCACACTCGAGCATGACTCCATCTCTACACAAAGGCCAGCCTGTGGAGAACTTCCTGTGTGAGGATTCTTGTGTTTGTGGGCATGCTGGAGAGACTGTTGAGGTCAGACGATATGACTCTCGGGGGGGCCTCTTCTTTTGTTGTACTCCCCTCTTAACGCCCTCTCTTTCTCCAGTTCATTCTGTAGTATCTTGTCCCTTATTTCTTGTCGTTTCCGCCTACTTCCTTACTGCTCAGCCTCTTTATTCACTCCCCTCCCTCCGTCTGGCCTCTTTATTCCGTCCGCCACACCACAGACCAAAGTGCAGCTAGGTCTCAACACCCAGTGCAAAGCCACAATGCCCCAGCTTGCACTTGCAGCTTGGCACAATTACTCCTTCCCCCTTTTCTGTAGGGTCGCATGATGTCACTGATATCATGACATATGGGAGAGGACATTAATGATTTTTTTTTGGTGTGTTCACAGCAGCTGATGGAGGCCAGAGCTTACCACATTGGCTTCCCTCATCTTAGTGTGCACATTGATCCTTTTACCAACCAGCTTATGGAATAGTAACGATCTGAAAATGTCTGATATTAAATAAACACAGTGTCCACAACCTCAAATTTTCCAAGATTTAATATCTGTCTGGTTGTAATTCCCACTGCAAAATTCTCCTGAGTGTCTTTTAGCCATGCTAAACGTATTGCTCTGTGGACGGCGAGGTCTGTCGGTCGGTCGGTCCAGGCTGAAATATCTCAACAAATACGTATTGGCTGGATTGCCATTAAATTAGGTGCAGCCATTCATGGTGGTGAGAGGATGAATCCTAATGACTTTGGTGAACCCCTGCCCCATTATCAAGTGCTCCAGCAGGTCCATCCACTTAATGGATCGGCACAAAGGTTCATGGTTCGCAGAGGATAGATCGTACTGACTTTTGTGATTTCTTCACTTTTCCTCTGGCTCCAACATGAGGTTGACATTTCTGCTTTAGAGTGAAATGTCTCAACAGCTATTTGATTGATGCCCTGAAACGTGGTACATGGATTCATGGAATACAGGATGAATTATAATAACTTTGGTTATCCCTTCATTTTTCATCTAGTGCCAACAGCAGTTCAAAATGTTTTTGGTTTATAACCAAATACATGCCTTGGGATTAGTGCTAACTAGTATTTGTTAGCACGCTACCGTGCCAATGATGGTGAACATAGTAATCATGCCTGCTAAACATCGACATGTCATTGTGAGCATGCTGATGTTATGATCTAGTTTAAAGCACTGCTGTGCCTAAGTACAGATCGGTCACTGCGGACTCTTCTTCTTCTTCTTCTTCTTCTTCTTCTTCTTCTTCTTCTTCTTGGTTTACAGCTCTTCACCTGTTTGCTGCTCAACAAATATGCTCAATTTCTAAACCAGTTACTCTGGTATTCTCCCAATTAATTTCACAATAAATTGTCAGGCTCTCAACCTTTTAAGTTCTGCTCAATTTACCACTGGCTTCTCTTGTTCTCTTATAAATCCAGAGTCTGTTCTAGGTCAGCCAAGGAAAAGACCTAGCTTCATTAGTGGCCTGTTGAGCGCACACGTTGGTGAGATCCAATCTCTGGCCCGTTTCCTGTTCTGCCTCAGTGGTCCCCTTAGTATGTGGCTGTATTGAACTTTCAACCCATTTTAGCCAACTAAGAATGTACTCAAACATAGTGGCATATAATAATAATAATTATAAAAGCAAGGTAAAAACATCAGTTTAAAATATATATAAATAGTGCAACGACATTATTGTGCAAGGTTATACAGGGTAGCAGTAAACCTTTAAACCTGCAACTCAAAGCTCCAGCCTCCTACATACTTCTTATCTTATCCTCTGTGTGAAAAGATCGCCCTCCTTGTCTCCAACTCGCCTGACATTCCCCGCGACATTTAAACTGACTACCTCATCCTACACGCACAAACACGCTCACACGTGCACACACATACACACACTTGATTCATGCATGCACAACTGTTATTATTTTATTATTATTTACACAACTTTCAGTTACTCACCAAACATCTGCAAACCACATAGCGAATGACGCGATGCCCGTCGATCCTGCTCCGTTACCCATCCCATTCTGTTCTTCCATACATTGTGCACGCAAACACCAACATTACACTGGTAACGCTTACTTTCACTTCACGGTTCCGCATCACAAGCCCCATGACAGTGGCTAGTTTATTCCCTGTTTGGGACAGGGGAAAGTGTTGATTAGGAAGCTAGTGATTGGTTGTATTGCAGGGGAATTATTATTTAATGATTGGCAAATAAGAATAGCACCATACATAACAAAACACTCTGTCACGTTGGTTTCTACCAATTAGCTTCATTGAAGGGCTTAATTTAAAGCCAGGGTTTTCTGGGTCCGGAGACTGTCAACTTGCTGAAAGGTTGTAAACGGAGAATTATTGAAAGCCTGAATTTTTGCTTGTGCTAGTTAGAGTGAGTTCATTTTTTTTTTTTTTTTGTCAGTGTGCCGGATGACGTATTCTATAGCATTGTAAATAAATCTGCAGTTTTTTTCACCACAATCCACGTTCGCTGTTCGCTGCATCTGCACCCCCTCACCACCCAACCTCAGCGTGTCCTTGTCGCCCCCATCCTGTGTGGACGTGGGCTGCGCGGCCCATTTTTCACTCGGTCTTCTGAGATGTGTTTTTTCCATTCACGTCTCAGTTGTGTTTATCCTCTGCCTTTCTCCATCATCTCAATAAGGATCCTTTAATCGCTGTTTTTAACTTTTCAACATGCTTTCACTGTTTAGTAATCATGCCTCGGGCGGCGAGCATCACTCCAAGCCTCAGATAACAGAGACTATTATGAAACACACATCACACTATGACAAGCCAGTGGTTATTTTCTAAAGCCTTTGAAGTGGTTGCTGTGGACAGTATGAAGTAGGGGGCTAATTATTAGCACCAGCTAGGGTGTTGTTAAGTGTCCCTAAAGGCATTATAGAAAACATTGTTCTTGTATTATAGTTCAAATAATGAAAAGGCAACCCTATTTGGAATTTCGGAGAATAAGTATAAATGTATATAAACTATCTTTTTATATTGGACTTTTAATTGTATTCACTATCTTATCGTTGGCAGTCTAGTGAATGTTTTGTTTTGTCCGGCAATGCCAGATGATGACAGTCGTCTGCTGTGGAGCCAAATATTTCCAGGAATAATATTTTTTGTTTACACTGATTTTGTTTGTCTTTTCTAGACTGAATTTGGCGAACAAAGCCGATCGGAATATTTTTCCAGACTGGGAGAAACCCAAGAGCCTTCAAACTGCCCCACAAAAACAAAGAAGACTGTGCTTCAAAAGATGTAAGTATGATCTAATGCAAAACTTTCCAACCCCAGCAGTCAGACAGGATACTTGTGTATCTGTTCATATCCTCCTATCCTTTCATTTTTTTTAGAGCCAAACAAGCCAGTGTCCAGCAAGCGCGCTATGATTACGGTTCCAGTTTGGGGGAACAGCAGATGGACCAGAGAGCCTGTCCCCAAAAGCAAGGAGGGGAACTTAAACCTGGAGAGTCCGAGTTCAGCTCTGGATGGAAGGCTGTCCCAGAGGCAGACCACACCGGGCCTTGCCCCGATACTTTAAATGAAGCCGTGGCTCAGATTGGGACTACTCAAAAGCAGGGTCTGACCCAGGATCAGCAGACTGATTACAGTCCTCCAGACAGCATCAACCCAAATGAGGCCTCAGTAGTTTTCTGCCAACATGAAATCAGTCAGGAGACAAGAAAGAGCAAGAGGTGCAAGTCGAGCGATGCAGGGGAAGACCCTCGCCCACAGAAGGCCAAGAGGACGTGCCTTGGAAGACCTCCAGCCACAATGCAAACTCAATCCACCGAGTGCTCCACACAAACATCCAGGCATGACCTTCTTCCTCTGCCGCCCCTTCCTCCAGTCAAAGCCAAGGCAGAGTCCAAGGCTTTCCCTGTCTCCGAGCGCAAGAAAACCACACTGGAAGTAGAGCTGCTTACTCCAGGGAAACGGGCCCAGAGGCTCCCCCTCACAAGCAATAACACGGCACAGACAAACCAAAACAGCCTGGCCGCAAGTCTGAGGGGCCTATCTGTCAAGCCTGCATCCTCAGGCTCCTCTATTAGTTCCAGATCCACACTCGGAGAGGAGGGGAGTGAAAATGTGCCCAGAACCTCTAGATTACGACGACTGAAGAGGTCCTGAGGGGGAGAGACAAGCTATAGTAAAGATGCCTGACGCCACAGAGATAGAGATGATATTGTGTCAGGCTACATGTTTTCCCTCACATGACGTGCATTTGTACACGTGTCACATTTTGCTACAATATCTTTTCTTTTCACGTGTGCTACATACACATACGCACACATTCACAGATCAAATGCTGAACACATTATGGCAATTGATACATGAGCGTTTGAGTTACGCTTTGTCAAATACTTGAAACAGACTTTGCCTCCACCCATAAGTAGTGGTGGTCAAGAGAGGCTCGCAAATAAAAGTCAAAAACCTTTAATTGGAGTTTAGATTTGGTTTTGTGTTAAAGATTGGGGATTTCAGACAGGCAGGAGCCATGCAGTACGTCATGGCTTTCAGTCTGAAATACTGGCTCCTACGTGTCTGAAAACTGTCCAGTTTCCCCGCTGAAGCTCTGGTGTGATTGATTGCCATTTCCAGATTTATTTCATCACCCCATTCTCAAAAATGTACTTATGTAGCTAGATTTCATTCATTTACAATTTGCTCAATAAGTTGCTAAGCACCTGAAATGTATTTTTAAATATGAGGGTATGATGCAGATTTTATTTTGAACTTGAACCAAATATGTGTGGGTTTATGAGCAGTATTGAATTATTAGTGGTTTTATTTGGGAGTAGCAGGACGTCTACAGTATCACAGGTTAAAATGTAGCTGCTGTCGTCGCCCCGACACTCGACAGGGCTGCTGGGCCAGGGCCAGTTGAGTGATCCAGAGAGCATAGGGCAACTAGCGGCCAACACTCACTCATACCCCCATGTAAAGCCCAAGATGTTCCACTTGATGACATATTGTTGCCTGAATACATTACTCCTGATTTCTTTTTATTGGACTGAAAAGACATTTTGATATAAATAAATTTGTTTTTTCTCAACCTTTGTGGAAATATGCAAATAAATTATTCTGGAAGCAGCCAGCATGAAACGGCATGTAGATCAAATTGTTTTCCTCCCACACAGTCGGGGGGCTGATGCTTATTGCAATTTGACAGCGACGGTCTGTCTAACAGTGAGGTTACTAATAAACTTGCTTTTCTGCATTAGCGGGTGTAACCTGAGATGAGTCACTCGCAGGAGCCAATTCTGTTCTTATCAAGACAGAAACAACATGGTGGATTAGTGGAATTGACCCTACTGTTTTAAGTCCCGGTATGGTTTAAGGTCATTCTCAAGAGGTGTTGATAATCTCTCGCTTGGGATTTAATCCTTTTAAACAGATTCTGCAGAGGAGTAAATCTTAAAATCAGTTTCTCTACAACATAGGCTTCTGAGGCCTGCTAGTTTGAAAAAGGTTTTAGTTAAGCCTGCTACTTAAACCAGACCAACAAGGGCAATACTGTCTGAGAATCATGGGGAGCAAAAGTATTTTGTCCCCAGTATTGACTTAATTCGAGGACAGCTTGCTACAACGTAATGAGCTGTAAACATTTGGACAGAGATCTTGCTCAAGACTATGATGCCTCCCCAGCAGCGCGTCCCAAGCCAGCTGCATGAGAAGCCTTTATACGCTCCGACATGTTTGGCACGATGCATCACAGACAGACTCTTTACTCGCTCTCCAGAACAAAGACAACTTTAATTCTCTTTTCATACAAAATATTTAATAAATATGACTTTCAAAAATATATTGCCAGATCAACACATAATTCAAGTTCATAACACAAAGTCAAAAATAGAACAAAAATGTTGCCATGATCTCAAAGGGTTAACAAATGAGATAAAACATGTTTGTCTTTAAGAGCCTCATTAAAAAAAGAAAAGAAAAAAAAACTAATTTGCACAGAAACAAAAGCAGGCAATTGCAGAGCAAGGCAGTGGATTTGACCGGATTCTTCAGTGTTCCCATTGCCCCCCTACTGTTCAAGTATTCATGGTATAGCCTAAGATATTACGCTGACTAAAGCAGATGGGATTTCTTGCGTGTCATTTTGATGCAACTTGCCTTGCAAGTTGTTGGATTTTGACCGCCTCTGAACTATGTCAATGGGTGACCTGAAGCTGCTGAAGGATTTTTGTTCCCTTAAAGTATTTATCCATTAGTGGCAAGCAATATGTCTGCCACCATGTCCATCCCTCGCAGCAGCCTTGATCCTTTTTGTTGTCTTAACCTCACTTGCCTTCAATGAAGGTCCTGGCAACAAGTAATGAAATGTCTAATGTGTGGTAAAAGGAAGAAAAAGAAAAGTATCTCAGGCCAAAAGTGCCCATCCTTTGTCTTCTTTGAAATTTGGCTTTTATAGAATGCGTTGAAAAATGAAGTCATTGAAAGAAATGGTAGGCTTCCACGGCTATCAAAACCTTTAAACTAGACAGAACATATAAATAAAAAGGAATGATATCTTAAGGCTCTTGATTATTAAGTTAATAAATCAAATATACACAATGATTAATAAAAAAAATTTACATATCTACATGTTCTAAATTGACATAAATTCTTCATATTGGCAGCAACTGCTGACATTGAACCCTTCCCTCCCTATCCCCACCCACCCGGAAAAATAAAAATAAATAATAAAGTTGATCTTTTTTTCTCATTTGACAGTTGCTGAAGTCTAAAGCTGAAAAGGCACTTTCTCTAAACGGAACTAGAAAGAATTCAAACAAATACTAAAAAAAAAAAAAAAATTAGCTCTAGCGTTGAACACGTCGAGTAGTTTTAGTCATTGTACAACAATTACACCAGGAGCCCCTTCGATGCACACACTAAATTAAAAAACAAAAAAAAGGGAAATGAAATGCAGAGGAGGACACTTTTGCAACTAGTTCTACAGTGAAATGTATATCAGTGCCTTGCGTTTCCAGCCAAACAAAGCAACCGTCACTGCCAGTGTAAGCCAGCTTGTCAAAACTTAAATTAACACGGGGAATATCTGAAAATACTGTGGGGTCACCACTGACACGACAGTTTGCTAACTACACATGCCAAAGCTCCCCCGTCTCACCCACCACCGGGGTGTGAAGGCATAAGTCTTGGTTGCACAGCAACACAGCTGTCTGCTATACAATGTAGTCCATCCTGTTTATGCTGTTTGCTGTCTCCAAGTCTCTGTTGTCCTGTTTATTAGTCCAATTAGGGTGTTTGGATGTGGAGTTGGGATTGGAGATGGGCGTCTTCTCGTCCCTCTCCACCAGTGTGTATGCTGGCTGTTTGGCAAAGCGGCCCTTCTGTAAGTGCCTCTCCTTGTCGTCCTCATCCCCCTCGGGATGATTTGTCCTTATTTTGGCAATGATGGAGTTCTTGTTTTCGTAGTCTTTGATGGCCACCGTGAGGCCCACGTGCTTCTCTATAGGGTTCTTGATCTGGTTAAGCTGCTCCCGCACGTTGTTGGTCGTGTTGTCCTCAGAGCCGGTGGCCGTCGTCCCGTTGTGGTTGCTCTGTTTCCGCCGGCGGCGCATGCACCACAGAAAAATGGAAACCAGAACAAGGACCCAGATGACGATGAAGATGGAGCTAAGGAGGGGCACTAGGTAGTCTGGCGGAAGAAAACAAGACAAACCGGTCAAAGAGATGCCACAAATTTAGAAGTTAAAAGTAGTAAGTCCCAGTTAAACCATGCACAAAAAGGTTCTATTATATTACTATGTCAAGCTTGCTAAATTATTAGCGTGCTTTTGCCAGTGCAACGTGACCTCTGAGCCCTCGACAAGGGAGGAGGCTGCTTCTATTTGGCCGTGGTGGCAGTCTGCTGTCCCCGTGTTGATGAATGGCGGACATGTGCGGGAGTCTGACTACGAGTCCAGCCAGTTGCAGTACGAGCCAATCTAAAGCCACGCAGCCAAGCAGCTCTGCTCTTTTCACCCAAGCTAGATTCTTTCTATGCTCCGTTAAATGAGATGGCAGACCTGGGTGGCACGAGTTACGCGGTAGGGTTAGGAATAATTTTTCACACATGCACGTTTTTCTTTAGTGCTTGGCGTTGCTGTCCTATTCAGGGCTTGGCTCAATCTAGCCTTCTTCTTTAAAAAAAAAAGAAAAAAAAGCCAAATCCTCCCACCGTCTGTGTGCACGTCTGGGAAAAAGCACAGGCAACAACAAGAGTCTGGAGGCGGTTCATACCAGTTTTGCTGGGGCTTGGCACGCGCACTTCTGCGATGGCGGTGATGATGGTGTTGTTCCCGTTGCGTTTGCTAACCAGGTCGATTATCCTGTCTGTGATCTCTTTAATGGGGCTTCGGTCCAAACGATGGTCCTCCGTGGACTAGAAGTAAAGAAGAAAAAAATGGAGGTTTGAAATCTGTTGGTTTAAAGTTCCATCTCGTCTGCCATTAATCGTGTTTACACGCCGTCTACTGATGACACAAAACAACCAAGCCTAAATCCACCACATACCCCATTAGAACATGTCTTAATACTGCTAAGAATGTACGCTGCAGGCTATAAATCAAAGAGGATTTTTTTAAGTATGCATTCATAGAGGGAGACAAACATATGACAAACTGGGAGTGGGAGGAGGTACTTACGATGCAGACGTGGATTTCATTGCTGGCTGAGAATGAGGGGTCACAGGTTATGGACACAGAATGCTCCAAGGAGAAATTCTTCACTACATACAAGCGCCTCAGCTGCTTACACACATCCTCCACAGTCAAGCTCTGGAAACAAAGAAGAAGAAAAGAAGCAAATGTTAATTCACATGGAAAAAAATAGATGCCAATCAAGAAAAAAAAGGAGCACTAGGCCTCTAGGCCTGCATTTTGGCAGCAGGTTCAACATGCTATCTGGTTGGGATCCACCTCATTTAGATTAAAGACCGCAGGCTCATATGCTTGTCACTATCTGCTGTCATGCTTGTTAGGCCACTGGCGAGGGATGATCCTATGTGGTGACAGAGTCGCCAGTGGTTCTGTTTAGCTCAAATCCATATGATCCTGAAATTAATCTCGCAGTGTGGTCAGGTTAAGAGGGGACTGGCATGGAGTTGTGAATGCCTGAGACTCAGGAACACCAAAACGTGGATACAGTCAACAGAGAACAGGGAGAGAGCTGAGAAAATATCCCCACATTCTTTCTTCCTGGAACACATTTGAGTACATGACTGAATTGTTCAGGAGTCTTAGAATAAAAATCCTTTTGCCCAGGAGAGATGGTTGAGCATTTCTGAAAACCTGATCTTTCACACTCTGCTGCTTCCATTCATCTAAGAGTGGTGGTGGGGGAGAGGCATGACAAATGACCCCAAAACCCTTTAATTCAATCTCTCCCTCCCGGGTGTCTAGGTAACTCACTGGAGGCATGGTCTCCTTGTTGAAGGTGAAGGTGATGTTGGCGCAGCTGTTGTCCTGGTAACTGGAGCTGGGGTGGCATTTGGTGGGACGCGGGGGAGGGTTGGAGCGCCAGCACTCTCCAAGGCCGAGGCAGGGCTTCACAAAGCAGTGGCCCTCCCTGATGGGGATGCAGCTCTGGCCTGAGGGACACCCGCCTCGGCCTTTGGCACCCATGTGGCATGATGTAGGGCCACACCACATCTAGAGAGAAAAACATATCAGGGGAAACAATGTTAGATAATGTCAGACTTTTTTTTTTATTTTTAAACAAACAAGTATAAAGAGGACTAGGGCTCAGGAAGGTTTGTTGGCTCATCACTTTGGTCCGGACTGTAATATCTCAAAAACTAATGAACACCACCCAGCCCTACACCGAACTGTAAACGGAATAGAAAAAAAACATAATCAATGGCACCAGTTTTTCCCATTCCAGGAGAATAGTGGCTCTGTGAAGATTGCATGTCAAGGGATGTGCTCCTGTGATCCGCATTAAACACATGAGCTACTGTCAGCAAAAGTAAGGTAAAACCCACATAGAATCACAGACAGTAAAATTAATGGCCACCGCCACGCCGTAGACTTCCACAGAGACCAGTAAAGTCTATCAGAAACACTTTATCGGTGATAGCTGAGCGTTACTGCTCAGCCTCAATCTCAGGTAGAAGACGTAGATGTGACGTGAGCAACCTGTCTGAAAGTGTTAAGTCTTCTGGAGCAGTGCCAAGAGAAATCTCAAACATTCCCAGTCTTGCAGAGACGGAGAGTGGAGGTATATGTAAGGAGATAACATAGGCACAGGCTCATTATTGCTAACTAAAATAACTAATGTAAGTCGAAACTGCCTGCAAGCTTATCCTGTACTGTCCGGTAATTCTAAAAGTTCTTTTGCCTAGGAGTCGCATGGTTTTGACACAATCGTTATTACCCATTTTTACAAAAATGTCTGCTACGGAGCCATAACATGATGTACAAGGTAATGGAGACTTTTATACATCGTCATGTTTATTTACAAATAAACAATGGTCAAATAGAGTCTTTAAACGCTTCAGATGTAAAGTTATTCACCGCTGGCGGGGGATGACACGTTAGCATCAAAATGGCTCCATAGGAGGTGCGCTTTGTGGAGGCCCGCTTACCACCTTGTGTAGAAATTGTGCTCCAATATCAGACTATGTCCAACATGGCGGGGGTGCACGATTCAGAAAATGTCACAATTCAACATTGATTTTTAGGCTCAAGATTTGATTCAAAATTGATTTGATTCAAAAACAGTTGTCAGTTTTAAAAAAACTGATCCACAGTATGTAAATGTAGTTACTTTTCCCATGCGATAGCATACACGCCATTACAAAATAAAAAATAAATCAATTTTTGGAATTCTATGAATCGATATTGAATCTGTAGATCTTGAATCGCGATACAAATGTGAATCAATTTTTGGCACACCCCTAGCAGTCTGTACTTTACCACCCTAGATCATTTTTACCCCGTGATGCATTGTCTTCCAGAGTAGAACAGTATCAATGAGGCGCCATTGTTCACCTGGTGGTTAGAAAAGCCTGATACTGATAGCACTACTTCAGGCCACTACTGTATATCACCCAATCTTCACCCAGTGTGACTTTGGCTGGCATCTGACACCTATTTCTAACAGTGCCATTATTTCTTTTTTTTCCCTCTCAAAACAAACTGCATCATCTCTGTATAGAATTTGACACTCCCAAGCCAACTCCACCCTGTGACACAGTGTTGTTGTGGCCCGACATGGCCCTACCTGAGATCTCAGAATACGGTGGAGTGAGATTATTATTATTCTCCACAGTTCTTCTTCCATCATTAAACTATGACATTGTGCTTCACAGCTGTCGAGAGCTATCATAAATATACTTTTCTTACTTCCACATTTCGTGTACAGGCAGAGTATTTTTGGACATACCTTTGTGCACACAACTTTCCCATTAGAACAGTGGCAAGTGTTGCAGTCTTCATCCCATTTGAGTCCATCAGGGGTGACGTGTCCATTGACAGAGCAAGGTCTTCTTGTCACTGTGTTAAATACAATCACAGCATTAGGTCAGATAGGTGCATTTGTTATGTGGATTTGTCCTTTATAATCTTGTGAAGACTTCTACCTTCTTGACAGTGGGGTCCAGTCCTGTCTGGTGGACACACGCAACGATACCCGTTGATCTCATCCACACAGATGGAGCCAAAGGCACATGGAGAGGACTGGCACTCATTAATATCTGTCACGGAGAAGAGTGAAAGGTAAGAAATGGCTCATTTTTGAGAATAAAGAGCACAGCCAGACAGCACACAAACATTGGGTTAAGTAGTCTCCACAAAAATCTAATTCCTAAGCTAAATTCAAAGGAAGTCATGTGCCATTTGAACAGTACATACGCATGCACACCAGTTAATAAAAAACAAGCAAACATGCTTTAAATCATTCCTGGATGGTCTCTCTTTTTGCCCCATGCAGCTTTATTAAAGGCAGCATCATTAGCAGGTATGCAGGAGCTAAAGGCTGGACTTAGCAGAACAAAGGGTTTGCAATGGGAAAGAATGTGGCCATCTGAAAGCCTTTAAGAGGGAAAACAATCTGTGTAATCAGTGTCAGAGCATGGCTGATTAGCTGTTGGCCTGCTAAGCCGGTTTTCCCCCGGGGACAGCAGCAGGGCCCGGTGGAGTGACACTGAAATGGCTTGGCCTGGCCTGCAGCCCAATGCACAGATAATTGGTCGGCTAGACCCTTCATTTGCAGCGACTGCGATGGTCCTGCGACCCGGGACCTGCGCTAACTTATGGCTCAAAACGGGGATCAGTGAGAAGTGGGAGGCAGGGCTAATACTCACTGATCCGACAGTCTGGGCCAGCGAAGCCTGGGGCGCACTCGCAGCGGTACCAGTTATCCCCGTCAACACAGGTTCCACTGTTATAGCTGCAAGGGAAAAAAAAGGGTGAGACTTCAGCTTGTACATCAGGCTTGTTTTACACACTGACATCTATTTAAGTTTTAATAATCAGCTACAATCATTTCTCAAAAGGTAATTATGGCAATCAGGCTTGTTCTTTTTTTGACAAGTGTAAATGCATATGGGAGTGAGCTCCAGTGGTATGTGGCTAAATAAGACTTGTGCCTGGGAATTCACAAAAGATTTAGCTGATTGCATCCCAGGAATGACAGTGAAGGGTGTATGCCTGGTTCTCAGCATTGAGACGGTGAGAGAGAATGCCTGCAGGTGAGAAACTACGATACAGGAGGAGCACCCTGTTTACATCTGTCTAAATCTACAGGAAATGTTTGGCTTCCACCTACCATGGGTGGGGACTGCAGTCGTTGGTATCTAAGAGACAAAAAAATAAAGGAAGGGAGGGGGAGAGAGAGACAGACAGTAGTGAGTGTTGTATTTTTTTTCTCTCTAATGTATGAGTGTTTAGTGCACATGACAGCAAAGAGCACGTCTGAGCTTGCGTGTGCAAAGGTGTGTTGGGCCGGTTGGGCCTGGACTCTGCACCGTCTGATTTTCTGCCTACTCTGCAAACAATTGATCCCCCTCCCACACACCCACCCACCACCGACAAATTGTCCACACCCAGATTCCCACCTCGACAGTTTCTCCCTCGCTTACAAAAGATCAGGAAATGTATGTTTTGGGGTACATGCATACATAGGCAGAGATCCCAGGGAAATGGAGCAAAGCTGTAGAACGAGCCGACATGTCACTGTTTGGACAGGAATAGAACGATGAGAGGGGAAAGAGGGGTGTGTGTTGGAGGAGGAGGAGGGGGAGAAACATCTGTCTCCACTTTTCCCGAGCCCCTTTTTCCCCCTCTTCTCTCTCCTCTCATGGCTGGCAGCAGCCGAGGTTGAGAGGAAAGAGATAAAATCTATATATAAAAAAGGTACAGATCAAGAGGGAATGGGAGAGTCAGTTTTAATTAGATGCATGCAAGACTTCACCGCTGCACTAGGTAGCAGGAGGTGGTTTATCATCATTTAATAGCAATAGCTGTCCACCCTTATGCCGTCTACAATTTAACGAGCACTTACTCTGGGTGCACGTGGGACCCTCCCAGCCTTCCTTGCAGACGCAGGTAAACGACTCCCCAGTCACCACGCAGGTACCTCCATTCTCACACGGGTTTGGCAGACAACTTGAGTTTTTGGCTGAAATAGAGAGAAAGACAAAAATTGTTGTGTCAGTCAGTTTCCCCCCCCCCAACTTTGAAGAGGATTATCAGTAAAAATCACTGCTTATAAACTTTAAAAAAAACTGTCACAGGAGACTGTTGGTTTGGCTTTCCGTTTTCTCTGAGGGAATCTGCATTCCATGACTTTGAAGTGTATTGTCAGTGCAATCAGGGATTTTAAGCGGATATCTGTCAGCACTCAGGGGAGAGGGAGAAGGAGGGAGATGGGAGAAGAGGGAGCGCTGACAGATAGAAGGGATAAAAACTGTTGGACCTCGCTGAACTGACAGATCTGATTAATATCTGGAACAAGACAGAGCTCTCCCACAAAGCAATGTTTTGTGTGTGTTTGTGTAAATATATAACACTGAACCAAACAGTGACTGTGTGACTCACCTATGTTACACGTCGTACCCTCCCACCCTGGGGAACACCTGCATTGGAACGTGTCACCCTCATCGTGGCAAGTGCCTCCGTTGTTACATGTGGCTTCATCACATTGACTTTCCCCTGGAGAAAGCATTTCAAGTCTTAGTTTCTTAACACACACACACACACACACGGGTTGTTATATAAAGACATAAGCACATACCATGAGCCTGCACAGACAGACTACATGGGTGTGGAGAAGAAAGAAAGGAAGAAAAAAAAAATAAAAAAATAAAGTCTCTTACGGGAGTGGCACGTTTTTCCCTTCCAGCCATTCTTGCATTCACAGAAGAAATCAGTCACCAGGTCTCGACATGTCCCTCCATTATGACAGGGGTTGGTACTGCAGTCATCGATGTCTGGTGGAGACATTGGATAGAGTGTGATTTACGTGCAGCATATCAAACACATCATCACACTTTGTATGTTGAAACATGGAATCAACAGTCCCATGAGGGAGGTGTGGGTTTGAGCAGTCCTACTCACTGATCTCGCAGTGGTCGCCCTCCCAGCCGTCGCCACAGATGCACTGGTACACGCTGACTTTGTCAATGCAGGTGCCTCCATTGCGGCATGGGTTACTCTCACAGTCGTTGATATCTGATTGTTTGTTGTTTTGTTAAGTAGAAGAAAAGAAAAATGTGAGTTTGAGAGTGCTCTTGCAGAGGCCTGTCTGATGTACCATGATCAGTTGTGCCTTGTATTCTGTATTGCGTGTTTGGAGTCTGGTCTTACTCTCATGGCAGTAGGTGCCTCTGAAGCCCTCCTGGCACTCGCAGCTGAACTGGCCCCCAGCCTGGCTCCGGCAGCGGCCGTGAGGTCCACACACATTTGACGAAATGTAGCGCTCTCCTCCCGGTGTGCTGTTGGACGCCACGGAAACTGTGCAGCTGTCAATCACTGTGGAGAGGAGAAACCGTTAAGACAGTGAAACAACTGACAAACCTTGGCTCGCTCCAAATATTAAAATGTGGTTTGTGTCTTCTAAGTGATAATAAAACATGGGAATTTAGTTTATTCCTGATATTCAAATGACAAAAACAGCTTGCTACTCTGTTCTAAAAAAATGAATGGGAGAGCCAAAAAGTGACAAAGAGATAGGAAGAGATTAAGAAAGAGCTATACAATGTACAGGCCTTTACTGATGATAAAAATCACCATCCCCTAAGAAAAACCATATCAGTGTAAGAATGTGTAAAGAAAAAATGATGGAAGAAACAGCGATAAGCTGTTATGCTTTCATAAGCAATTCATAGTGATCTTTTTCACTCTGCACTAAAATCCCTTCCTTTCCCCCTGTCTGATCAGGTTAGGAGAACAGGGTAAATTTTCTCCCCTGTAATCACTTAATTCTTGCCAAGAGCAGAGAGAATCTCACCGTCTGTTGGTCCACACACACACACACACGTACGTTGAGGGGGGGAAGAAGAGGTAGCCCACCAAGTCATTACCAAGAACACACACAGTGCTATCAGCCTTTTGCCAGATTTTCAGGGAACTCAGAGGAGAGGAGAATTATTGGAAAAGCTTTGCTGAGATGGAGGGGGGAGTACATTTAGGGAGCTACACTCAGGAAGAAAAAAAAAAAAACTCCCGCTCACCTTGGCCAAGAAACTTCAGCACACAAAAACTAAAATATAGGGATTGCCCTCATGGGAAAAATGTGGGCAACGTGTTCACGCAAATGGCCAAAAGACCTGATCTTATTCAGCATTTTACTACAGCATGCTATGCAGATCACCTCACAGCAATGTCCTGGAAAAAAACAAAGAGTAAAAAGCTTGTGGCTGTTGCAGGCAGGAGGACACGTACCTTTACAAGTGGTGGTGCGACAGTGGTCTTTGAGATGAGAGCAGTTTTTGCCCTCGTAGTCCTCTGAGCAAGCGCAGTAGTAGTCTGTGGCCAGGTTGAAGCAGGGCGCTCCATTCTGACACGGGTTGGGGGAGCAGTAATCGATATCCAGCTAGGGCAGAAAGGTATTGAATAGAGAGTGGTGAACCTGATAGCCGACATGGTTTCTGCTACACTGAACGAAGCAAAACCCACAGCATCCTCCCTACAGGCTGTGCCAGGAAACAACACACGCACAGCACTTGGAGGAAAGGGGAAAAACAAGGCAGAGACATAGGATCCTCAGAGTCTGGGCTTCAGCACTGAGGAATGTATCCCGCTGTAGCCAGGAGCAGCTTCAACAAAGCACTCCCTTTTAAAAAGAAGGACTGTGGAACAACAGCCATTTAAGGAGGGTGGGGCAGGAAAACTTTACAACGAACCCAAAGATAGAGGGGGCTGGGGGGTGGGCAAGGGCTTAAGATGCTTAATCACAGCAGAGGGGATGCACGCACGTGTGCTTAATTTTGTTCATAATAGTGGTGGGAGTTGTGTCTCACCTGGCAGAGATTTCCTGAAAACCCAGCCAGACACAGGCACTGGAAGCCATTAACTTCGTCCTGACAGCGGCCGCCGTTCAGGCACGGTGAGCTCGCACACTCGTCGATGTCTCTCTCACAATGCTCGCCGGCAAAGCCAGGGGGACACACGCAACGATAGCCATTTACTAAGTCCTGAGAGAAAGAGAGAGACAGACCAAAACCAGGGTTAACCTCATGCAGCCAAAACTTTGATTATCTGCTTTGAAAGGGTGGGGTCCAAACAATAACTGTCAAACCAGGGAATAGAGTGAAGAGCGAGGCTCAGAGAAGGGGGGGGGGCGTGCCAACTTTGGAGGGACATTATCACAGCTCCACAATTATTACAACATTTTCCTGGCTCGGGCTCAACACAATAATGTTTATGGTAATTCAATCTAGTGTGGTCAAGGAACTTGTGTGTCCCTCCCTTCGAAACCCCTCTGAACCCACTCCCCTCAGATTTGATTTCAGAGAGGAATTCCACAACAATTCCATTGTCGGTTTGGAGAGAACAGTTTACAGCAGCTATTTATACAACCAATGTAAATGTCTCGGTCTTCAACAAAAAGACACAATAAAACAAACAAACAAGCTGGCAAAGCCAGATAAAGCGAGATGTTTTTGACCCGACACGTACCTTACAAGTTCCCCCATTCTGGCACTGGTCCTTGCAGTCGTTTATATCTGGACGGGAAAACAAATATGTGGATTAAATCTCAACAGATTGACTGAATAGTTCTAGGGGCCTTTAAAAATCATAGTCAGAGCTAGAGAGAGCTGGATTACGTGGTTCAGAGTCAGTGCAACACACGAGTATTGAGCAATCCTGTCTGCTGCCAAGTGAAACTAGTCCTGGGATTGTCACCACAGCCTTGGCCACACACAGGACCGCTAATGATATGGCAGATTATTTTACACTGCAAGAAAAGGGCTGCACTTGTCCAACTGTTTGCTTCCATTTTACAGCTTTTATTCAGCCTGTACTGAATGAAGAGAAATAAATAAATACATAAAAAAGAGGAGGAGCTGGACAGGTGTCCCACTCCACAGCTGTAGCTGACAGCCTTCAACTCACTAATGTCGCAGTTCTGCCCCATCCAACCGGGGACGCACTCGCAGAAGTATCCACCAATCAGGTTGCGGCATGAGTTGGCATTGACACAAGGCTTGTTCTCGCATTCGTTGGCATCTGGAGAGGGAGAGAAGGGATTAGAGGCATTTGCATGTGCAGTTGACAGGCGTGACGTGGTGGAAAGAGGAAGAAAGGCTGTGTGGCTCACCTATCAGACATGTCTTCCCCGTCCACTGTGAAGGACAGTGACACTTGAAACCGTTGACTATATCCTGGCAGGTTCCACCGTGATTGCAGGGGTTTGGAGCGCAGTCGTCAACATCTAAGCAGAAGAAGTCAAGTCTGGTTATTCAACATGATCTTTTCTGTGAGGAGTACTGACATTTAACGGGTAAAGGTAGAGTGCAATCTCACTGATAGTGCAGGAGGGGCCGCTCCAGCCTGGCGCGCACTGACATTCGTAGCCTTGACTGGTTTCTGAACAGCTCCCTCCATTAGAGCATGGATTGGACAGACAGGCATGTTCGGCTAGAAAGAGAAAGAATGTTTTTGCGAACATGTCACTCAGTGTGAATCACTTTTAAAAAGGAAAAAAATACACACTTGGATTTTCCTTTTTTGAATTTATGACACTTATTTAGTGATTTTACCCTTTTTTGCAGATCTCAATCTATATTGTTTTTTCTGCTATTGCAGCTGACATGAGAATATTTTCCTGTGACATGTCATCTACATTTGACCTATTATTCACAAGAAACACAAATCAGATGCAAAAAAGCATTTCAGCTTCAGACTCTCGTTCCTTTGAAAAAAAAAAAAAAAAAAAAAAACACTCCTCTGCCTGTCAGCAGAACATACCCAGGGGTCAACTTCCCTCACCCATAACCCCTCCCGTGTCCCAAAAGCCCGCTCAAAAGCCCCCCATCTCACTCTCATTACCCGCCCAGCAGACCACACCACCAGGAAATCATCTTTCATGCTAAGTTGACCTGACCAACGCACCGTGACTTCCCTCTGACTCCTCGCCATTCTTCCTCTGTGAGGCGGCACAAGATGAGAGACTGGCGGGAGGGCGAGCGGCAGAGGGGGGAGCTCTACCCTGGAGTTTCTCCTTTATGAACGAGTTAAGGACGAGTGGGTCCCCAATGAATCAAAAATGAATGATTCACTCTGGCAATAACTAGGTGGTTGGATGTGATCAGTGGACGGCGGCTATGGTATGCCGTAGGGAGGAAGAGGATGAAGCGCTGCACACTGGGGCTTCCGTGTTACAATAGCCTGACGTATCCCCTGGTCGACGGACCTCCTGTTACGAAGGGTCCAGTTTTGTGACATCTCTGCAGTTAAGCTGTCAGCACCCCGCGAGGCTCAGATTTAATGAGGAAGAAACCATCATCTCCATGGTAAGTGTTCACAGAAGCTGAACCTTAGCACCCCACCCATCTGTCTCGAGTGCCTGAGGAGCAGAGGGATGACCGGCCCCTGAAAATCAAACTGGTGGATTACCTGACTCAGGGGCCACTCACGCTGAAGTGGAAACAAGATTATTGCCAAGTTACCACCTCCTCTGATTACAAACTCAAGGCCCCTTTGACCTTTTGTCTGCAAGCTCAGAAAGACAAGAACCTACCCACTTACTATAATTAATTTTAAGTTCCAAGTGTAAATTGTATAAACTAAAAAGAAAACATAAAAAAGTTCTAGGGAATCGTGAAGCCTCTATTTTTGTTTGCCGAAAAATGTTAAAAACAAGATTTAGCCAGAGCAATATGACTTCATTCACTAAAGATGTAAGTAGCTTTAAGCGAGGCTTTCACAAAGTTGGGGACTTGCGAAAGATTAAATAAAGATTGGTCAAAAACAAAGCGGCAGCATACAAGATATTCAGACTAGTATCCCCAATTACAAGTCAACAGCTACAGAGACCGGTTCCTACATTTCCCATAATGGAACATGATAGCATTTATTGTTAGATCCTCCACACCTGGTTTCCCACACCTTTCCAACACCACAACCCCAGTTCATAATGGTATAAATGTAAAGTTATGAGCTCAATCCAAGGTTACTTTCTCAGACTTTAGAAAGTTCCCAACAGGGCTGACTAGTACTCATGACGAGTACACAGTATCAGTGGAGTGCACGTTAAAAGCTTGCGAGCAATAACAAAGAAAGCTAAAGATTATCTTGCAGAAGGTTACAGACACTCACCTCTCTCACAGTTGCCACCAGAGTATCCCTCAGCACAGGTACACTGGTACTTGTCAGGCCCTGTGTTGCTACATGTCCCTCCATTCAGGCATGGCTGGTGAGTACCACAGTAGTTCAGGTCTGATAAAGAAGAATTGTTTTATACAACTTTTGCTAGTTTTGACACAACACAAGGTACTCCCACAGCAACTGAAATTAGACATGGGAATTAACCTTTATCGCAAAGGTGGCCGCCCCAGTTGGTGTCGCACAGGCACTGCCAGGGTTCTCCACAGGTGCCATGTACACAGCCAGGGTGGGGGATGCACTTGTCACAGTACTGGCCCTGCCAGCCATACAGACACCTGCAAGATACAGAAAGCCATGCCGTTAGCCTCAGATGTGGGACATAAAATAAAAATCAGCCCAAATATACACACCCACATGCCATAGTAGTGACACATGCAGAACATTCCAGAAAATTCACCAAAATCACAGCAAGAAAAAGATAATCCCTGTGGTATCTGAAAATGATAATATCTTAAATCTTTTGTTTATTCCAAATTCTTTCCCAAGCATTAATCTGAATTTAATTACTACACCTTAGCATGTACAGAGTGGAGCTGCACAAATAAAACAAAGAGCCTGTATTCTAGCCCTCAACATTGGGCTGCGTCTTAAAAACCCACAAATGAACCTTAAGTAGCAGGGTGTTTATGCAACAGCTTTTAAACAATACTTGCAGACGGGGAAACAGAGGACTATTTAGCATTTTACCAAACAGAAAAAAACAAAACACTAAATTACAGCTCCAATGGGACCTGTAGCACAGCTAACATTAGCATGCGGCCAGACGCTCCCTTTAACAACACTCTGCCTGTGGCTTGGCAGCAGAGACATCGTTGCAGAGAGGAGTGTTCGGCTGTTACAGTGCTGCTCATCCTGGTTCCCATGAGTCAGGAGGCAGGCTTGTTCCCCAAGGCCAAGGAGGGGAACACAGCTTGCTGACCACTGAAATGTCCAGGTCCATAATTACACCATTAATGCTGCCCCTTTTCTTCCAGGGCTCTATAATTAAGACTGAAATCCAGCCTGACTGATAAGTCTGCTCCTCAAAAAGGTGGAGAGGTGATGATACAGTTGCTGCTGTGGAGCCTAGTGACAGGAAATAGTGTCCCTCTGGGGGAGCGGCGCGCTGATTAGCCCCAAGGAATGGACGGACTGTAAAAATAAACGCGGTGGTTAAGTAAACCTCTGTCTGTGATTAAAGAGGCTATTCTTAAAAGTGTGCTAATCCTCTCCATGAGAAGCAGAGCAGGGTTCCTCAGCAGGATCTCAAATCATTTACAGTTATTACACAGCCAAATTACTTGGGAATGTGACATTAAATTGTGCAGCACAGCTGACCAGAAAGATTTCAACCCTCAACATTAAAACTGACCTCTTTTTAAAAAGTATTTGTTGTGGCTCTGTAGTTAATGCTTTTCAAACTATTTTTCTACAGTGGCAATATTGGTCCACAGTTGCACTGGTATTACTCTATATCGTTGACGTTCCACTTCTGGGATTGCTCCGTTGCCAACGGAAATTCTGCCTGATTTCACAAATTTAGGCCGGACATCCGTTGCCTTGGGCTTCCTTTGTGTTGGCATTTCAAACTCTGGTTGATTTATGAGGACTATGGTTAACTTTTTTCACAGATCTCTGCAGGGTAAATCCAGACAGCTAGCTGTCCAATCTGAATTTTCTATTGCACGACTAAAAAAAACTTTTAAAACGTACATGTTCCACCAAAACAAATTCCTTCCGATGCTATTTTGGAGCAGCATCGCAGCTTTTCCCGGTGCTTTTGCACCGGCCGTGACTATTGCGATTGGTTTAAAGAAATGCCAATAAACCAGAGCACGTTTTCTCCCATCCCGGAAAGCTGTGGGGACTCGCCAGACCCTTGTCCACAGCACTGCAGTGGTAGTCTGGCTATCACCAGACCAAGCCAAGCTCAATAGGATTGAGAGGGAGCATTGGTCTGGGGAGTCTGCTCTGTCTTTTCTCTGCAAAAGGTGTGACCAACGGGCATAGTTCAAATGACTCCGTACACAACTGGATATTCCTTCAACCAATCAGACCAACAAACCGGGGTGATGTAGAAGTGACATCAACGGGTTGCTGTGCTTTGGTGGGCGCTATATTGAATGTAAACAAGAAGGTGCTTGGTCGCTTCTCCATCGTCATCTCAGTCTACCGCAGTGGAGGAAGGTCTGGCAAAGTGAGACTACTAAAAGAAAATCCTATGGAGTGACATCAATCTACTACTGACAGAGGTAGTGACAAGGAGGCTACCCTAACCTGCAACCAATGTTGCTAGGTACTGCTGTTGTTTAACACTGCAACAGAACAAGAAAAAACTACTCCCCGACTACAATGGTAGTAGAGCTGGCCTGGAGAGTTTGTTGGCAGAGTGCATATAAACAGAGTTAAACCCAGAGCTTTAAATATGGCCACACCTGTGGAAAGACTAAAGCAATTCAACCCCTTGTTCTGCCGGTGGCCACACAAGCACTTACAAGAAACCTGATGATGTCTAAAGCTTGGGAAACACAACAAAGCTGCGGCAGAAAATGAACAAACCTGATGGTCACTGTGCTTGATCTATAGCCAAATCAGACAACTAAGAAAGCAACCAATGCCTGAGCTGTGGGGAGAGTCAGCCAGTGAAGGGCCTCCTCCAGGATGAGGATGAGATACAACTCTTACTGCACACAATGCCCCAGCTCTGATATCCATCTGCGCCTGGCTTTTCCTCTGGCTGTGTGCATAAACAGCATTAGGAAGCCATTAGCTACACAAACAATACACTTTAAGGCTCATCCGAATGTTACACACGATTTGACTGATAACACTTGCCTCATTCGAGGGAAACGCATAGCCTACATTTCCAACATGGAAGTCTTGGCAGTTGAGCCTCTCCCTTTTCTCAGACTGGCAGCTCCAGTTCAAAGCTGCACAAGAGATTTATAAGCAGCTCAGCCTGCATCTCTGTTAAAGCCCTGGTACTGATAGTCTCTTGGCCAGAAAACAGCACATACAGGGAAAGATCCATGCCATGACAGAAGTGGTGCTTTGACACAATCCCTGCATATTGGAATGATCCACACCACAGGCTTCTGGCCCCGGTCTACATAATTAGTAAAGACACTTGAACAAACCAGGTTTGACATTTTACATAGTAAAAAAGTAGTAAAATCACTCACAACAGACTAATAAATCATACAGAGCTGCCTCTGTCACTTACTTGCATCCACCTGGCTCCTTACATGATCCATGTTCAGTGCTGCAGCCTTGTCGACATATTGCTAGAGGAGGAAGAAGAACAATCACTGCCTGGTAACTAGATTCAAACCTAGCTCCATTTTTTTTAGCATGTTTTAATTATAGCAGTAAATTATTATAATAACTACCCGCTATGACATTTCAGCCTGCGAGAACAAAGGCTGCTGTTGACAAAACACCAAGTTTGCACTGCCATATAACACAGTAACATATTTAATAAAAAAGTGACTACTGCCCATGCTGACTTTCTGGCCTTATAGGCAATGAGAAGCAAGTAAAGAAAAAAGGATGCAAGAGTTAAGAAACAAAGCCTTCCATTCAATGCAAACAACTCAGCAGACCATGTATCACCATGAATCACAGATTACAGCCTGGCTGCTACTTTAAGAAGACTCATTCATAGTCATAAATACTAATCCGACTGTCTTGAGCCGCTGTCTTGATCAGCGTTTCCATCACCCATCACTACTTGCTGCCATTTCAGCGAGGCTTACCGGTGTTGCAGTCAGGTCCGGACCAGCCTTCCAGACAGGTCTTGTTTCCATTGTAGTCGCATGTGTAATGCCCAAAGAACTCATCCCTGGGCCGACAAAACTTGTTGCAGCCAAAGCCGTAGTAGTGCTCATCACAGCTGACCCGGATTTGGTACTCAAACTGGGCTACGGGGCCGTTGTGAGTAAGCTTCTGCCAATGCGGGCTGGGGTTGATCATGCCTGAATGAGAGGCTTTCTCTATCAACTTCCAATCTGCATGTAACAAATAAACAAACAAAAAACATTTTGACACAATCAACATGACAAAATGACATTTCTTTCCTCAACTATGTTAGTGTTCATCAAATGTTTGAGCCAGGGAGAAAATTGTGGAATGCCGCATCCTACAGTACATTACACATTTGGGAGTTGCAATGTTTTCCGTGATCATACAGTGGTTACCCAAAAATTTGAACACAAATTGCAGAAGATCTCTTAGATAGCAGATTATATGTAATTAAAGCAACTAAAGAGGAAGAAAAGTACATAAGGAAATGCAGAAAAAAAGAAAAGGCTGCCTGTAATGAGCACTCTTAAGTGCTTTTTTTCTCACGCTCCCTCTCCAACTCTCCTTGGTTGGTTTTCTGATTCTCAGGTTTACAGCTTACTGATCTCAGATGCTGCCTCGTGCATCTGCTCAGGCGAGGACAGAACCGCAGCCACCATAAATTACAACGTGAGGATACAATGTCACAGTCACTGCTGGGAAGTCTGCCAATGTGCCATCAGCAATTTTTTTTTGCACATACATTATTGAACTAACAGCATTTTATTTATTTAATTTTTAAACACAGGTATCTATCTGTACTTTAGATGGGAAGCAAAGGTCGAGCCTATGTTGTGATTGTGCAACACCAAAAGGAGACATAAAAACACACAGACCTAGACCCAGAAACAGACTTATTTTCATGTCAAACATGAAGAGGTCACGGCACTGTCAAACGGGCAAGGACTGACCTGGGTGCCAAAGGCTGTAATGAGCTTCACACACAGAGCAAACACACTCAAACTGAGCAAACAGGCTCAGCCCAGTCTCCAGACACTACACTGTACACATACATACAAGCCCTTGGTATTAGCACCACTCATTCACCTGCACATATAGCACTCGCTACTTGATATCTAAATCTTCCACCTGGGAGAGAATGAAAAATATGTCAAAGCCAGTATTTACTGTGAACACTCACACGAGCATAGGTGGCTGACCGCTGGGTGAATCACTCCACTGTGTAGTATGATGCAATGCAGTGCAGTGGGGGATGGCCTGCTGTCATTTATTTACTGTGTGTGTGTGTGTGTGTGTGTGTGTGTGTGTGTGTGTGTGTGTGTGTGTGTGTGTGGTGTGTGTGTGTGTGTTTGTGTGTGGGTGGTGTGTGTGTTTTGGGGGGGGGGAAATCACAGTGGCCGGTAACATTTCCCAGTAGTCTGGAATCCAGAGCTCAGTAGTGTGGCATTTCTCTACCAACTGCTGACCTGCAGTGTCAGGAGTAGCACATCCTTACTACCTGCTGCCTGGCTCAGAGCTAAAGATAAATCAGACCAGCTTTATAAGGCTTAGAGAGTTCAAGCTTGAGCATCAAATTCATTTAATATTGAGAAACTCTACATTTTAAGCTGTAAAACTGAAAAAAATACTGTTCTTAAACACTGGATATAGACTTATGGAAGTGCTCTGGGGTAGGAATTAAAAAATCCTTAAAGTGCATGAAATGTACATAAGTTTAATATTAAAACTTGTAATTGTGATTAGGAATCAGCTGGCATTTAAGTATCAGTTAGGATAGTCAAAACATATGAAGCTATCAGAGCTGTGAGCTAGCCTAATGGAGCTCAAAGGGGCTTAACCAGCATTGACTGTGTACATTCAGGGGGCTTTTCACACCAATGCCCTAATAGCTCTCTGGGGAGCGGCAAATACAGCAGAAAAGACCGAAACCTTGTTGACCTCAAACGGACCTGCATAAACAAGGGATAGGGCCCTCTCTCCCCTGGAATCACCACACTGTCGCCAATCTGACCGTCAACCAGAAGGAATCCCAGCATTGTTAACAGCAGAAATCAAACCCTAATGACCAGAATTTAGATCCAGCATGTTATCATTGCGTACTTCCCACATTCATGGGAAGAACACCCACAGTCTTTTCGAGCAGTACACTTCCACTCTGACCTGAAGCCGGAGGTAACTTTAACCTACGAGACAGCATAGCTCAGGGGCCTTGGCCCCCCGCGTTGACTGCGGGCTAGTTGCAGCGCCAGGCTGGGCGAATAGTGAACTCTGTGTTTCACGCTTCAGTGACAGTGAGACAGTGTGACCCCGACCCTGGCTGGCAGCACCTGCCATCAGTCATCGGCCAAATAAAAACATTTTCATAGGGGGGCAGCGTGGCCCCTTGTGTACTCCTCCCCTTGTCTATACCTCTCTGTCTGCAACCCCCCCACCCCTGTCCCCACTCGCTTCCCTATCCTGCTCTCCCGCCTTACAGGCTTCCTTTTCTGACCTTCAATATTACTCCTCCCAGACGTTGCCGTGAAGGAAGGAGGAAAGGGGGGGGCTAGATGGAGATGCCAGACAAGACCAAATACTCACCACTGGTTTCATTGCTCCCGTCCAAGGCTTCCACTATCAAAGTGTAGGACCTCTGAGGAAGACAAGATAGAGATAGCCAAGTGTTAGCCAACAGCAGGATTATCAATCACTGTATCATAAAAAGATACTATCAACATTTCCATTCAATGAGAAAATAAAAAATAACGTTGCAGAGAACCACAGACAGCTTTTTGTTTTTCTAGTAAACATGCAAACTAATTTGTACCAGATTCCCCAAAGTTTGCCCTTTACCAAATATCAAATTTTTGATACTTCAATAGAACATCACTTTCAGCCCTAATAATTAGGTATTCAGTATACAAAGTCAAAAGTCAAAGTCAAAGTCTGCTTTATTGCCAATTTCTTCACATGTCAAAACATACAAAGAAATCAAAATTGCGTTTCCCTCTATCCCACGGTGACAAGACATTTTAACCAATTTGGTCCACAAACAAACATAACATTCAAGTAAACAATATAAAAAGTAAAAATAAGAAGATATAAACAATGAGGAAAATAAGAGCAGCAAAATTTGAGTTAAAAATGTGCAATTATACAATAGGTATAGGTAGTATACAATTAGGTGTGACTTTAAATAAACAAAAGGGATGAACATATTTTCCTTTCAGTTTTTTGTTTAATTCTTTAAGGCTAAAAAGAAAATATCCACAACTTTCCGGTTTCCCATGACCTCATCAGCCTTGCCAGTTTCATCTGCCCATCATTGAGTTAGCTTACAATGGGGCCTGGGACAGAAGCTGCTAACAGTTAACTTATAACAATGGTCCTGTTGATCTGATTAACAGAGGATAAGCTTGTGGTGGTGCAGAGCTCTCTGCATCTCAAAGATTAGGATGACAGACACATGGGCAGTGGTCTGGTCTAGCTGGACACCCACCCAGCAGGAGGGTGTCTGATGCACCAAAAGCCAGCCAGATATAGCAGCGCTGCAGTGGACTAATGACTAGAATGAGTCAAAATAAAACAAATGGCAAGTAGAAAAGGACACTTCCCCCTGCTAAGCCAAAAATATGTCTTCAGTTACACTAACTTTGCTCTTTAGAAACAGATTTTCACATGTTTACAAAATGCAGTGAGAGAAGTCAGTGGATGACTTCCAATGTTCTAAGAAAGCACACAGTCTGACCTGTTTTACAATGTAGGGTGATGGCGATTGCTATGAATGAAATAATCATTACCAAAATGTTTAAGGACACTGTTTTACTGGCAAAGTCAAGGAAGGTAGAAAATGGAGACAATAAAAGTGTATATGAGGCTGAAAAAGAAAGGTAGAAAGGCAGAGAGAGACTTAAAGAGTGCTACACTCTGGAGGGCCTGTCTTGATTTCAGCACTCCCGAAAAACGCTTTGTCTGATTCAGGGTCGGTAGCGCTCACACCAATATCAGCTTACACATTTGCGCTGCCCTGTGCCACAGTCATGAGGGAGCAAACAATGTGTCTGCGAGCGCGCATGACAGAGTCAGAGAGAAAGTATGTGATTGTGAGAAAGTGCAATCCACTTACAGTGCCCAAGCATCCAGTAGAAAACACCTACTTGTTATAGTCACACACATGCTTGGCCGTAGCAGCACTGCGTGGAGGCATTTCCAAAATGCTGCATTGCTGCTATGGCCCTCGTTGCTGCAATGACTTCATGGTAAACAAACCTTGCTCAAAAGGAAACCCCCTTTTCACTTTCCACTGAAAGAAAAAAAAGAGGCTATGACTCACTCCTGGACTGTTTCTCATGGCTTCACCTTGTTTTGTCAGCCATTCAACTTACCATCTTTCCAGGAGACATTTGTCTCATCTCGTGCCAGCGTTTCACTGCAATCAGGGCAGCTATTATTTGAAATGCAGTCTTTACAGTTTTATCCTGGCTCACAATTGGCTGCAATCAGTTGACCAAGAACTCGAGTGAGTCTGTGGTAATGGGACTACTCACCCTCACCACTAATATGACCCAACCTACAACTAGTTACATTAACACCCAGAACATGAGTCCTCTGACCGTGGTGGTCATCTTATGTGTCCAACGCTATACTGTTAATTTCCCATTAGGGGAGTATTTTTTCCAGCCTGTACAACTGAACTTGAATGCATCTTTTCAGTGGCTGCACTCTCACTTGCGTGTCCACATTGACTTCTGAAACACTTTTGGTTTAGGGCAAATGTGTTCGAGAGAGCCACCAAAAACAAATCCCACATACGGTACATGACAGCGCAGTCAGCATGGTGAGCTCATCCTAAAAACAGGAACTCAAAATGCAGCATCCCTGAACACACACATTCACTAGTATGACACACACACACACGCGCGCCATCATTTCAACATTAAATTCCGGCAGAAGTGACCAAAATGAGAAATAGAGAAGTTAAAAAAAAAAAAAAAAAAAAAAAACTTAACTAGAATTTGTGTTCTACTACAGAAAAGTCTTCCTTTCAGTGACCTCTTAGTGACCCCTCAAACAATCTGACCATTTCTTAAACAGCACGTTATCAGTTTACAGGCAGTTACATTAGGAGCAGCAATGGATCCCTGCCAAGTGAAAACTTCAACAAGCCTGTTTCACCTGCTACACAACAAAACTTCACACCGTGTCAAAGAAAATATTAAATCACTTTGTGGGGGACTGTTCTCAAAAAAGGCGTGAAGTTTAATGGATTATTGACTGATTCTTTTAAAGGCAGGTCTACAACAACATGACAACACACCCATGTCTTGAGCGATTTGGACTTGCCTCAACATGGAAGCTATTGCAGCATCATCATCACCACCACAGACTGATCACGTATTACATAAACATGATTAAGGGCAGCCCAGCCCATAAACACTTAAACCAAAATTTCAAACACATTGGCCTTGGATACCAACGTTTACCGTTCCCCTTCTGTCTGAAAGTTGATGTTCGCATAAACTACAGCCGATGATCCACAGGTTTTATATTCTCCAACAATAAGGTCATATTGGCTTGATGTAACAAGTACAAGCCTTGCCATTATTGGGATGTTTAGTACCAGACCAAATAACTGTTTCCAGAAAGTGAGATACTGCCTGACTCCTCATTCACTAACACTCCATAACTCTCTGGCGGTTATCAGCTTGGAACTGTCTGCCACTGCCAGGTTCACTTTTCCCAGGCTCCCAGCTGACTCACAAATTCTCTTTGAACTACAGAGCAGACACACACAGACACACACACAAGTGCAATAAGTGTGGCCATATGTCGTCTTATCTTTCCTGGCCAAGCAGACACTGTCCAACAGACAAGTAACATTAGCGATAAAGATCATTCCAGTTTGAATCACATTGACTTGCCAAAAGACCTACTGAATCCTCTCAGTAGGGGAACTTTACACACACGCACAACTCTCATTCTGTCCTCAACTCAAAATGGAGCCATCTGATGTACCATTCCAACGTAATTTAACAAAATAAAAAGAGGTATGTCTCACGGAATAACAAGCAAAAGCCAAAGGTCTAAATAAAAGGCAAGGCACAACAGATTAGACTGGTCTAGGTCTACAATCAGCACACAGGAAATGTAAACAGTCCAGTCAAAGGGATATTGACCTTCTGTATCAATTTCCCTGAGTCAATCTCTTCAATTGTATCAAACTGAGATCCAACCAATGATTGGGACTGCTAGGTAACACCCCTGTTTGCCAAAAAGCCAAGCGGCTCAGTCATGAAAAGACAACTCTCATAATCGCCTTCATAGGCACCGACTGCACTGGGAGGGAAGGAAGGAAGGAATGCATTGTTTCGCAAGAAATTTTTATCACAACATGAGTTGGAGAAAGACTGTACAATCAACAGCTTATTAAATAACCTGCAGAGGTACATGAGCCCAGGGACAGGACAAAACCTTACCCCCGACGGAAGAATCTCACCATTTGCCAACAAAAACAGCCACGGCAAACAGAATTTGGATCTCCCGAAAGGCAAAAAAGATCCAAACATGAACCCAGGACCAGGAATGAAAGTCATATATCAAGCATTTAACTAAACCAGTCATTGTCTTTCGCAAAAGGTCACTAACTATTCAAGCAAACAAAAACAGGGCACAGGTGATCCCAAATTAAATGCATTTTCTATGCATGTCACGTTTCCATACATCATGGAACAACTGTGATGAGCAGCAAAGCCATTAGGCAACGTCACACTGACAGAACACTGCAAGTACAGTAAAAAAGGCCTTTACTAAAAGTCAAATGACAGGGTGAGGTAGGGAGGAAAAAAAAAGAACGAACATGTTCTTTTCCCTCTTTCACTTGAGTAATTTGCACTTAACTGCCACATCAGAGCAGACAATATAAAACAAACATGTCATTACCCCCACAGCTGCTGGCAGAGTTTACCCTCAAGGCTGAGCCGACTATTGTTCTGTGACTTACCTGATCTCAATTCTCAGACTGCCCTGACTTGTCAAAAGAAATCAATCACAGCAATGCCTGCATGTCTCAGGTCTGGGAGAACACACTAAACATTTTGTTTAGTCACAAAGGGAGCAAAATTATTCTATTAAATGTGGGCATAATTAAATTGGATTTGAGCATCATTAGGGGTGCCGGGTCAAATCAAGCTTGAGATTACTCAAGAAATAAACCAGTTGGGAGGTGAGAAGATACATGCTCATAAAAGCTCAACATCTGAAAGGAATCCAATTAAGAAGGGTCTTCTCTTTCCTTGTATAGGTGCAACATGGACAATTGTGCTGAGGTGGCCACAGAGGTTTGGTCAGTTTGCCTGAGAGCCAACTTCATCACTGCTGAGTCTACTACAACTGCTTCCTGTTGCTTGCCCTGCACTGGCATTACAGCTGCACTGCCTCTATTATGCTCTGTAATCCTCACTGTAGTCACTGAGGGCACACCATTGTCCATGCTTGATACACTGTGAGGGCCCTCACTTCTCTGTGGAATAAAAGCACGAGTGACATTGGCAAAACGATACAGGGCTCTAAAAAAACGATGTGCCAATATTAAAGATGTTCCAGCTGACGGCATTCAGAGGGATTCATGGCTGTCGCCTTACCTGTCTGCCTATCTAAGCACATGTGTGTAGCCTCATTAAGTGCAGCAGTTACTGTGGGTGGCAAGGTTAAAGCGATGAAATGCCTGGGCTCCAACCGAGCGTGACTTAAACAAAGCCCTTGGCCTGGACAAGAGGCCAACTTCATGCAGCTCACAAGAGAGGATGAAGGGGGAGGGCTTCATGAACTCAGAGTACCCAACAACCCAATTGCACCACACTGCCATCTGTCCACAACAGCCAATCAACTGATGAAAAGGACAAAGAGTAATATCATACCTAACCTGACAATTGTTAATGTGCACTGAAGTAAAGCACTTGAAGTTAAAGATGAGAGAATCTAATGAGCAATCCTGTTATTTCCAAAATCTCAGCATAGCTGCTCCAAACTCATGTTTTCTACAATAAAGTTGTATCAAATGTATGTATGTATCTAAAAATGCTATTTCTTAATTGATACATTGACTACACAAAACAACATTTTCTGCAAGTTTTGCTGGCAACATAACCCCCCTAGATATCCTGCCCTTAATGACAGTACATCCTTCATTAGGATATGGACATGTAAGCCATTAGTTTATATTTCATCAATATGTCAGAAAAGAAATGAGTAAAGCAAGCAGAGTCCTAAAACTTGAATGGCACTAGGTTTCATTTCAATGTCAACAAGTACCGTTTTAAAAGTAGGAAGAATTTTCAACCGGTAAGATGAAACTAATCTGGCTCTGAGCAGTCATGCCAAGTTAGTGCTGCCATGGCGTGAACATAAACAGAAACCTTTGTCTTTTAAAAAAAAGGTGTGAGGCGCCAGTGTCTAAGTGGAGAGCAAATAAAAAGTACAGAACATATCAAATTGCATGCTACCCTGCTGAGAACATTGTTTTACTGGCCATCAGATCATAGGGAAAACACAAATCTAAATGACCTGTTCTGCCCCACAGGTAACACACATAAAAATGTCCAACTTAAAAAGAAAATCACACACAATCTTCCAGTTCTTTCACTTAATCGGGCCGTTTGAACCCATCACTGCTTGAAATTACAAGGAGAACTTCCATCAAGATTGATGTAAAAATAGCCTTGATGTAATTGGACACACACATACCAGCGGACTGTGCCTTTCACCCATCAGGCACAGTGGAGAAGTTTGTGGGCCAAGCTGTGGGGCCAGTCAGTCTGTGTGCACAGTCCTACTTTTTTCACTCCATCGAAATGTGCTCCAGCCTGGCAAATCATATCTCTAACAGAGCTACAACTCTCCCACAGGCCTGTCAGGCACATTTATTTACTCTATGAAGAAGAGCTGACACTTGAGGAAACCAGAAAGTGGGATTTTACTCTAGACTTAGTGAACTGTGCAACATGAGCAGCTGCCAGGGAAGCAGAGGAAATCCGGGAGAATACAGCTCACCCAACCTTTTCTCTCAACTTTTAATTTGTTGAATCGAGTCAGACAGGGGGGAAACACTGCCAATAAAGCATTGTTATAAGTAGTATCAAGCAGATTTATGTTGGAGAGAATAAATTAAAATGTCAATCTCATGAAATATTCGATTTTTAATCCTACTGATGGATATCTAGTAGTTTGTAACTGTAGGTCATAATTAACTCACCTTTTTAGATTTTCCCATGCATTCTGAACAGTGAGGTGTTAAGATGATCTAACATGCAAAGCAGTGTCATTACCATCCTAATACTATTTAGAGAGAATAGACCGGTCTAGGCCTAAAGAAGAAAAATACCTGCACCTGGTTAATAGCTGCAGATAATGAGGAGACCACGGGGTCTTTCCTCTAAAAAAAAAAGAAGAAGAAAAAAAAAAAAAGCTAACTACCAAAAGATCCACTTGTCAGGGAGTGAGAACGACTGACGGGCAGTAATTGCACATAACTGCCCAGCAAACAAACAGTCTCGAGGCAGGAGAATAGAGAAAGAAGGGTTGCCGGGAACACAGAACATAATTTATTTTTTAAGTCTCCAACTCACCGGCCAGGCAAAACTGAAGGGCAATACTATCCTGGATTTGTCATTCCTGACAGAGCTCTTGAAAGAAAAGGTATTCCCTCCGAGGACAGTCGTAGCTCCCAATCCGAAGCTGCAGGGCCCTGCAGCAGAAACTCTCGACTGGTATTCCTTCAGGCAAACTCGGAAAAACGTATCGCACTCGTCCCGTGTGCATTTTCTATCCGCCGTGTTCCGTGTGCCATCACAACACATGCCGTTCAGCAACTCTCCGTTAACATTGTGCATCGATAAGATTTGCAACTCGAATTGCCCCGTTCCCTCCGACACCTGTTGAGGACAGAACAGTGAATGCAATGGGAAAACTTTGACCTCATTCTATAAAAAAAAATTAAAATTACAAAACAAATTGTAAAAACCAAACGTGCTGTTCTGCCGTTGACATTATTTGCACTTGGAGCACGCTAACTAGACACAATTTTGCATGAGGCATGGTTACATGTAAAGTTAGCATAGCCGTGCACTTAAGGCGACACACACATATGCAATCAAAGTACACCCCAGCAGCTGAATGAGTGCCCCTTCCCGCTGTTTTCCCCTGAAATAATCCACATACCTTTGCCAGAAAGCAGAGTAAAAAGGCAACAACGACTGAGCCCCGTCTCAAAATCATGCCTCCGGACTGCTGTTGCCACTCGTTTGTTAGTCGTCGTCTGGCCGACACACGGCACCAGAGCTCTCCTCTGGTTTAAACATGCACGAGTGGGAAACAACACTTTGATCAGCGGAGCACAGGTTCCCGATTCATAGAAGACCTCTTCCTAATATGTTCCTCAGACTCTCCGAGCGTCTGCTCTTCTTCGTTATCCGACAGTTTCCTCCTTGTTGTTGAAGAAAGTTTACACAGTGGCCATGCGGACGCCGAGCCCACTGCTGACTGACTGACTGACTGACTGCTGGCCTGAGCTGGAGCTGGCTACACAAGTTCAAGAGGGAGGGAATGTCTGCGGAGCCTCCATATTCATGAGCAGCGAACAGTGAGCCCGCCCATCTCACATTATGAGGAATAATATCATCATACACTCAAGATTGCCTGCTGTAAGGACTCTTTGGCAGGGATGTGGTGGTGGAAAAAAACATTGATAATAAACTATGACCTGCAGTCATATTGATAATCACAAGTCATAACAACGCCAAACCTAAACATAAATGAATTGGATTTTCAGAAAAGCATCAATTTACCTTTTAACAGGCCATATCTTCCTACATCCTGCATTAGCTGAATACTACACTCACCACAATTTGGACTATTTTTTTTATCTTAGATTTATGTCAGCTTAAAAGGTGGGTAGACCGATTTTAGCTGGTTTTACTCGCCTCTACATTTGTGCCAGTAGGTGACATGCTGAATCATGTGGACTGCAAAATGAGTGAATCAAGGCCGTGGCTGAGTCAAGGGCACTTTGTTAAATGCATGGTATGTTAGACATCTTTCCTTGTGTAATGTAAGCCTTGTATAAAGAATATTAAGTTCCATAGTAGAAATAAGATGCTCAATATTTGCACATTTTCAGAATATTTGGCTGTTTCAAAAATACTTTTACTTTAATTTTTGAATTTTAAATAAACTTTGAATGTAAAAGCTGGCAACTTGATGTTATCAGAAGTGCACACAACAGTGCCCCAGAGTGGCAAACCTGTAGGTTTTATGCCTGCCTAAGGAATGTCACACATTTAAAATGTCTTGCAATCTAAAAGCTGTTTCACACAACTAACCAGTAGTTTATAGCCAAACATAATGCCTGGATGTTTATTAGTCTGAGTGAAACCCCTCTTGACCAGATCTACAGCTTAAACACTGAGGGATTGGCTGACAGACTGCTGATAGATATTATTTCCCGGGTATCCTTTTGGTTTTGAAGGACAATTGCAGCCAGGTGTACCGCTACACGAAGGTAATCTATGAACTGGATCAGTGACTACACAAACACACACACACATTCATATGAGAGGATGGGAACCCCCTCTGCCCCTGTGGTTAGTGATTTGTGTGGACTAATTACACAGGTCATGCAATGGGTCACAATCAAGGAAACACAGTTGGGAACTGTGGCATTGCCTAGACAGGACCGTATTAATCAGTAACTATAATGTTTCACCATCATACTTTATAGCTGTTTATGAGAGTGTCACACATCTCACATATATTCGTTTAAACCTAATAAGCAGAAACCTCTGGCATTTTCTAACTATTTTTTGTTGGAAAACGTAAAAAATAACCAAGGACTAGTTCATTGTTTTCACCAAAGCAGCAAAGCAAAAAACTTTTCTAATCTTTACTTTAGATCCCTCAGTGACACAAAGATTTGTACGGTAGCTTCAGGGATAGTCCCCAATGTCCATATGTATTTGTTTTGAAATGCCTTGTTTATTAGTAGTAGGTGTAGTATAGGGAAAAAATGTGTTTATATTCAAAGAAGTAAGCTTTTAAAGGGCAACTATTATGTAGCATTTTCAGGATTATATTAGCATTTTGTGTTTGTACTAGAACTAGTTTACATGTTTTAATGTTAAATTTTTTTTCTTATACTGCCCATCGCTGCTGCACCTGTATTTACCCTCTGTATGAGATGCTCTGTCTCTTTAAGCCCCCCTCCTGAAAAAGCCCAGTCTGCTCTACCAGACAACTGGACATGTCCCAGCAGTAAATTGACTGGAATTTGGGGAGAAATTACCATCATTGGACAAGATTACATTATTGCTATTTTTCAAAAGCATGTAGCTAGCTACTTAATAGTTAGAAATATGCTAACGTTACATTGTAATGGAACAAAGCAGCCCTTTCTACCGAATTTAACAACATTGGGAGCCAAGATGACAACATTTACTGCCGTTAGCCATGTAGCTACTGTAGCAGTGGACACTTAGCTAAAAGAATATGGCAGCAAATAAAGGCTTTTAAACTAAATACTACATAAACAGAACTGGGGAGAATTTAAAGGGCAACTATTATATAGCATTTTCAGGATTTTATTTGCATTTTGTGTTTGTACTAGAACATGTATACATGCTTAAATGTAAAAAAAAAACACTTTATTTTTCCCATGCTTAGTGCCGTTAGCATTTAGCTAGTTACATGGGACAATGTTAACACTGCAGTGGCTTAAAAAAAAACTCCAGTCCTCACTACTTGGAGAAGTTGTTGTCCTGAAAACACTTGGGAACACATTTCTGCTGCTTTACATAACTGGCACCACTATGCTACCACCTGACTTTTGCACTATTACATTGACTGTTGACCGTATGCATAATTGCACATTTTTTAACTCAAATTTTGCTGCTCTTATTTTCCTCATTGTATATATCTTCTTATTTTTACTTTTTATATTGTTTACTTAAATGTTATGTTTGTCTGTGGACCTAATTGGTTAAAAATGTCTTGTTGTCACCGTGGGATAGAGGGAAACGTAATTTTGATCTCTTTGTATGTTTTGAGATGTGAAGAAATTGACAATAAAGCAGACTTTGACTTTGAAATGATAGAAGGCCAGCTTAGAGTTGAAATGACTCTAAGCCAGTTGAAAACCGGAGTGTTCAAAATGGTTGGAAGTCTGAATGTTTTTTAGCTCACAGGGATTTGTCTCAAATACATTTACCTAAGTTTTGGCCACGTTTAACATGAAAATCCTACATTATAACATTGTATATATGACAAAAAACATGAAAAAGCATATGTCCACGTTCAGTATTATTTCCAGCATCTTAAATCACTGCTGTCAATATTCAGATGTCACGTTTCCTTTGGTTGAAGTTCAAGATGAAAGGTACGGCTTCCTCCCTGCCCACCTCAGTTGCTGAACTGATAGACATCTCAGGTTACAGGTCTCAAGGAAATGCTCTCTCTGGGTAATTAGGGTTAATTGGAGAAGTTTTTACCCTAGGGAGCTTTCTTTTTTTCCTTGATGGCAAAGCCAAAATTGAGTCTAGATATTGTAGACGGTTTGAGGGGGGAATCCCGTCTACCATGCCCCCATGACCTGCCTGAAGGTGATGCTTGTGTTAGGATGATGACGGGAGGGGGGACTAAGAGTTTCAGCACTATAAAGTAAATCTAAAAATTATTTCCGTCTTTCCACATTTATACAAGATGTACAAAATCTATAAAAATATATTATTATATCACATAAAGAATTTTAAAAATTGTCATTTTTAAAACAGCTGTCATATGTCTCAAACCACATTTTGCACAAAGGACGAGCCAAGGAAGGACGCCTCCTTGCGTTATCCAGCTTTTCCACTTGACTGTCAGTCTGCCTGTCTATCATACAGCTACTAGGTATCTAAGCAGCGTGTTCACTGTTCCCTATAAGCATGGTCTGTAGTCGTCATGGAGCACAGACAGGGTTTCTCCTCTGAGGCCATGGTGCTAATCTCCTGCAGCCTTAATGTGATTATGGTAATGATCACACAAATGACCCCTAGGCTTTGGGGGATCCGTGGTTCACACATCCTCACACAGCGGCTGCACAGGCGTTGTGACTCCACTGGCCCGCATACGAGACCACCAGACTGAGCCAGTCCTGGTGGCCTGCCCCTGTTCTTCTGTCCTCGCCGGGCTTGGAAGAGTAGAGTGAATGACCAAATAAATTCCAGCCAGCAACAAAAGAGCTGAACGGCCAGGAGAGAGATGGATATCTTTTGTCGTCTGACACTCAGTGCCGTATTCCAATCCAATTACCTCAGCCTTTTGCAACCCCTCCTATCGCAGTGCATGGCATTGAAGCCTGCCTGAATTCAGACTCGGACCCCTAACAAGAATGTGGTAGATTAGGTGCTTAGTGAGCATTCCCTTCCCCCCTACCTTTCCTAAAATCTATGGTCTACTCTCTCTTAAAAAGACTTTTTACAACTTCCATCCTTCTATTTGAACTTTATCCCATTTATTTTTTATAATTACCTGGCTCCCATGACGTAGAGCAGAATCATTTCCTCCCGTATTCTTATATGCAAACGTAATTTGGCTATGTTGCACCAACAAGGACTTCTATTGTGGACAGTCAACAGTGAGAAACAAAAAAAGCACCGTATGACGGACAGCAAATTTACTTTTCTGCATCAGGGAGTGGCGGAAGTGACATGTACAGTATGTCAAACTTTTTTGTGCTTCCAGTAGAGGCTGTTGACAGTGAAGACAATGTGGACCACTCAAACATGTGTTTAGCTTTGTGTTGCTTCACCTGGGTGTTTGAGGTTCACTGTGCAGATTGATGTATGTGTAGAGTTTGACACTAAAAGGTTGTCTTCACATTCATCTACAGAGGAGAGAATGTTATGTTATTCTGTTATTTGCATATTCATAGATTTTAGATTCTTCAGTGAGGGGGAAAGAGCAGATGTCATTTTGATGATTATGACAGAGTGTCATAATATTTTGGTCAAGGGTTTCATTCACTTTCTGTAATAAAACATCTAATAGCAAAATGCATATCAGATGGGGGCCCCAAGGATGAAATATTATCAAATAGGGATCCGTGGGCCTAATTTGTGTCAGGTTTGGGGTCCTTGACGTGAAAAAGTTTGGCTCCACCCCAACCAGCTATACCTGTCACAGGGGCAGATTTTCTGCAAAACAAGTTTTTTTTTTACTTTTAATTAAGATAATATTTCTGTACTTTTTAGGATTTTAAATGCACATATTTTAGTTAGTACTAGTAGGTAGTAGTAGTAGTAAGTAAGTACTATCCAAGTACTTTTTCCACCACTGCAGTAATGCTGAGCATGTATACAGTATATTTTGTCTAGAAAAGTCGTTTCCAGTAAAAACTCCATCCTTGCCACATTTGCCACTCTTTGTCACAAAGTGAATGTAGAAATATACTGTAAACACAATCACTTTACAGTAAATGCGCAACATGACCTGGTAATGTTTGACTCCTCTATCTGGTGTTGTGTTGGTGTAATGACGATCAACTGCTAAAATGGGTGGAAAAGTCAGAGACATGCAGGCACAAAGTAGTAAAGTACTGGGTTACCATAGTAAAGTCAGTCTATCTGTGTGTGAGTGAAAAATATGCGGGGTGAAGAAGCACATCTGAGGACATGAGTGTTCAGACCACTACAGAAAGGGAGGATCTCGCCGTAGTTCAGCGTTCTTCCCATTTAAAAGTATCAGTGTTTACATGGTGTGTTTATGGGAGCTGCTTTTACAGAACGTGTTACAGATGGTATCAGCAATTGGTGCTCAGATAAATATTTTCCACTGTTAAAGGTGGCCGCTTTGTTATTTTCAACATTTATTCGAAAGCCGTTCTGTTAGGTGACAGTATTTTGATGTGTAAGTGTGTTTGCGGTAAGTACCTCAATGTGGTTAGTGCGCGGGGAGTCCAGCTGCTATGTGGAGGTTAGGTAAAAATTGGATTATAGAGGGTAAGGTTAAGAGCAATGGTTTTGATTTCCATTGGTTCAAACTGTGCCTAATTGCTGTGGTGGTGGTGTGGGTGACTCAGTTATGTTATGTTTATTCTAGTTGTCTTTCTTTCTTGTTTTTTTTTCTTCCAAAAGTAGTACAGAGGAACTACAGGGATTTACTTTTGAGCGTGCACACTGACAGCGGCATAAGAGACGACACCCTACATTAAGAACCTGTGAATGGATCATCAGTCTGTGTGTGTCCTCACACATCTTTAATGGCCTGGGAGGTGTTTGATCCTCTGGGGATGGGGGGAGGGGAGGGGAAGCCAGAGGGCTGCAGTCAGTGAGACAAATTAGATTATCCCTGCTTAGGCTAGTAGCCTACTACTCACCAGCGCAGCATTTCCACCTGGCTAACAATACCAGTTGTCATAGTGTGTGTGTGTGTGTGTGTGTGTGTGTGTGTGATTTAGCGGTTTGTGTGAGAGTGCGCAATATGTCATAGCACAGTACTTCCACTGTGGAGAGAAGTGTGTTTGATTTGTAAGATTTGACAACAAGGTGGTATGCCGAGGGGCGTTCACTTAAATCATTGATCAATGTGACAATCTTTCAGGTGGGAGGATGCAAACTATTCAGGCAGGAAGATTAGATTCTTTGCCCATCACACCATCCAAGGTGGTCTCCTAGAGTTTGGAGGGCCTGTGTGTGTTGCCCTCAGGATCAGTGAGTCAGAACAGTGCTCTCTTCAAACAGGATATTGGCCCTCGCTTGAGGTGAGTGCAGCTAATTACCTGAACTTCCTATCTGGAGGAGGTGATACTGATAAAACTCTTCCTCTCTTTTGTTCCTGTTTGTCGATCACATTACACTTTGGATTATTTGTTGAGAGGAAAGAAAGAAAGACAATTATTCCTCTTATTGCAACAGTCTCAGACCTGCAGACTTGTCGAGAGGAACTTGATGTACATACTGTAAGCCCCTAAACGACAGACATTGCCAGCCTTGAAAGATAATATTGATGCTGGCAAAGTCCTGACGTGCCTTGCAGCATGACGTAGCGGTTTTTCCATGACACATTTGATGATTGCTTACAAATGGGCCTGTCAGTTTTAATATAGGCGACCCTGGCATTTCACTTTCCTCTAAAGTAAACAAAATCCACCGCCTCTCCCACACACACACACACGTCACGTGTGTGACCATACACCAGGAATGAGTCTTGAGATAGAACAGGCATTCACAAGCTTATATATGTTTTCATGTTCAATCTTCTCACTCATAAGTGAGGCGGTTTGAGTTTATGTTGTTTTTGTATGTTTGCAGATTGAAAGCCACAATGTTATTTCAGGAAACTGGATATACGACATTAAAAAGTAATATGTGGTGTTACTGTAGGCAGTACAAATATGACCAATATGAGATTTAAATGCAATAGAAGAAGCCTGTCCGAATGTTTACTTTACACTTTTCCTCGCAGTAATTAATTACAATATAGTTCAAGGTAAGTCCCTGTTAAATAAAAACACTAAACTAAATTCTTGTCATATTTAGTGCTGGGCTTAGACCCAACGCCAACAATTAGTGAGTCAACATACTGACAATTAGATTATACAGTTTCAACTAACAAGGGAAGGACAATATTAAATTTGTTTATAGATGTGTCTCTCACGGCGCTGCAGGAGAAGTGGAGCAGTCAAAAAGAACATGGAAAGATGTGGGAACGGCTCACTTACAAGACACATGGCAAAGCTGAATATTGGAGGGTCCACTTCACCGGAGCGTGTCAACTACCTGTAAAAGCTATAATATGTAGTTTCTGTTGCCCCCATGAGGAATTCTAAGTAATGACAACAAAACTGTCGGCGCGTCCACACAATACAAGCCTTACGTGACCGCGCACCGCCCCCACACAGTTGCTTGTAACCAAGGAGGACACGGAGGATTAAAAAACACAATGTAATCTTTAGCAGAGGACATTTTTTTCACTTGAGTTACTGAGCTGGAAAGTCACCGGACGCCACAATCTTCTGAACACAGCCATACTGAGAAATACCAAGAGAGTGTTGTGGCGCTGATAGTCTTAATTAGCTTTGTAGCAACTCATTTGGCAATGGCTTGAATGTAATGGACGTTCATCAATATCAAAAAGTTACGCACTAAAGCTCTAATGTTAAACTAATGAGCCTACTTTCATTCCCATTGTGGATGTGCTGCTAGTTTAAAAGGTCTGACACAGAAAGACTGATGGTAGAACAGAGCTTACTTTTTTTGTATGTGTTGCATCCTCAGTTTCCTTTGTCCCAACTTTCGCTTTCTTGGTACGAGTTAGATGAGAAGATTGATACCACTCTCATGTACGTACTCTAATTATGAAGCTTTTGTCAGCAGGCAATTATCTTAGCTCAGCATAAAGCAGGGGGAAAACAGCTAGCCAGGTCTGTCCAAAAATAAAAATCCAACTGTCAAACTGTCTTTTTTACATTTCTGTTTGTGTACAGATGAAACAAATGAGATCTAACGAGCTAATATGTGACCTTTTTGAGATGAAAAGCTGATTTAACTACCTTTTGACCAGATCAACTGTTCCCCCCCCATATGCAACTGCTAGTACTAGCTTTATACAATACCATACAATATGTATACAAAAAAACCTTCATGGTAGCAGCTGTCGCCATGGTCCCGCTACACTCTGCGGTGCCCAGCTACATCCTGCTGTGCCTTGTAATGCCGCACAGTGCCCTGCTATGCCATGAACTATTACAAAGAACTGCTACAAACTACAATTTTTTCTATTTTTGTTATTTCCACTAACCCCAACCGGCCCGTCAGACGCCGCCTACCAAGAGCCTGGGTCTGTCCGAGGTTTCTGCCTAAAAGGAAGTTTTTCCTCGCCACTGTCGCACTGTTGCTTGCTCTGGAGGAAACTACTAGAACTGTTGGGTCCTTGTAAATTTTGGAGTGTGGTCTAGACCTACTCTATTGATATTATAAATAAAATTGAATTGAAATTGAATTGAAAAATACATTTTTGTAGGAAAATTATGCATATTATATATTTAACCAATGCATTGTTGGATCTAATCTCCAGCTCAGTGTGTGTGTTTGTGTTCCTCCACTGAAGTGCTAGCACACTTACTTTCAGGATACAGTGGGCATAGTTCCCCAACGTATTGATAATGCTGCTCATTCAAATATAATCTGGTTTTCCTATGGACTGACGGCCTAACATGATAAACAGGCCAATGAGGGAACACGTTCATTTTATTTTAAACTGTTTGCAGATAGAAAAATACATTAAACAATCCTGCAACTGAATAATGGGCAGCCTCGGCCAAGTTATGGAAGATGCAATACTTACCGTGTATCTACTGTATGAGTATTTTTTTTACTTGAGCTGACAGGCTTGGACTGTATACATTATTACCACATCTAGTACTGTAGATTAGATAGTTCTTCAGATAGTTTGTGAATGCAACAACAATGCCATGCTTCTGTTGAGTCTGTATAATAGGAGCTGTAACCTCAGTAGGGTTGAATTGCACTATAGCTTAAAAGGCAACAGGAGTGTTTTATTGCCATTTCTTTTTGTTCTTGGCCATGACTCTTAAAATTCTGTGTGAAGTACTCATAAAGCTGTCAGAGGGAGCAATATTTTCCACGCAGCATGATGACAAATAGCATAGACAATGTGTGCGTGGGCGTCATACAGACAACACACTGTATTATAATGTGTAAAACTTTTGCAAATGATCAGTTTGGCTCATTGGGTTGTAGTCTGCAGGCTGCTTGTTTTGTTGGTGTAGAAGAAAATAACAAATAACTATCTGGTTAGATTATCTGGAGTATTCCATTACATACAGTTTCCTTGCTGTTGCTGTCTTGTTCTCGTTAATCTTATTGGCTGAGCTAAACCTAAAAGAGTCCAAGGTTATAGTTACTTATCATACACAAGTTCAATTCACAAGTCATGTGGTCAAAGAGCTAATCCTAGGTTAATATAACTTGGCAAACATAGTTATTTATTTTTTACCTTTTAAGCTAATCATTAGAGGACAAATGCACATCCATCATTTTTTTGCAGGTGCTGGATAATAAATAATCTGCACAAAAGACTAAAAATTACACTCAACCATCTTTATCACAGTTATCTACATAATTCTGTCTAGCTAGCCCGGAAATCAAGGGCTAGAAGGGGGGCACTGAAATATGACACGCCCCTGATTTTCTATGCTGTATTCTGATAAAATGTTCCTCCCCCCGAGTGATTATTGGTCCCCTCCGTGCCTCCCACTTTAAAAATCGTGGAATCGCCCCTGTTGGAAATTAGTTCAACTGTTGAAGATGAAAAATGGCCAATTCCTTTATATCCTTAAGCAAATCCTCCATATTTCTGCAGTTGAACATGTTGGCTACATATTTTTTCCTACATCACATGGAGGCAGGGAAATTCTGTGCACAACAGCGCTGCATCAAAGACACTGTGAAAAGTGAGAAATGGGAATGTTTAAGCTCATAATTTCCTTCTTCCTATACCTCAGAGCATTCCAGTGGTTAAAGTGGGAATAAAATAGACACCCAGTTGCATTTTTTTGGCTGCTTTCTAAGTGCACAGGTACAAAAAAAGATGGAAACTGCACATCTATTCAAGTATTCTTCTCTATTAATTCATCTTGAATTAAGCCAAGTACAGCCGTGAACAAAGTAGACATTCAAGCATGTCTAAATGTATAAAGCATGTTGCTATTTACTTCTTTGTAGCACTGTCAAGCTAAACAAGTTTTTAAGTGTGAGAGATATGCCTTTTGAACTCAAGTCAGAAAGAGGATACCTCTGCATGCTTGGCAGACCCGTGGCTCTTTGAAGAGGTGTCAGTTTGCAATGAACTGCCATCTCAGCCTGGTTCTGTCCTCTCGTGGTTGCTCCACATTAAATGGTCCAAAACACCAAAGCAAAGTGTTCCAATTAGCAGCAATGGGACAGAGAAAAAAAGGCAGAGGAGCATTGAGTAGCCTGACAAACCATTAACCAGTATAAATACATGGCTAATGAGGCTTGGCTGCTTTGTTGCCTTACAATGATGATACTTATTGCTCTTTTAATATATTGCATATGTTGTCATGCACAAGAACATACTGTATACATAAAAATGTCAGTGATGTTGAGGTGACAGTGTAACTGTGCTGCATACTATCAGGGGCTGCCTATAGGCTGGCAGCAGCAGACCGTGTTTTGACATGAGGGTGCCTGTCTGTCACTGGCTGAGTCGACTTGTGCTGAAAGAAAGCAAACCGTTGGCAAGTCTCACAGGATCTGTAAATCGAGGTCGGCACAGCAGAAGGGTCCCAGTGTTTTCCTAATTCACTGACAGACACAGCTAACTATGTTTATGATGACGGCTAAACAAAAACAGTCTGAAAACCATAGACTCCAAACCTTGTTTTAATTATTTTTATTTGATAATGTTTTTCATTTTTCCCTAATCAGAATCCCCAAATGCGTTTTAAATGTGGTGTGCAAATGCTTGAAAGTCTCATCTCCTTCAGTGCATTATGCTTTATGTAAATCAAGGAGTGAAAGGGAGATCCTTTGTGTCAGCACATCTGACATTCCTTTGTGCTAAGTTTAAGGCTTGCCTTGTGAAAGCATGCTTCACTGCTATTGTGGACATGTGGTTTGTGCACGTTCATTATGAGGAGCTTGCGAGTGACTGATAATGATTATGTTGAGTATGTGATTATGTTGCTCTTTGGGTTGAAAGTGAGAGGTTGTGCTCATTAACAGGCTCAGAATGAGTCCCAGTCTGGGACCAATCTGTGCAGTCTTAACTATCATGCAAAAAATAAAATTAATGAAGGACATCATGAGCATTTAGTCATGGTTACAGGATGGCATTAACACGTTTCCTTGCCGACTCATAAAAAAACACTAAAACTTCATATTAATTCTGGCTCAATTGATACGCAGGGCTTTCACGTTAACCAGCAATCATTACGCTCCGGTGATCTAAAGGCCATTGTCACACAGGCACTTGAAGAAGTCTTTTGTGTAACAGAAGAATGGCAGAGTGACCCCCGGCAGTGCAGAGCAAGGCCAGGGAGACCCCTCCGCCCGCTCCTCTCAGCAGCCCGGAGTAAAATTTCAGGGTCCGAGTGGCCATGAGTGTTGCTGAGTGATAGGCACAGAGAGGAGACCCAAAACCCAATAGCTTTGATGATTGAAACAAAACACAGAGTCCTCCCAGACCATAGCCTGCAGGACTGTGACTAAGCACGCCGTCATGCTTGTATAAGCGCCGCAACTCCCAAAGTTTTTGAGTGTCTGTGCCTCTTTTCTTAGTGTATGTGTTTAGTCTAGATGCATGTACATTAACAACTCACTCCAAAAGCTACAAACAACAGTCTAATATAGAGTCCACTGTCATCAATCAACATATGTTGCAGCAGCTTCACTGATGGCACGCAGAAGACAATGAAAATGATTCTGTGAGGTCAAAGGCGGATCTGCTGGGTCACAATTCTTTGACCTTCTATGAGATTAAAAAGCCATTTTTGTGTATCAGCTCCATCTCACCCATCTCCCCCCTTCACAAGCACATTTAGGAGCAGCCCCCACTCCTTACAAAAGTAATTGTATATACTACAATTTGCTCTGCCACACTTGGATTGCATTCACTGGCAATGTTTTTTTTATTTTTTTTATTTAGGAAGTATGATGTTCTTATACTGCACAGAATTTGCAGGGGGGGGGGGGGGGGGGGGGGGGTACAATGTATAGCACTGGTAACTTGGAGTCCTGCTGTGTCCCAAGGCTACTTAAAGACTAAAGGTTAAGATTACTCATGCTTCAAATCAGCTCTGGCTTTTATTTATTTAACTAAGAGCATGATCTTTGCCTTACCTCAACCAAGTGCTTAAACATTATTATTATTAATAAGTCTATTTTGCTTTGGTAGCCAGGAACAGATATTTTAGGGATAACAACTAGCATTCGTTCTGCAGGCACTGGGAACGCGTGTGATGTGGACAATTCAGTCCTACAGATTAAACAACAAAACAGGGAAGGAGCAACAGATTGCCATCATGTACCAGGGTTAGAGAAAAGCTAGTAATGCTAATCTGCAACTCCCTCTGAATATAATGTAGTTGATGGATTTTTTAGCCACTGGATGTGGACATTTTTAATATTCCGAGGGATAAAACATGTCCTGTTCGCGTTTCCTATAGGTGTGGTGACCAGCAGTTAGTCGGGCTGTGGGTATTGAGGCTAGTGGTCGCAGAGTTGGGAAAATCATGAGTCAATAATAAATGCAGAAAGCAGTACAAAGAAAAAAAGAAGACGGCAAAGATTAGCATGCCCATACCTCTTCCTCATTCTGGATGTTCATTGAGTTTATTGAGATACGTGGTGTGTTGGAGTGGGAAGGGGGAGGGGGGCAACGTGATGATAGTACCGATAAGGATCTTGCTGACTCACAGTGAAAAGTTGGATATTCCTTATCGGAAGCAGTTTTGCAAAATCCTTGTTTTCCACAGAAAAAAAGGTCATCTTGCTGCTAATCCTTTTTGTACACATTTAGGTCATTTGAGGTAGCAAAAAGACCCAAAAAGACACCCAGTTAGTGAAATCAGTGATTTGAATTGTAGGTTTTTAAATTCTAGCCTTTTGCATGGTCTATATTCAACGGTATAAAATGAAACATGTTCAACATCAAAGGCTTGAACAATCGGAATCTTTTTGAGGGTGAATTCTGCCTTAAAAAGAAAATAATTGAGCCTTTCAACTCCACTGCACGCTCCACATCTTCAGGATATATGAGAGCTAGAAAACATTGGCTGGTAAAATGTTCCAGGTTCATGGATGTGTTTAACTCTGGTGTTGCTCAATCACAGAGCAGATAGCGGCTCCTTCTCATTTTATTACCCTTTAGGAACATACTCAGAGTATTATGTTATCAAACTGGGAAAAGGGAGGGAGTGCCTAGACAGCTGAACAAAGGCAATGCAAACAGCTGTGCCAGTGCAAACAGCAGTCAGATTATTTGTGAGGGAAAAGTTAGGAAGGTCTCGCTAACATAATGCTGCCATCAAATCATAACAGCCATAAAGTGCTCTTCAGCTGTGTCTCTTTGTAGTGTTTATTTTAAAATTTTATCTGAACACTTTTCAAGAGTTGACAGTTGTCTTAAATTGAGATTGGTCATTAAACCAGATGTTGATCATTGATATCAAACCCTGATTAGTTTAATATTCCACTCAGCAGAATGACAATGGCTTTGCCTCATGTCTGCTTAAATGCACTCAGAGGACGGTTCTCAGACTCGATGGTTTCTCACTTGAGGTGGCTGGCTGCAGTAGGAGGACCAGTGTTGATACAGCTGATCTCTGTTATTCCAAGTGAAATATATGGCCTTGTTTGTTTTCAGAGATAGAACGCTTTGCTTCAAGTTCATATTTATCTATCAAGGGAAATATGTCAGTGCAGATCCAGATTGTACGTTTTACACACTCTCTTCCCCTTATTATGCTACTGAAGAAGAATTGACCTGCCTGTTTCTTTGTTACACACACTAACATCTGATTTAAAAGTTTGGCTGTATGAAGTTTCCCATTTCTTAATGAAAAGGATTACATCAGATTATGTTCAAACTGTGACTCCTCACCTTTTTTCACATCATTTAAGCTAAAATAGAGTTAAAGAACCACACTTACATTAATTATGCCCCTGTGAACTGCATATGATGAGAGGTGGGGGACTTTATGAGCCATGTTCCAACAAATATTAACATTATTACCTACAGTGTTCTGGCCCGTTTAGAAATGACACTCCTCAACACCCTGAAGGTGTTGAAAGAGTGCCAGGAACATTGGATAGCAGTAATTTAATTTTGAGTTTGGAGTTGCGTGCAAGAGAGTATACCTTGTGGATCTGCTGCATACCCATGTGATGGATTTTCCCCTCACGAAGATTTGATTGGTATCTATCGGTGAAAAAATGAAAATAACTAAAAGCATTGTTCGATACTCTTGGCAGTAGTCAAGGTAATGCTGTCTGTTGGAGAATTTTCAGCAGACTAATGTTACAACCAGAGAAAAATTTGCTTCACAGTAAAGGCTTCAAAATCTCTGAGAACAAATTGGTCTTTGCATATACTCTCACACAATGTGGTTTGGACACTTTAGACGATATTCAGGTTAGACTTTGCTGAAGTAATGATATTACCTCAGTGGTGCATGAGGCAATACAGTATTCCTCTACGTCTTTGGAGGGAAGGGGAAGTCCCCACGTCTGTGTGCTGTTTGAGTGGACTGGTTGAGTAATGCAGCCTGGGATTAGGTGGAGCAGCCTCACAGCAGCAAACCCTCCCTCACACTGATCTGTCTGGACCCACACAAGTGAACGGCTGGATCAGAACCACAGCTGGCCTCCGTCCTTCCACTGTGTCAAACCATTCATATACTGGTCTTAAAACTGGAATAAGCAAGTGTGAAGTAGTTACAAAATATGAACATCATTTATAATACATTATCAACCATTGCCAAATATGTATGAGAAGACATGTATTTCCCATTTGATTTGTGTTCATTGGCTGTGTCTTGTTCCGATGCAGGAAGTGTAACAATCTTATTCCATTGAGATTTTGTCTTGACAATATAACATGTAATCGCAGCATGCTTCCCACAAAATGGCAATGCAAATTAGTTAAATTTTTAACATTTAGGAGACAGAGTTGACGTTAACGTGCTGTGCCTCTGTGACTCTTGTGTGTGTATTTCTAACTCCCCTGTTGGTTATAAAATGGAGTGAGTTTCCACCTGTTTTATGAGCATTTCAAATGTTGTGTAAGAAAACCTGATTGGACATGCTAGTCTGGTTGTAAGTACAAAGAGTTTGCATATCCCAGAAAAGTAAACACACATAAAAAAGATTTGCGGAGATAAATGTGGTGAGATTTTTTACTGTTTGTATGTTTCATATGAGATAAGATGAGGAGATAATGTTTACACATGAGCAAAAAGTAATCTTGCAAAAACAAAGATTTGCAAAGCTGCAAGGCCTTCCCTCTCTTGTTTTGTTTCAAGAGAGTTGCAGCAAAGCTAGTGTCAGTTATGTTGCAAAAGCCTCTGAATGTTTAACATAAGTTAATGGATTTTTTTGGCCAGTGAAATATTTGTTTACCCAACAGATGGATGTGGATAATGTTTTCAATATTTTGAGGCATAAAGCATGTCCTGTGGGTGTTTCCTATAGGTGTGGTGACCAGCAGTTAGCTGGGCTGTGGCTATTGAGGCTAGTGGTCACAGAGTTGGGAAATCATAGCACTAGAACACATGCAGAAAGCAAAAAACAAAAACAGCAAAGATTGTTATTTCTTTATGTCGGACTCATGTTGAATGCTAATTCAAAGCTGACAATTTATCAAGATAAGTGGTGGGTTGTGGTGGGAAAGGGGAGGGGGAGAGCTAATGATAACAATGATAAGGATCTTGAACATTCTCACGTCGTACAAAGCAGTCTGGCTTGCCATTGGGTTTCCTACAAATAAAGACTACTTTGGCTTTCAATGATTTCTTTTTTGTAACCTTACCCATTTTGGTCATTTAAAACACAAAAAAATAAACTAAAGGGCCATACACAGATTTCAGGACTGACTCTCCAGACATGCTATTCACAGAATGCGCCCAAGCCTCACCATATCAAATCTAATCTGACGTGGAGCACTAATTTGGTTAAAATGAATTACAACGCTTCATTGCATCAAAGCATCAGAATATATCAGTGGCAGAAAAACAACCCACAGTGTAAAATGTCAACATTAAATCATTAGACAGATGTTAAGGGTGGCAGTTTAAAGGCACATTTAAAAAATGATTAATACTGGGACGTCAGAATGAGAATCAATAAACAATCCACTCATATAAGTGGTTAAACAAACTGCCAAACACAGAAAACACCCCTCATTTAGTGTTGAAAGGCAGCAGAAAATATGTGACAGCCCCCTCCCTCCTTAGCCATCTAAATTGCTTTCTTGCAACATCCCAAAGTGTAATTTACAGATGCATAATTGTGTATACAAAGAACTGTGTTAGCCTAATTATAAAAGAAACAATGATTAGTCTGTGAGACAAAAGAGAGGGTGGGTGAAAACTATGCAGATCATCTTGATGAGAAGCTTCATTACTTGATTGTTTATACTGTACCACTGGGATTTAGTGTGATACTAAAGGAAGACGTGGACGGCTGCACCAATCAGCTGTATAACAGGAGGGAAATTGGCTGTATATTATCAAAAGATTACAATCTAAGCAGTGCGGTGTGTGGATGTGATTCATGCTATATCCTGCGAGGGCCTGGGGTTAAACATGCAGACTTAAGCTACAAGAACAAGACTTCAATCAGTGTGAGGCCCCAGCATACAAAGCATAAAACAGGAAAGCATAAAAAGGAAAACTCTCTGTTGGCAGTCTGAGGTGAATGACAGAGATTATTGAAAAAATGTGTGAGTTCCAGTTTGTAGGGTTTTGATTGAGAAATCACATTTTTATTTGAGATTTTAGTGAGAGCAGGGATGTGAAGGCTGAGGTGATGGATTGGGTGTGTGTGTGGCACACAGCTGGTTTGTGTGTTGCAGTGGCAGCCTATCTGGGGTGTCTACAGTTTAGTGTCCTTGGAAATGCACAGTTGGACTCCCACATTCTGGTCCAGGCTTTAGTCCCAGCATGCAGTGGTGTGGAGTGACAGATTGAAACGTTGAGGGAAGTGTTTAACCCCTGCCACCCCTCCAATTAGCCAACTTGTGTCCCATTTCCTAAAAGATCTCGAGAACATATTTATTGGAGAGGGGCTTTATTTGGACAGGAAAGAGTGAGCTCTCCCTATCCCCGTTAAGGTTCAGTTACTGTGATAAGATGAATAGTTTGGTTTAGCATAGGAAGACATATATTTTAGTTAGTAAAGAGGAGCTCGACTTAAATTTGTTTAACCTGCTGGGGTTTTTAATGGGATTTGAAAGCGTCTTAGCTTCAAGCTTGTGGGTGGGCATTTCCCTAGTAATTATTAACTAACATCTGGGGGCCGCTATCAACTTCTATATATATATATTCTATATATCTTAGCTAAAATGTCCGTTCTCGGCTAGGTGTTGCTAAACTAAACAGGATAAACCGAAACTACATCTTTCAACTGATCTCAGGGCTGCCACTGACAACAATAAGGAGGAAATACAGTGGTGTTCAGGGATAATTACCATTTTCTCTACAGGTTTTCCAAACTCTTAAAGGCTCCCAAGCTGCCAATCAGCACCTGATTAACACCAAAAGCCTCCCCTTTCCACTCCCTGCTTTCATCTCTACAGTGATCTACCCTCTGAGTGAAATGGAGACTGTGGACTTGTCAAAACTGAGTCTGTAGACAGTCTGCGTCTCGTTATTAGCACCTCAACAGGTTTTACCAAAGCCAAGAAGGAATACAACGTGGAAGTTCAGTCAGCTTTTTTTCTTCTTTTCTCCTCAAAGCTTAGAGCGGCAAGGAAATTATCATTATGCTTCATCATAACCCCATTGTGGTTCTTTTGAAAGATTTCCAAACCAGCTCTTAAATTCTGTTATTTTCTTGGACCTTTCTACCTACTCGACATGATTGCTTTGAACTTGAATGTCAGAAAAGGAGAAATTCAATCTGACCCACTCAAATGCTTTTCACTGACAACTGAAGAAAATCCTCCCAGGTTAACGATAGGTCAGCACTGAATGGGGGACTAAGGCCTATACATTTACAGAGTCTCCGGAGATAGTCCATCTGTTAGAAGGTATAATAGGACTGGGTCACAGGTGAGCCACAGATGGTAGATGTTTGTGTATCAGTGTGTCTAGATCTTAATGGCCCCAGCGAGTCATAAACTACTGTTGGTATTCTGTAGGATTATATAATAATGAAAAAGGCAGCTAGTATTTGCCTGCTTTTTCTATTTTGACCATACGTTGTAAAAAAATGCACCAGAGTTACAGCTAATTTGTGTAGTCATTGTGCTGAAGCAAGTATACAATATAGTACATAATATAATAAATAAAACTTATACATATGACCAAATACCAATTTGTGTCAAAGCTTGATGTCTGATGTCTGATATCGGAAGTATTCAGTTTGATTCTACAAAACATTAAATGAGCTGCTTTGAAATTATCCCTAATATCTGCAGGTTTGTTTTTGCAGCCTCATGCTCCCACAATAACTTTAAAAATGTTGTGTTCTTTATTTTGTCTACATTGTAGTATTCCCATATGCAACGCCTACTTCATAAAAACCTCTTCAAAGCACGTGCAAGGATGTATTAACACAGAAACACACACACACACACACACACACACACACACACACACACACGCGCACACACGCACACACGGAGGGATATTTCTGATGACAAGGCACTTTCTGTAGGGTTTGCCACACTCGGGTCTATTAGGAACATGTTTATTTGAGTCCGGCTCAACAACACATGCATATAGTATTTTATTACCAAAGCATCGCCATAGGACTTTCTGGGGATATTTGGGTGTGCTTTCAGGAAAACACAACCACTTATTAAAGTCTAGACGCAACATAACACCATCAGAAGTCCTGGAATAAGTACTCACAGGCTCTCATGGACAGAACTGTCAGTGACTGCTCAACCACGTTGGTTTTCGGCTGCTGCCTGTGCGGAGTTAGTAGAGATGTAGTGCAGACATCAGAACATTGATTGTAATGGATGGAGACAGAACAAAAAGGAAGCCAGTTCACTACATGCATCCTACAGTAGTAGAACAACAAGAGGACACACAACACTGAAGTCATTCGATTTATGAGTTGTGGTGATAAAAATGCAACTGGACTACAAGAAAAATATTTAACACAAAAAACCAAGTGTGGTCACGTAAGTTTCCAACACGCAAACACAGACGCAATGGTCAGTTTTACTTGAAGATCACCCATGCCATGTTCACTTGTAATACTTACATCTCTAACAGACAGTTTATTTTATTGTTGGTTTCCTTCGCAGCAGAGCCAAGACATTCCACAATACCCAGAGGTCTCCCACCTGCAGCACAGTGAAGATATCCAAGCCAGATATACAAGCTCTGAAACTACATTCTGGTGGCTGAACCTGCATGCAGGAGAAAATAAACCTGTTGGCAGGGCACAAGGGAATAATTTAATTTTTTTTGTCTCATCATCACTGATAGGCAAGTACACAGAGAGCTATATCTTCCACACAACGGATTCTCTCATGAAGATGAACCCACGTGTTTAAACAGATCATCCTAATATCATTAGAATTAGTCAGGAAAGCATGAACTTGTTTTGGAGTCTTAGCAGAGAGGTGCAGTCATTAATTTGTGAGCTGCTTATGTAACCAAATCACTTAGGTGTCCTTGTTGGTGATGCTAGAACATGTCAACCTAAAGTTCACCTTAAGACAAAGCAAAAAGGTTATAAGACTAGTAAGATGCATCTGATAAGTCTGTAAATATGAGTGTTGTCCTTCTGAACAATGACTCACCATGGCGATAAACATGACTTGGTGACCTTTAACAAAAGAAAGAAGAAAATTTGAGGGTCGTTTGGCTCAGCCTCGGCCAGTATCTTGACATTCAAAGAGAAATCGTGAGCACTTTTGGAATGAAAGCATTTCTCTAATCTTTTAGCGAGACATTGAGATAGAGAACATAGCAAGGTGAAAGGAATGGGGATGCCTGTGTCGGTGCACAGGAACAGGTCTCAGGAGTCCAGAGGTCTGGCCCACTCTTCAAATGGCACAGTGTTTGTTGGGGAATGTGCAATTATGGAGGCCAGGCCTTTGATCCGGGTTTTCCATCAGAGCTAAATTGTCCTCACATTGAGCGCTGCAGTGTATCCTTGGGCACTCCTTTATATTCTGCTGCTCTTTCATGTGCACCCCTCTGGAACTCAAAGCATCCCCTCTTGAAAAGTGAGCTTTGGCCTGTCCCTGCTCCAGTGCAGGACGAAAGGAGGCCAGTGTGTGTGTGTGTGTGTGTGTGCACAAATGACCATACAGTATGTAACAAGTCATCTTACAGAAATAGTCAAGAGTTTGTTTGGGTTAGAGGTGAGTTGTGAGGTAAAACAGGGTATAAAAGTGCTAGTGTATGGATGTTTGGATGGGTTGAATTTCTTCTTGCATGCATATAAGTGTGTGGAAGAAGTGTTTACTACAGGAAGTTTGTGTGGCTGCACTTGCGTGTGTTTGAGTCTGTGATTGTGATTCTTTCCACATGCTCCCATGTGTTATCTATCCTCCTCATAATAACCACCTCTGTCAGATTTACCAGAGGGACTTTCTCTCTTTTTTTCTTCAAGATAGTGACCTCAGTTACTCCTTTAATTCAAACATCAAGTTGAATCCTTCTTAGGCTTTCCCCTGAAAAATTCATTCATAAACTGACTATAAGTAAATGTGAGCAATCACAGATGATAGTATTACCCAGTGGTGTACCCAGATCATATGATTGATGCCCTAACAAGACAGAGATTTTGTATTGTATTTTCTGTGTGTCCTCATGTGACTTAATTGTCGGACATGACACTACATGTAAGCCTCTCTAATAATTAACCGCGAAGTGAGACCAGATGTTTTATAAAGAAGTAAAACAACAGTGTTCATAGGGGTGTTTTACTAGAATATTCCGAGGCTGTGGTCAAGACCACCTTTGTCAAGTCCAAGACAAGTCCAAGACCAGGACTAGTCGAGTCCAAGACAAGACCAAGTCAAGACCAAGTCCTAAAAGGTTTGAGACTGAGTCAAGACCAAGTCCAAGACAGAAAAAAAGTTATGGGTTATTTGTTGATATAAAAACAAAACAGTGTCACAACACCCAGGATTTGAAGGTATAGCCATTCCCCTTGATATCATATAATCTAATCTAAAGAAAACAGAATGACATATGGTAATACCTCATAATAGCAGTGTTAGATCTGATATTGCTACAGAAGTACTAGTACTGAGCATCTGAGAAACTAAATGACAATATGGTTTCACTCCAGATGTAGTGCAGAAAAGAAGTGACCAGTATTACAGAGTGTACCCCTATGGTATGTTTATGCCTTACCTAAAAAATACTGTATTATATTGTTATTAGGACGTGGGTTAATAGGAAAGACATGTATTTTCAGAAAACATTAAAGTTTGGTTAAACAACCATGAACTGAGTGTAATTTAACATATGTCCTTTTTATTTGAGACAAAGCGCAAAACAGGAAGTTGTTCAGGCAAGATGCCGGTCGACACACACACACACACACACACACACACACACACACACACACACACACACACACACACACACACACACACACACACACAAATATACAGATTGTACTCAAGAAGCTGGAGCAAAATCAATTTTTTACAGATTATGATTAGGGGAGAAATACATGAGAAACATTTTTCACACTATAATTAACAGTACAATTATTTGTATACCACTGTATCCTTCAAAAGGCACAATATGTGTCTCCATTTCAAACATCACTGCAGGTGACTGCTTTTAGCAGCAGTGGTTGATTGTTGGCGACAATACTGGTTAGCGTGTTAGTCGTGGTTAGCTCGCCGAAACTCTACTGCCAAAGTTGCTGGCTGGCTCGGCAACGTGTCCATGTCTAATGTCCGCTAGCATACATACAGGCTAACTATAGACAGTTAGCTTTGTGTATAACATAACAAAAAGACAGTCGTAATATTTACCTAGTAGGCTAGGCAAACGGTGTTGCTCTAACGTCGGCGTAGCATTAGCTAGCTGTCTAAACTTGTGAAAAGCCGAACAACATCCCCGCCTAAACTGTGTTTCCCTTTCTCTCCAATATTATTATCAACATAATAAAGACACCTGAGACCTTTACTACGAATTAAGATTAACGTATCCTTGATTTCTCTCAGATATCCAGCTTCGCTAACCCTAACAACCGTGGTCCTGCATAAACTGTGTCATGACAATGGTTAACAACTAGTTCAATCAATCCATGGTTTCCTAATCCAGCGGCGCACACGTTCACATAAAGCAATATGAGAACAAATACAAAATATTAAAACATAATTAAAATGCGCGCATTGGCAACACACGGCTCAAGAAGGCGGCCCTAATTCCGTAGGCTAAACTCCCTCAGCCAACATTTGAATCGGTTTTTATATTTATTAATTTAAGGGCGAAATCACCATCACCAAACCCACCAGACCCCATTTAAATAATCAGTACTTTTATCATTGTAAAACACAAACAGCCTATTTGTAATTCCATCCGCTTAAAATCTATATCTTTCATAAAGATACCCATGGTAATATTAACGGGGGTTGTCACAAATGTTTTAACTATTATGAGCGCACCTCTCTCTCTGCGGACAGAGGTCCAACTGATCTTCTAAGAATAGTGAAGCTGTTATCAATTGAGTATTGATTGGCCAGTAGGAGGTGATTTTACACCGGTTGCTGTCTAATCTCTAATTTAATATGCTCCCGACCAGGTTAGTTGTTCAGCATAAGTTACCTTGCGATTTTACCCGGTACTAGGGTTGATACAGAAAACCCTGGGTTGAACCTGAAGTTTCCTCAATAACGCCAAATCTTGATTTGTAGCATAGGCCTCTGGACTCGGTCAAGACCAAAAGCCATATTTGGCAAGACCAGTGGTTGAGATTGAGACAACGCTGAGTCCAAATACCAGTGAGTCCGAGACCATATTTGAAGCCTGTTCTGTGCACTTTCATTTATAATCACAATCACTCGTAGTCTTGACATGCTGTAACTTTGTGTATGTTAGAAAAACTTTAAACTTCTTAAGACTACATGCATCTGCGGAGTAATAAAAACATTTATTTGGCTCGTCTAGCTGTGAATAATTCAGTTTTATTCAAAGTGTTCCTAAGAGAAATGGAGCATATGTGTGTTAAGTTTTTTTCTGTACAAAAACAATTCAGAGGAAGGATTTAGTCTTTGAGGACATTTTCTGGCCAACAGTAATATAGATGTTAAACCTAAAATTTTCTTCACATCAAAACCAACTGATCTGAACCTAAAACATGGTCCAACATCAGAGTATTTAAAACCTTAAGTTTGACTAGTGGCAAGGCTCTAGGGATGGCAATGTTGGTTGGTCCACAACTGGTCCAGATGGAAATACCTCAACAACTATTAGATGGACTGCCATAACTACAAAAACAGTGTTCCAGCTTTCCAGCCAATAACTGACAAGAAGGATTTGGGGGTGGGGGTTGGGGGGGGGGGGGTTAGTACACGGAAGCACAGAAGGGAGGAGGATGAGGAGGAGGGAGGGGCAAACTAGTCTTGATTTGTTTAAAAACACTTTTAACATCGACAAGAAGTAATGTCACCCAACATCCTTTAAATTAGCAAAATAAATTAACAAAAAACAACCAACTGATGTCCTTTGCCAATGGCCGTATACTTGTCAACGTTATGAATGAAGCTTCAAACTAAACAAAACAGCCCTATTAATATGCAAATGTTAGCATGGTGACCATAGTAAACATTATACCTGCTGCTAGCATGGCAGTAGACTCTTACTTTTTCAATAAGAAACAATATGCTTATTAATAAGACTCTTCATAGCCTACCTGAGGTACCTGCTACTGTGGTTTTATAGAGCATCATCATCATCATCTACATTGTCATTGTGGAATGAATGGCATACAAAACCTTTCATCATTTTTCAAATGTGACAAGCTTCTTCTTGTCATGGATATAGAAGTTTTATGCTGGCATTCAGATTGTTTGCGTCTGCAATTTTAAAGATGAGAACATCATGTACCAGAGGGACAGCTTCTGGGTGTGTAATCATAGTTTGTACTGATCGCAAGTCTCGCATGTGTCCCACTGTTGTCTGGCAATTTTTCCTCATCTGATGATTCTTGGCAAGCCTTAGTAATGAGATAGTCTCGCTTTGCCAGACCCTCCTTCAAAGCGCACTGGAGGAGAATCTGGCTTCTCCACATAGCATTTTGGATAGGAGAAAAACGTGCTCTGGTTTACTGGCATTTCTTTAAATTAATCACAATAGTCTTGGGTGGCGCTAAGCACCGAAGAAAAGCCGTGGGGCTGCAAAATAGGCTCGAAAAGAACTTGTTTTGTTTGTTGGTGGACAATGTGTACGTTTAAAAGTTGTTTAAGTCATGCAACAGAAAACTCAGATAGGACAGATAGTCTAGCTAGCTGTCTGGAATTACCTTGCAGAGATCTGAGAAAAGGTTAACCATAGTCCTCATAAATCGACCAGAGTTTAATATGCCAACTCAAAGGAAGCGCAAGGCAATGGATAAACGGCCTAAATGAGTGAAATCCGGTGGATTTTCCAGTGGATTTTCCGGCGGCATTGAAGCAATCCCGGAAGTGGAACGTCAAGGATACAGACTAGTAATGAGATGACAGTGATAACTAATGGCGTCTAGAAACTTTAAGAAGGAGATAAGAGTTTAAGAAAAAAGACCTGTTCAGGTACACACGGCTCAACAAGATGTTTGATGGAATTAGTAGGTATCATATTCTAATACTTCCTGTGGTTAAGGTAATAGCTTAATCCCACAACCCCCCACACCATATCAGCCTTCTGCACCCAAACCCCAATTAGTTGGACTGCCCTCGGAGTTTGGAAGACCTCAGCTGTTGAGCTGTGTTGAGCTGTTGTGTTAAATAGCTGCAGAAATGCGTTTTAAGTGGTCTCTGCGTTTTGGATGAGGCCAGGCTTGGCTCTGCACTTAAAACCCCCTCTTCCCTCTTGGCTGGCGAGGAGCCAAGCTGTGCTGCAGGGTGGTGGGTCCCCTCTGAAGGTGATGCTTTGAGAGTGTGTGTGCTACGAGCATGTTGTGTGGAAGCAAGCTTTTGTTAGTGGCTCCCACTGTGGCAAAGAAAGCTCTGACGTGATGTCTCCTGTCTCTAAAATCTGGGCTTTCGGGACAGGGTTCACTGTCACTCAACGCCAAAATAAACACATATCTTCTACACGCCCAGAAACCAGAGGTAACCTGCACCATGTCAGAATATCCACTTGTCCCTTTAATGGATTTATACTGTGTTTTATCCACCGCCAGCCGCTCATTACACTCTCCAGTTCTGCAACAGTGGAGTCAAGACGGAGAACATAGTGTTTTATCTCTCAGGGAAATAGGCCACAATGAGTATTAAATAACAATGACATAAATTGGAGCTCACACAAACTTCAAATGACTATGAGACGGACTCATCTTGTTTGGATTTTAACGCAGACCAAAAGAGATCCTCCATGCCTTTGCTCTTGTAATGAAGGTTTGAGGAAGTGTGAGTAGAAAGCAATATTTCATCCTTTCAATCCTATGAGACACATTCCCTTCTGATAAAAGTGCATTACCACAGACAAAGGGAGGCGCTTGGTAGAATTAGATCGGACTGGGACTGGTGCCGATGAGAGCTTGGCGGGCTGCCCTGGCAAGCCACACATGAGCGTATTTAATTGCCAGACAGACCAAAACAATTCTTCAATAATCTGAATTTATACAGTCACTTGAGTCAGGCCATAACACACTGACAGTGTGTGTTGGGTATCAAGACAGAGTGCCTGGCGCACATCAGTAAAGGCAGAGCTAGAGAGAGATAGATAATAAGGGTATTGTCGAGTTGAAGGGCCCCATCACTGTACCAGCAACTGTAATAGTTGTGAACAAGCACTCCTTCAGAGCCGACCTTCCGCGTCTCTGTCAGACAGCAACAGGGAGACATAAAAATGCTCCTCAGCCCTTGACAGAGCACATTTGTCTGGAGACGGCTTTTCAATCTGGTTATCTTATGAAATGCAGACATGCAAGGAGCTATCTGTGCCCTGCAAAGTCAGTGGTAGGAGGGAGAGTGGCCTTGCTTCCTGTCAAGGGTCTTCTGAGTGCCAGATTCATTAGAGACCTCCTGTCATGAAAAGACGATAGACAAGTGTGTGTATGGGTGATTTCTTTGTGCAGGTTTGGGGATTTATATATGTGTGTGTATGTCTGCTCAGGTGCCAACATCTTCAGTGAATGATAGGTACCTCCAGTGAGGTCAACGGCCCTCCTACCCACCCCCTTCCCCAGGCGTCCCTGTGTTTTTTTCCTTGACCCCTTCAAGAGGTCGCCTTGCCTTGTTGCATCTGTCCCACTCTGGAGACACTCAAGGAGAGCGAGTGCTTTTTAAAAGGCAAGATGCAAGGCTAGCCTACCCTTCCAGTTGTAGATCTTCCATGCCTGCATAGCTCCGTCCTTGAAGAGCCATGAAGGATTATTCTGTGTGGTCCAAACTTTCTCTGATGATACGTGTGTCAGTGGAACATTTTCTCTGTGCATCCAGACAAGATTCTTGAGGCAAGATTTTAATTTTAAACTAATGGTTGGCTAAAGACACAAGCTCCTCATTTAGATTAAATGATATACAGTGATAGTCAAATTCCAACCTCCTGGCACTTCCGAAATCCTAAAAGACTTCTTGGAGGGCCTTGGAAACATTCTTATTTCGTTATTGGCTTCGGTTATTTGCATAAAGGGCTGCAGGAGAACATTTATATTTTAATAGTAGCAGACAATATTTAATCCTTCCTAGTTTTAGTTTGTTATGGATTTCTTTTTCGCTAATTGAAAGCAAAAGGCCTTAAATATTGCATAGAACTGCAAAATTCTGCCTTGCATGTTTTTAACTTAAATCTGTTTTACTGTTTTTCTTTAGTTTAAATGAATTTGTTTGATATAATTTTGCCTGCCATCTTAAAATAGTAATTTCATTGAACATAGGTTGCTTTACAGTGCAATTGAGAGTTTTGAATCTTTGGGTGAATCTTGTCATCTGGAAAGCACATAATAGAGGTACATCTGCAGGTCCATCTGCTATTTACATCCAGCTCATGCACGACATTAGATAATATCTTCCGGATGAGGTAGATGTGTTTTGGGTTTAGATGCAATTTGATGATTTTTTGACTTACTGAATGTATTTTCTCCTTGACCAGGGGGTATGTTTTCATCCATCCCTCTTTTCCACATGATGAATGGTTTGGCCCTGAGAGAGCAGTAAAAAGTTTTCTTTACCTACAACGGAACATAGCTGTTATTGACGCAAGCTATTCTGCAGTCCGTATGTTCAACGGATGGTGGAGGATAAACAAGCATGCATATACCTCCCCCCTCATGCATTCTCAGAAGTAATCTGTCCCCTGAGTATCAATCCTAATTAGAGCTCCCTGCCTCAGCTGGCCCATCAGTAACATAATCCCATCCAGAATCACAACTAATTGAAGGTTAGTCACCAGAGGTGACTCTGAAGCTCAGCTTTTCCAATAGAAATACATTAAGCCTAGGATCAAGCAATTGCATAATAAGAAACACAACCTTTCCAGCTCAATAACAAATTCAATTGCAAGCTTTCCATCTCCACACTCTAATGACATAACTGTGAAAATATCAAATATACTCTTACTATAATATTCTTATTATTCTATTACTGTGGTTAGCCATGAAATTGCAAATTGTAACACATCATTTTCCAGAGTTGTACAACTACATGATAAATGTGGCTGACACATACAATAGCTTGGCCCTTGGAAACTTCCATGCAACATAGAGAAGAAACTTGAGGCCTTAGTTGTGGACTGATGGGCTGGACGTTGCAGAGGAACTCCTTGCTTGGAAACAATTAAGGCTGAAGAGATGCACTCCAAATCATCTGTCTGTGGCACGCAACAAAGGAGAATTGGACTCAGTGTTAGCAACGACAGCCTTTCAGCATGCTAACTCTCTCGTCTGTGCAGAAATGTTACTGACTTTCTTTCTTAAGCTAATAATAACACAGAGGGATGTTTCTTTCCTGTATTAGAGCGTTGCCATAAGGCTGTGTGTAGTCTGTGTGAGTCAGCACAACTATTAATGTTGCTAGACACTGCAAGGAGTTCCAAATACTGAATGCAAATCACTTTAACTGATGTAAAAGAGAGCCGAGACAAGCAACAACAGCACATGAAGGGTGGAATAACAGATAAAGGATTGTGGAATGTTTTAATTACAGTAATTTGGATGAAGAATTACATGTGGCTACTGCACTCTGGGTAAAATGTATTGTATGCCCGCCATGCCTAGGCTGTCATTAGTGAATGTGTGGGAGGACCTTCACAGCATGGAGCTGACCTCATACTGTAATTAAATAGATCCATAGGTTAATAAATATTCACTGCCTAGGAGTAAAATAAAGATGGTTTGCAAACTTCCAAATCCCTACTTTATAATTATAGAAATGTAGGGTTTTGTCTGCTGTACCCGTTCTGCCACAGTGTTTTACAGCCGTGATGTGTTGTATGTTACAGTGTCAAAGTTTAAAATCGGTCACAGGATGTGGGACTGTGAGAAATCTGTGTATGAGTAAATACATGAAAGCAAAGCGGGGTACTGTGGTTCAGAAAACTACATATTGTGATAGAGACTGAGAGAATGAGGACACGAGCGAGAAAATGGAAGAGTGGAGGGGAGAGTTCAACAGTGAGGGAGTTAGTGGGAAGGGCAGAGGGAGGGATAAAAGCAGGAGGCCCAGACAGGCTAGAACAAGAAAGCAAAGAAAAATATCTAATTGGAATCAAGTGTACTGACAGAGTGCGTGGGCGACTGAATTCCGCAAAGCGTGCTGCTTTTCCACTTGCAAAAAAAAGAAGTAGCGAGTGTAAGAGAAAAAAGGAGGAAAAAAATTATTGAAAATCCCCTCGCAAATCCCCAAGTATTTTTTTATTTCTGGGCGGTTTGGGGTTAAGACAAATGATGGAAGGGTGTGGAGGACGGCCACAACAGCATTACCATTTCTTTTTGCTAAAAGGCATAAGACACACCCCTCTGCCTGTGTGGTTGACTTTCAAACGGAGGAAATGCTACCCGATCACAAACTGAAACCACTAATTCAATTTCAATTTCTAATGAATCCTAACTGCTGATGAGGTTAAGGAGTGTGTCTTTCCGCGTGTGTCTAAAAGTGTGTTCCTGTGAAGAAGGATGAAAGGGGTCAAAGGGCACTATTGCCATTTCTAAAGATTTTTTATTCACTTAAAGTGAAGACCATAACCCCTTGCATACTAAATTACTTACTTAAAGGAATAATTCCCTTTTTTGTGATTACTCTTCATGGCTTTTTTTTTTGTTACCACTGTAATGTCTTTATGCTAAATAGGATAGTTAAGCTAGGGCAAGCAGGTGATAATCTTAGGTTAGCATTAAGACTGGAAACGGGGAAACAGCTGACGTGGCTCTGTCCAAAGGTAACAAAATCCATTGACAAGCACATCTAAAGCTCATTATTAACATTATCACCTGGAGCTCTACACATGTCATATACATGATTGTATGTCCTTGTGGCCTGGCATATGTGGGCAAATCCACGCGCATGTTGCGCACAAGGGTCTGTGAACATAGGAGCAGCATTAGAACGGGGGGACGAAAGTAGTCCCGTAGCGGCCTATTTTAAGCAAGCGGGTCATAATGTTAGTGCATTGAGATTTGTTGGGGTGGAGTATGTTAAGAACCCTCCAAGGAGGGGTGTTCAAGCTAAAAGGCTTCTTCAGAGAGAGACGTTTTGGATTTATTACATTAACACAATGTCCCAAACAGCTTAAATGAAGAATTTAATATAAGGCCTTTTTCGTAATGCCCTATCTTGGGATATTGTGTGTGGGATTGATCTAATGAAAAGTAGTGTCAATGTAGGATAATGTAGTACATATATTAATATACTAATATGACATTTAGTAAGTTCTGTGTTTTTTCATTGTCTGTGTGCATATTTGTGTATATGTATTTTCATCACCAATTACTTTATGTGGTAAAAGTGGCTCTTAGGCCCATCAAGGCCTTGGTAATCAGTTTAAATGAGTTCAGCTGATCAAGCCATTGGTAATTTGTTTGAATGAGATCAGCTGATGTATGATCAGCTGACTATGTATGTGCCCTATGTATATGCATGTGCCGCTGCTGAATGCCATTTGCCTGTGGAAGCCCCGGCTGGGTCGAAGCGCTGGTGATAGCACCACTAATGCGTGTTGCTTTGCCAGTGTGTGGGTGGTTGATCGTTTTACATTTATGTGTGAATGAACACTGTACACAGCTGCCGCACCTATAATATATAGTAACCAGCAGATAATTACTGCTAGTACTTCTTTCCTAAAATGTCAAACAATTCTTTAAAGTAATGATGGATGAGTGTTTTAGTGTAGAGAAGATGTCAAACTATTCCTTTAAGCCAAGATGATGCAAGAGAACTACGTGTAAACTCAGCCTCATTTTTGATTGATAAAAACTGTAGATTATACATGTGCATACAGTCAATGGTTGCTGCTGAGTGTATGATCCTTCATGGCACATTAAGTCTTCATGCATTCTCTAAAGTTGTTAAAAGTAGATCAAGGCTTTGAGCTGCAGTGTGGAAATGATATCCCAGCCAAAAGGATGATCTCCTCTCTGTCCGTTGACTTTTGCTTGCTTAAAGTAAAGCTTGCAGTTTTGCTGCCAAGTCCTGTTGAGGGACTTGGGGCCCCCGCAGACACTCTGCCTGACCACCAGGCAGAACCACAGGATATAGCTTTACACATGACATATTGCAAAGGAAGCCAAACAGATTTAAGCATAATATGTCAGTGTTTTTCTTTTTTCTCTAGCTTTCTGTTATAACTGATGAAAATCAATCTGTGGATGTTTTCCCATCACGCTGTACTGTACTGTTGTTCCTGCTGTGTGGGCTTCCCCTCAGAGTCCTCTGGTGAAGCACCGTGGTTCTCTGGTTGGGGAGTCCAGACACAATGCGCTTTCTCTTTGTCTTTTTCTCTCGTTCTCTTGAACACAAAGCTCCTTGAGAGGGAGGTTAGTGTTCTACTTTGGTGGCTTGCTGACCCCCCCCCCTAAATAACACATGTAATGCAGATGAGTGTGGAGAGAGAGAGGGAGTGAGTGAGAGAGAGAGAGAGAAGGTGGGTGGGACTTTATAATTACGTGTACCCCAAGACCCCCCAAAGCAAAATGGGGCCACCCGGGTAAATCTTAACCGCAAGGTGACAGAAACTGACAGGGAAAGTGTTTAAGATCAAGTTTAGGTGAGATTATTGGAAAACTATTAACTTGTAAACATTGTGAAAATTAGCATCAGTCTTTGCACTTTTTGCACAGTTCTATATTTACAATATAATGTAAGAAATGCAATATAATGACTGTATTCTTTGGTTATGCTATGTGTTAATTAGTCCCACTTCTGATGCTGTAATTAGTGGTTAGAAGCAGAGCAGAGACATTGTTCCTGCGGAGTGACGCTGGCGCAGTAGAAGTTACATCTGTGACCACAAAACATTCCAAACAAATATGGCTCAGAGTCAGCTTTTCCCACATATTTTTTTAAATGGAACACCAGGTTTTGCCCCTCCACTTACATACCACCACCTGTGACAGGGGGAACGATCGGGGACCACTTTGAGAGTGTAATTGAAAACCTAAAGCTCTCTCTGCAGTGGACACGCTATTTGAGGCTCACAGGGCACAGAGGGAAACTTAACTCCAGTTATTGTTCGCTGTATAACCATAATCAAAGGAACACCCTTTCTCACTATAAAGTCAAAAATAGTGGTATGAAGTGAGAGTCCTCTGCTGATAAAATTCATTCTGTGCAATGTAGGCCTATTTGTGGACCTTGTGGTAAGTCTGGGGGAAAAACAGAATGGAAATCTTTAGAGAAGCTCTGTGGGGCCACTTGTGCTCCCGCTGCAGACAGGAGAACATTTTTCATTAGAGACGGTGTTGCTGTTTCATTGTTGTGCAGCGTATCTACACTTGACATTCAGCTGGAGCCGTAAGGCAGGGTGTACCTCCCATTCTCTTAAAAAATCTCATTCGAACACTCTCATCCTAACACACCCCTCAAAGCATAAACATTACGAGATTCCTAGCTGATAGCAAGACAGTCCTTCTCCGTGAAGGCCATCTTTCAAAGGCCATTCATCCTGTTCAGACAAAGGGCAAAGCAAAGGCTTTGGAGGCTAGTTGTAGGTCGTATAATTTTAGAAATCTGGCTGGGAGGTGGCTGGGAGAGAAGAAGACACAATCCAGTTTCATTTGTCAAATATTATGCTGCTAATTCAGCCTCTGCAAACCAATTTTTTTTTGAAAAAGAGAATAAATAATAATGTATATTTTCTTTATACATTGATTATTAGGAAAACTGACCTTTTACATACTACTTACAGTATTCAAAAAACCCTGACCACAATAGTTGATAAGTGCTACACTCGTCTCCTGAAAAATGTGTTTTTTCAATTACAGACTGAAATATACATATAGTGCCACCCCCCCGAAATCAATGGGAGTGTGCCTTTGACAGCCAAATTTAGAGATATAAAGAAACATAGAAAATCTTGCTTTTGTAAAATATATGGCGTATGGGACTTGGGCCTACTCAAGGGTATTTAAAGAGAAAGGAAACAAGTTTCTAAATTCTAACCAATCATTCTTACTATGTAAAAAAAGGCTTTTCACGCACAGTAGCACATTCTAAGACCAGCATTCTCCAACTCTACTGAGCCTCTATGTGTATGTTTATCTTGAGAAAATAAACAAGGGGTTACCTGCGTCATGTAGACCCGTCTTTCCAAATAATCCAATGTGCCCCTCTCACAGACTAAAATGATTCTGCACAATGTTGTATAACTTTTGATATATCTGACTTAAAGGCCCAGTTTGTAAGGATACACCACAGCTCGATACAGTTTAACAAATGTCACTGACTCTGTGATACCATGTCATTGACCAGCCCATGTCTTCAGTCTACTATGTTGGCAAAGAGAATTATTTAAATGTCTTACTGTTAAATGGAGGATCATGCTGGATGTATCCTGCGAATACCATTGTCCTTTACAACAGGGCCTACTAGTTTTCCTAAACAGACACATATACCAACACATATATGGTATGTCCTCACGTGATTATCTAACAGTCATTTTAGCTTTGTGGAAGCTTAACTATATTTTTAGTAACCAAGAAGGGCTTTGAAGTTTTTGAAACCATCCTCTACTTGTAATACAACTTTGTCCAAGCGTATTAAACACTCACGCATCACCTCTGGCAAACTGTTAACCCGACTGCACTCATCATCTCAGCCATGCCATGGCACATAAACAAGTAAAATGTTTGTTTTCAGACCTCTGAAGAGAGCTCACGGTGTCTGTTACTGTAACTAATAGCAAAGAACTTGCGCTGCCTTGCCCCTAACCCTGTCCAGATGGGACGTCTGAACATTGGTTTGGAAAAGTTAAAAATAGTCCACAAAGTAACACTTCATCTATCATTTCTCGGCTCTGTGGCAACCAGCTGAAAGAGAACAAACCACGTCACTTTTTCTCAACATTGAAGGAGATGCTAGAAGAGCTCTGACATTTACAGGCATGTTGTTTTCTTTTTTGTGGAGTAAAGAAAAGAAAATTCTTAAAGCTTTTAATTCAGAACATCCCTCTTTTAAAATGTCAGACTCAAGCATGTAGAACACAGCAGTGTTTTTTCCAGCACAGAGCAGTGGACTAATTCATTAAATCCAACATGGAACTGGGTTTATTTTCTTTGCTGTTAACACTAACAGCTTGTAGTTTAAAGCACTGTTGCCAAGCTGATTATATTTAAGTAACTGTTAAATTACATGATACTCTAAAAGGGAAAGTGAATCAGGAACATTTTTGTTCTCAACTTTGCTAGTAAGATGACTCAGGCAGAGGGTTGTGTACATAGGAGTTCTTTTTTTTCTTCTTTTTTTCCCCAGAGGCTCTGTTTTAACTCAGGTGTTATGGTGGAATGTGCCTCAGACCCAAAAGTACCCTTTTTTTTAAACAGTGTGCATGTCGTGACATATAGATGGTATTGGTGTTTGAGATTTTGGGATTTTTGTGTATGTAAAATGTCTGTTGCAGGTGTGTTCCAAGTGTGGTTGTGTTTTAACATGCTATCTTGCAAAGGAGGAAGAGAAAAAGGAAGTGAGAGAGGAAAAGCGAGAGTCAGATTGAGCTCAACACGGTTCACCACAGATGGTTATTGTTTAGAATTCCAGGGTCATGATCTCATGCTGCGCTCTCCCTCTATCTCACAGACCCTGTAGGCTATGAATTAATCAAACGAAACACAAGCCTTGATATTGTAAGTACTCTCCTATCAGATTACCAACTACAGCCCCTGTCAACATAAATCGGAATACTTCAGCAATAGGTAGAGACACTTGTGATTATTGTTGTAGCCAACAGTGCTTTGGAGAAGAACGCCAGCCCTTAGTTCAGGAACTAATACATCGAAGGAAATCTGCAAGCAAAGGTACAGTTCCTTCTCTCTGTTTCTACTGTGTTTACTTTACTGTTAACCAGAGGGGGGATATCCTGTCAATCCTCTCTTTCTCCTTTCTGTGTGTTCTCAGCCAATCACAGTCACGAGCGCAGTGAAGATGTCAGCAGGAGAAGCCTCTGGTTGATAACGCTCCAAAAAAAGCCTCTTTGTTTGCACAAGATGAGCAGCAAAAAAGCCTTTGATGGTATGAAGTGTCCCGCCTGTAACCCACCGCCTCACACCTCCCATTATCTCCGTCTCCTCCTCCCTGCGTGTGTGATCTCTGTGCAAAGCGACGCAGGACTGAAGCATTTAGCTGCTGTCAGTCACCAAGAACAGGGCTGCGGAAGAGGACATGGTAGAGCTGTCTTGGCTGACTGCTGGCAAACGAGCCACAGAGGCCCCATTACTTTCCCTGCTTGTCAGGAAGGAGTTAACCCCGGGGGGGGGGCAAACATAAGGCTCAATGGTAACTGAGTGTGTAATTAATGCCGCAATGTGTCCAGTCCCCAGGACCTTCTCAACCTTGGGATCCTTTCTCAGAGTCTGGAAGAGAGGGAGAGGTCAGCAGGAGGAGAGGGGGTATCCGGGCCCCCCTTATGCCACTGCATCTGTCCAGAGAGGGGATATAGCCTCCGTCAGGGCCTCAGGCGAATGACCCTTGTCAGCCATAAAGTTATGGGAGACAACAGATTGGTCTATGATGATGGATGTGTGGAAGGAGCGCATTTCAAAGTCCCATGAGTTACACTGACTTTTTTTCCTATAGCTAGTGATGTTTGGTAGAAAATGGACATAATAGCCTGCCCACAGCATAACTGACCCAAATCAAATCCCGTTGGTAATTGTTTTTTTGTTGTTGCTTGTGAAACAATTTTCAAATTCGTTCTGGTGTATAATTTATTCCAGCCTCTAATAACCTCTGTTTCAAAGAACTATTTATGGAACTGGCATCATTTTGAGAATGGCCATTTACAGTATAAATAATAGATCCATAGAAATATTTTTGGCACAATTGTTGAGGGTAGCAAATTACTTTGGCTCTATATCGCTAAAGTACTGATATTAAAATAACACATAGCCCAATCCCCGCTACATCAATCAAGCCGAGTGTTTTTCTTTTTGGTAGGGAGGATGCTATAAAACTGTTTCTGCTGTGCATCAATTTACACATGTAGATATTGTTTGTTTGGTCTGACTCTGTCAGTTTTATGGAGTAGATAAGTGTGAGCATGTAAAAGTATGTTATGTTTGGGAGGGACAGGTTCTTTCCTTTCCAGTTACATCCAAATCCCAGAAGACAACAAACTACTGAGGAGTGTGCGCAGATAGTTTGTGGGCATATTGTATCTATGGGTGTGATTGGCTGGTTCTAGGTGTAAACGTCTTATTGCTGAATGTCATTAAAGCTAAGATCTTATCGTGGCTCATATTTTGTTTGGCATCTTGCATAGATTCCTAAACTTCTTACTTGTTAATTATTTTTGGCCAAATCCTACATTTCAGGCCAAACTCGCTGTGAGAGCGTTTCTGAGTTGTGTAAATAAATATGGAAAGACATTCATAGAATTAAACATGATACGGAAATATTGCTGTTGACCATGCCATTCCATGTGTTTTTCAGATGCTGCTAACTGGTGATTAAGTGGATTTCTGGACCTGCCCAAGATCAGTCAGCCAGTAAACAATAGTGTGATTGGTTGCTTTGTCACAGAGTAAACAAATAACACGCTTTAGTAAGAGACTTGAGCCAGAAAGGAAACTGGCATCTGCAACCACGGTCTTGAATTTAAATGGCCTCCTATGTAGTTCTTCCCACTAGGAATCTTGATGACCAAAAGCCATCTTAACTCTCTTGTCAATGGTGGTGAGAGCCGCTCTACCACATGTGAGCATTCCTGGGGCACCACGGCCTCGCCACAAGCTCATATTTATCGTGTGTGGTTGAAACGCCACAGAGGAGCCCACAGCCGACACATAGCTCAAGGAACACACATGCTGTATGCTGTCTGGCCTTGCTCTGCTATGTCTGTCCAGCTCATCTCCTGTATAATATAGACGGAATAAGCAATATTGTCAATGTCAGCAGCCCAACTCCTGTAAAACAAGTCTGGGAGCCATGGAGTCACGATATGAGCAGCCTCCCATCAAGATCAGTGTGCTGTAACTCGCTTAAAAGGTGACCTACCAGGCTGGTACAGGGTAATTACTGTTCTTCTAAGTCTTTTGTATTTTAATTGACCCAAAGTTAATGGAGTTTAATCACTAACACCAAAAAAGTTCCTTGTCTTTACAACGCATAGTGTGTGTTATAGGAGATATAACGACTGTCAGATAGGTTGTCTCTGACACACACAGGCCATTAGCAGCCAGTAAGAAGTGCAGGGAGTCCTTCCTCTGGGCCCTTTGATTGTGGACTGTCTTAGTAGTTTTAGTGGAGCTCGGCTATTATCATCCTGCAAGGTAACATGCAATGGTGCTTTTATGTCCTCCCTGAACTTTGGACCCAGCTGGATGTGTTTAGAACTGTTATAATGTAACAGAGGTTCAAAAGATTTCACTACCTTCCATTTAGCTCTCCTGCTGACACTGTTGGGCCATTTTAATATGCTTCCACACAGAGTCTGGATCCCATCAAGGCCATATGAAGGAAGGAGGAAAGGTGGGTGGGTTGACAGGGGGGCTGGTTTTACAGGGAGAATCAATGTGATAAAGTACGGATCCATTAGCCACAGTGGTGGTGAAGCCTGACAGATACGACTGGCTTGTGGGCTGATTAAAACACGTTGAGAGGTCTTCATTCATTACATTACTTTATGTTGTGATAATCGCTATCAAATGTGGCACAATCCTTTGTTTTGACTGTCTTTTAGCAGCGTGTTTCTGCTTTTAAAGTGTGATATTTGATGACAGTAACATTTGGAGTTGTTTGAAAGAAAAAGCACTACCAAAAACCACACTTTCACAGTTTCAAAATACCTCACAGCTCACGAACTCTACTGCACCAAAGTGTCAGGCCAGGCATGAGTACAGAGTATTTTTCTAGGGTATGGCGTCACTTTCCCCTGGCCTCTCTGGAGAGTGTGGTGGGACGCTGTAAAACTTTACTGAGGGGAGTTGTGCGACATGGGAGTGTCTCACCTCCATTAAAGTCCTTGCCAGGGTCCTGTGGCATTTAAACACTCATAAATAAATAACGGTGAGATCTACAAACCCCTAACATGGAGTTCCCCAGTCTGAGGGGGAACAGCATGGGGGACCGCAAGGGGTACGATGCAAAGGGAAGGGTCAGCGGAGGCGTACTGGTTTGATACCGACCTAAATTACTCCCAAAAAACTTTACAGCAACCACTAATACCCACTGGCCCTCTGTAGTCGCACAAAACCTCAGCCAAGCCTCTGCTCCCTGGGAGAACGAGGCCACCAATATAGTCATCATAACCAGGGTGTTTTTCTTACTCTTGTTTTACAGGCGAGGGGTTAAGTCACCAGCATCTGGAGGCCCATGCTGCAATTGAGTGAAGGTCAGCGCAGGAGCAAGCTTTTTCAATACTGTGAAATGAATTGCTGATCCAAATAGTAATGTTGGAGTGGCTGAGAGCAGCTTGCACAATATAAATGCTAGTCAGGTGTGACATTTACAGTCTATATCCTGCTCTTGGCAGTATGAATTTATGCCTGTTGTTGGGAGAGTGATGAGTGTGTGGTGGGGAGCCATGGATTAATCTACTGGCAGGATTGACATACAGAGTGAGCAGGAGAATTGGAAGAGAGTGGCAGAAAGCTGTTAGCAGCAGAGCAGGCTGACATCACCAGAGCTGATACAATCAAAGTTCTGGTTGTAAACGAGCCAACCAGTCCAGAGCGGAGGGGCTGGGCTATGTCAGCCTTCTGAGGTAATGCACACTGCTGTGAGTCTTGCCTGCTCTGCATGAGGAGGATTTGAAAGGATTTTGGGTGGGCCTTTGGACTTTGGACATGTCCTCCCCCTGGTGTCTAGATGGACAGTGTTGGTGAGATTGATCTGCGGTTGCAGCTGAGCCCTGTGAGCAGAATGCAGAATGAAGACAAACGAAGGCCCCTGCAATGGCCAATGATCTTCATGGCCTACACAGAAAGACAGAGAGCAAACAAGACAAGAGCTAGAGTATGGTGTGTTTACCCAGGTGTGTGTTGTAGCTTGCCAGCTGCTGTGAAACAATATTGAAAGCAGACTGAAAGCTTAGCTGTATGTACAAACCTGAGAGTGTCCTTTACAAAAATGGCTTGGTTTATTATTTTCTGAAGGCAAATCAAGGCTGGGCTCTCCCTCAGAAACATGCTTTCCTTACAACCCCTTCTCTGCATTCCCATACTCCTACCTTTCCTTATCTCAGTAAGGGAAATTCTCTGAAACGTAGGTTATAAAAGAAATTACAGTAAGTTTGCATGTTCTAACTGAGCACAGATTTTCAAAGTATTCACAGAAGAGACATAACTGAATTGCAATTTCAATTATTTCAAGCAGTATGGCCCCTTATTTAAACAAAAGGTTTAAAACTGTTTTCAACAGAACAAGTTAAACACTAAAAGCTGCTCAGTAAATAGGACCAGAAATACAGAGGTGGTTTTGCAGAAAAGTGGCTGGCTTGCCTACTTAGTGTATATCTGTAACACTGTGGATTCATATTCCCAACCCCACATTTTCTCTCTGCATGAGAGAGGTATTGCAACAGCTATTGGCAGAAGATCCTGACTACAAGCTCCTTTTTCACTTTAGTGTATAAAAGTATTAGTATGTTAGTCATGCCAGGAAAAGTAAATCCTCCAGAGCTCTGTGCATGCACATACAAGCGCGTGCATGTACATTTGCACATGCATAAGTTTGTATTCATATGTGTGTGTGCGCAGACGAAGACAAAATCAATCTCATCAATGAAGTAGGGTATTTCCAGCAAGCCTACTGCTTCTAATTACAAAAGACCTTGCAGTCATTGTCTATTTTCTCTTTCTTTCATTTGTTTGCCATCAGCTTCATATGGTTGTAGTTTGCATTAATTCATATGTGGTCCACATTTGTGTTTGTAGCCTTAGTAGTTTAAACTCAGCCCAATCACAACAGAAAGGAATGTTGCGGATGCTTCTAAGAGTAATCCCGTCATTGCCCTCTGGACATAGAAGACTAGCTATATTATCACACACCTATGTAATAATGGTATTGCTCAATGTGGCACAGCATATTCATCAGAACCCTGTGCCAGAACACACATGCATGCACGCACGTACACCGTCTTTGGACTTCAGCAAAACAAAAAAATTGTAGTATGAAATTGTTTAAAACACAAAGATGAGAAAATGAAATAAAAGTAGTTACGGATTACAAACTAGAAATGTATCCATATAGCATTGGCATAGCTTCTTTATGTTAAAGAAAACAATGTATGCAATGTTTTGCATTGCAGGGGGATTTGAAAGCTATACACATGGAAAGAGGTCATGCCATCTGCATTCACAAAATCCTACAAATTAAGTGAAGGAAGTTTATTCCTTAAGTATTATTTTTTTTAAACACTATGTATATATAAAACTATCTAGAGGGTGGTGTCCATAGAATGTCTTCCATTTCCCTACACACATTTTGTGAGGTCCAGCTGTCCATGTTCTACTGTATGTCTGTCAGTATGTTCTGTTAAACTCATATATTGTCCATCTGCCTCTACTATAATAGCGCCAAGACAAATTCTTGTACATTTATTTTTCTTGGCATTTAAAGTGTCTTTGCTCCTTTATTCAGAAAGTGGTAGTCAATGCAGCACAGGCCAAAAATGGAATTAATCCTCTGGCCAACAATTGAATTTGATAATGAAAAGAAAATACAATATATGTATGATTAGTGAGTCAGTTCACTGTATTGCTCTCCTAATGAGGGCCAATCAGGGCAATGATGAATGTTACTGGAGCTGGTGTGGTGCCACATACTGCAAATGTGACAAATTGGCTCTTGTAGTCATGTGGTTTTCAACAGAACTGATCTGACTTGACATTTGAGAGGGTATTCCTCTTTTGGAAGGTACTGTGGAAGATAATGACTGCCATATTACATCAACAAAGTGCCATGCCAATTGCTCAACTGATGACACATTATATGATGTAAAACTTTAATGTGCTTCCCGTCAATGGTTGTCATACAGCTCTCACTATTAGTTATTACTCAAGCTGTGTTGTTACACAAGTGCAGAGAGGGAACTCCAAAACAGATTATAGTGACATTAGTATAGATTTCATGTCTATTTAAGTCTTTATTATAACATGTATCAATAATTATTTTATATTACAGTCTTATAATTCTCCTACAATACTGTCTGCATATTAATTTACTTCATGTGTGGTCCAAAATGAAAAAGAAACCCTCAGCGATGGGAGACCAAAAATATCTCAAATTTATATCACTAAACAGACATCCACCTTCTTTAGGATAATTTATATCCCAAACTGTGACTTTCCCCATTTCAAAAAACAACAAAAGATACTAGTTGGAGAGGCATGCTTAGTGAGCATTATTCCCTGTAACAAAACACATTTTGAAATCACCTGCATTTAGTACAAATTTCAATACCGGAACTGCTGTAATGCTGGTAAACATTTATTCAAGCTCTTGTTTCACCCCTAGAAGAATGAAGTAAAAATAGAAGATTATTTACTTGACCACATTAATCATCCTTTTTGGATTCTCCTGGAAACTGCCGATCAGCATTTTTGCTTTTCCTTTGTGAGCCAGACCACCATACATTGTTTACTACTGCTAGCGTAAAATAGCTCTCAAACTCTGCAGTGAGTTATTAAATAGTTATCCTGACTTTTCAAGAGTGAGTCAAATACAAAAAAAGCAAATCGTTGTTCCTTTAATGCCTCCAGTTTTTGTATTGGATATACCCTGGATTGTCAGGTGTGGGTGGGCTTGGCTGAACTTCAGCCTATTAGCTTCAAGCCACAGACTCCCATCTTGCCAGTTTCTAAGTCACAGCCAGCCAAGACAAGGTGGTGGTCTAGATTTCCAGAAATCAAAGCAGATTGTTGTAAATCGTGATCATCACTTCCTTTCTGCATCCAAGGAAAGCATTATAGAGGTGGTAGGAGATTATTCTAACAGACGGTGGTGTAATGTAGCATGTTTGGCGTTACCTATCCATCTGGAACAAATTACACAACACAAGGTACACACTGTCATGGCAACATGGGCAACATGGTCATAGCACCACAGCCAGATCATTGAGGTCAAAACTCAAAGAAAACAACTGATTTCACTCAAAGTGTGGAACAGGGATGCATGCTACATTTAGGTTGGTACATTTTTTGTTAGTGAGAGGATCAACACTTGTGCACAGTGTTGTCTTCTACATGCTCATGCAGTAAATTCAAGAAAGTCCTGCAAAGTTGCATAAAGTGACCGCCGACTCTGCTAGCTCAGTGGCTGTGGTGAGCAGAGTCCCTGCTGGGTCCTGTTGGGAAGGGGCCACTCTGTGGTTAATTAACGGGCATTGATTTGGCCCCAAGAGGGCCAGGTCAGCCCACCAGTGAGCTCACTTCCCCTCGTCTTCACACTCACACGCACGGCCGCTCCCCAGCTATGAGTCAATCCGTGGAGAGTGAGAGAGGGAGAGCGAGAGACAGGAAGTCATTTTACCCGCATCAGGCCCATCTCCAGTCTCATCGCCTGCCAACTCTGAGTAGTGTGATTATAGGCGAAACTGATTAAAACAAAACAACTTAGGCTAGTACCCCCACCTCATCCCAACCTACTCCTCCGCACAAATACAGTACACACACACACACACACACACATTCAGGAGAAACAGGATGTTAGCAGGATCCTGGACGTGATCTTTTAAGACTCTAATGGCATGCTGATGGAACACAGGTGCCTCCTGAGAGTTGTAGCACTTACACTGAATACACATGAGATGACTCAGTGCCTGCTTTCCTGGTTTAATCATGTAATGATTATTATGTCTTTAGGTATTTCCTCATGCTCATGGTTCGGTACCGCTCAGGAGCTTCAGTCTGGCTTCTTACAGATGGAGTTAAAAGACTTGATAATAAAGTGATGAGAAAGCAGGTCTCTGTGGCAGCCACATAAACATGCCTCTGACTTTTAAAGGATTTTCCCTGAGACATCGGATGCAGGTGCTCTGCAGAGATCAAAGACACCAAGTAAAACCTACTTAGTTTGAGAACTCCAAGAGAGCTGATTTATTCAGCCAGTCCCACTGTAAAAATGCCCTGTAGTTTGGTTGAGAACATCCAACTAATGATGTTGTATTCCTTCAGAGCAGTTAAACAGGATGATGCATTTTCTTTCACTGTTATGAAAAAAAAAACGTCCCTTGTCTTGGGCAATCTGCTGGTCACCTGTATTGGATTTCTAATTTTTATTGGCTGAGTATTGAAATGCATCATAACTTTGGGCGTCAGATCTGATACGTTGCCTTACATTTTCTTCCAAAGATACAGTACATCATGGCACATATGGCTTTAATTATGGGTTATGTGGTACTTCGGTACATAGAGCATGCATCAATATACTACAGTACCTATCATTGCCATGTGCTGGCGAAAGCTGGGGAATTTTACAATTTGGAAGGTAAATGGAATGCACTCAATGAACGCAAAAATGTCACACACTTCTTTTTTCATTATGTCTCCAATGACCCTGCTGCACCAGCAACAGTATGTTGTTTTTAATAGGGCATATTAACCCACACTGTAGAGCGGCGTATTGGGTCAGAAATGGACTGTTTCCAAAATGTAGTGAACATTTGCTGTTCGCTCATCAAATCCACAAAACGTACGAGTCCAACCCAAGGCACTGAACCAATGAGGGTGAGGAAACCTTCGTGCAAACAAATAAGGCTTTCTCTGTAGAGCCTCAACATTGCCATGGGAACTGTGTGTTTTACTGCGCAAATCAAATATAATAAAGTATAATAAATTGGGTTAATACAAGTGTACAGTTCTGCAGTAGACCAAAGTGCATCAGAGCAGGGCAAAGAGAGTCAAAAGGGATTTGGGTTTATTGCAAATACAGTAAGTTATACATCAAAAAATCCACTTGCGTAGGTGTTGCTTTTGCATGTTCAACTTGCTAAGCAGACAAATCTATGTCAAAATTCGGTAATGTAAAAGCAACTTCGCCCTTCTTGGCTACAAGGCCAATATTGTGTTTCACTAACAACAAAAACACCAAATGGTCCTACTATTTGACTGGCGAGATGGATGGCGACCGGAAAAACAACAGCTACAGTGAGTTGTTCAAAACCTTTCTTTTTAGTAAACTCTGTGAACAGAAACAATGTTCTCACTGCTAGAGTTCATGTGTAGAGCCCCTGGTGATACTTCGAGCAAAGTTTCATGTTGTCTCGAGCCTTCTTAGTATTTTAAAAATAGCTATTTTGAAACTAGCATAAAAGTGCCCCCAGCTCTCCCATTCAAAAGGCCACTTGACCGAAAAACAAGATTACAGTTGTGGGTCTGCTGCTTTTCCCCCCATCCTGTGTGTTTCGTATCTTCTGTTCCCCTGTGTGTCTGTCTGTGTTGTCTGTCTCCACATGGAGGGGGCGTGCCTAGAGGAACTAGGTCAAGAGGTGTGGCCACTCATCCCTACTCCGTCACCTGCACAGCTGATTCACATTCCATGATTAACCTCTACAGCATTTATACCCTCTTCAGTGGCAGATCGTTACACCTATGTGGTAACTTGGCTCAGTAGCTTTGCTTATGTTTGTTTGCCGCTTGGTTAACTTTGTTATACTTTGTCTACATCCAGTTTCTTTGTGCAGATCCAGTTGTTTCCTGTTGTTTCTGCTGTGTTTTCTGTGCCGCTCGCCATACCCCTCTCGGACCTACCACCTGCTACGCTCGGATGCTACGGTGGAAAAAGACTGTTGCTACTGTTACGCTCTCTCTGGAGTAACGTCTGTGTCCTGTGCTGTACAGTCCCTGACAAAAGTCTTGTCGCTTCTACTTTGTAGACAAGTCAGGTAGTAGCTCTTACCGGATTTAAATCATCAATGCGTGTAAGCACATAGATAGGAAAAGCTTAAACCCTCCCAATGATGTAATGCACTGAAATAAATTAGTTTCACTAAAAAAAGATGTATTATTTAAACAAGACAGAAAGGTAAAATTTTGGCAAGAGAAAAGTTTTGTCGCCTATACATAAATTGAACAAATTTACTACAAATACTAAAATATGTATTGTGGTGCTGTGAGATTCAAATTTAATATCTTGTATGACTTCCATGAGCTTGAAGGACTGCATCCATGCAGTTTGGCAAGGATTCATACAATGTATTGATAAAGTCATCAGGAATAGCTAGGAAAGCAGTCTTGCATGCCTCCCAGAGTTCATCAAAATTCTTTGGTTTGGTCTTCCATGCTTCCTCTTTCATCCTACCCCACATATGCTCAACGATGTTCATGTCTGGTGACTGGTCCGACCAATCCTGGAGCATCTTGATCTTCTTTGCCTTGATGAACTTTGAAATGGCGATGGAAGTATGCGATGGAGCACCATCCTGCTGCAGAATTTGGCCTCTTTTATTTGGGAATATAAAGGTAGCTAAGATTTCTTGGTATTTGATACTATTGAATTGCCTTCCACCCTGCAGATCGACTCACACACCCCTACTGGATGTAACCCAGCCATGATTTTTCCGCCACCAAACTTCACTGTTTTCTGGGTGAATCTTGGATCCATGCGGCTCCAGTAGGTCTCCTGCAATATTGTGGCAACTGTGGTGTAATTCAACAGAAGATTCACGAAAAATCCACTTTCTTCCACTTCTCCAGCGTCCATCCTTTTAGCGGCTGTGGGCCTTGGCAAATGCCACACGGTTTTTCAATTGTCTTTTGTTTAGTGCTGGCTTCTGGGCACTGATTCGACCATGGAGGCCATTTCGACACAGAACCCGACAAACCGTTCTGGTTGACACAGGGACTTCAGGGGACCAGGTCTGGTGGAGCTCTTGCTGCAGTGGAAAATGGGCTGGCCTTGGATTTTCGAGCCAACAAACAGTCCCTCAGCAGTTGTCTTGCGGGGTCTGCCTGACCTGGGCTTGTCAAAAACATTTCCGGTGTCTTCAAATTTTTTTTAATCCTCTGTACTGACGCTGAGACACATTGAAGTTATCTGCCACATCAGCAGTGGATCTGGTCTTCAGCCTCTTGATAATTAAAACTTTAGTCTCAGGGTGATCTGAGGCATGTTTGCAGAGGTCTAGTTGCAGTTGATGTAGGTCTAGTGTACTGGTTTGTTTTTATACACACCTGAGACCTAATTGATCCATTATTGTCACAAGTGAAGCTCATATGACAAGGCGACAACACTTTTGTCTTTGCAAAAATTGACTCAATGGGCTTTCCAAGCTGTGAATATTAGAATACTTTTTGACAGTTTCTTTTTGCACTGAACATTATTACAAAGCGTTGGGATTAAAATGAGCCTTTCTTGTAAATAAATCTTGATTAGAAATATATTTCAGTCGGCACTTCAGGTCAATTTGTACACAAGCGACAAGACTTTTGTCAGGGACTGTATCTCTGTGTTCTGTGTCAATTTACAACCTTAAGAATTACGGGAAATCTTAAAAGTTGCGCTTCCATCCGAAATATGCTTTTAAACAAAGGTTTGACTCGGGTACATTCAAAAAAAGACCCTAGGTTGCAATTTGGCGACAGTTACACTTTAAACAGCAATTTACGACTCAGATTTACGTTTATAGTGACGGGCGCCCTCTAGTGGACGTCGTAATTATGACAGGAGCAAAGCTGAAAGTAGGGTGACAAGGTAGAATAGCGACAAAGTCCGAGTTAGGCATGGGTCAAACAAAAACAAGACTTTCACCCAGGGGACTGGGGTTCAGTTCCCATAAATATAAAATAAAAGTGAGTTTTTCTTAACTTCACATAAAAAACGCAACATACAAAGCCATGTCGTAACCATAAAAGAAATAACATCTTATTTAAACCGAAACACAATCTTTTTCTAAACTTAACAAAAGTAGTTTTGGTGTCTAAACATAACCAAGTACACTTTGTATAACACAAACACTAACCAAACTTTGACTTATTTACAACAACGTGTTTATTCCTTCTCTGGTTTAGATATAAGGACGGCAAACGTTCCTGTGGGTCGTATTTCTTGCCACAGCCAGGGGTGTTGATTTATGAAATGTTACTTTGGGTCGTGTTAGAAGGTAGAAACAAACGGGGTATGTCGTTGTATGGTTTGGATGAATTGGTTCCCACTAATTTTGCAAGAGAAAACATGACGCAACACTTTAATAAAAAGGGCATTAATCACACAACGTGCTGATCATCTGTTATTTTGACCCATCCCTTGGGTGATTGCCATGCCAGTTGTGATTCTTGGTTTCGGCAAACATTGATATGCAATCATTTGTGACAAGTCAGTACATGCTTAAATCCCAGCTGAATTAGTGGATTTAGTCTTGTTCCATCAGAGGCAGTACTATGGCAGAACAAGACCCGGTGATGGTTCAGGCCATGGTGGCAGGTATCAACACTGATGCATTTATTTTTAACTAAAACCCTGAAAGTTACAAAGTTGTTTGATTGCCACTCTGCATACTTTATTCCTTTCTACATTGTGACATCCTCATGTGTGCTTTTTCCATTACTGCATGTTTTCAACAAACTACTCATTCACAAACTTTCTGTTCAAAGTGAACATTCAGAGTTCCCTGAAATAGTCCAAACCATGTCTCTCATTCTCTGCAAAAAAATACTTTCACTGTGATGGTCAGCAGCTTTTTGTAATAGGATTCATCCTCTTGGTATGTTTATACCAAACACTTGGAGTTGGCTTCTGTGTGTACAGTTTCTGTATTAGCATCTGTCAAGGTGGCCCTAAATAACATTTATTTAGTGCTTTTCCTCCTGGAGGCTTGCAGTAGGAGATACAAACTCACAACTCTGAAGAGGTTGCATGTACAAACATAAAAATGAAAAACACGTGGCATTCACACACACCTACCTTTCCGTTCACCTGTGTGCACACTATGCTGGCACATTTCACTCAGTGTGCTCACAAATCTAGATCCATTCTCCTTCACATATCTGTATTGCAGCGACAGTTAAGCTGGATAGATTCCAGACACTCCTTCAACAATGCTTGATATTGTATTCAGCACTATAGAGAGCAGTTGAGCGCATGAGGATCACAGACCTAACAGTGCAACATAAATGAGATCAGTCCCTATGGATGACAAGCACCCAGTCATTATGGAGCTTAAGGATCAGAGCTTTGGCTTTGTTCCTTTGTCATGGTGTTTTAAGGCTGAGATCCACAAGACTGTAAACGACGAGGCCTGCTCACCTCAAACACCACCCAGTCCCATTTCATGTCAACATACCATATCTAAGGGTCACCCCTGCGATGAGTGGATTTTCTGCCTGGTTTGTCCCCAATGCAGCCTCCCGTAACTGCTTGTATCCCAGCTGAGTGAATGTTTCACAGATATCCTCATAGGGAGTTGACACAGAATGACACCAAGCTCATACTACAACCCAAACTGTTTTACAACAAAGGGTGACCCAGAGGTGAATCACTACTGAGAGGAAAAGGGGTAAATAGGGGACACAAAGCAGCAGCCGGCAGTGCAAATATTCTGGTGAGAAGGAGAGGCTCGCAAGACCATTACCTGCAAGGGTTGAACTTCTTGTTTTGACATGCAGAATACCTACCGCAGAAAGGAATACTGGAGACATGAGGGCAATGGTGAAGGCTGGAGTGACTGAGCACCTCCTTACAATGTACAGTCAACTGAGTATACACGCATGGGTACAGAGTATGCACATGCCGTGTTAAGAGGGACATTTTCAAGATTAAAGACATACATTGCATTGATATGTATTGCATACTGCACGTAACGTGTACTGTGCAGAATAATCCACCGCCGCCGTTAGTGTTATTTCCTGTTGCTGTATTCGATTGTCGAGATGACTGCAGAGATGGATACATTTGCGAGATGGATATTATTTTCAGGAGTCACACTGCGTTGACGCGAGGTGCTGTCCCCGTCACTGTTCTTGTTGGTCAGAGCCAGAACCAGAGACGGTACGGACAACATCTGTGTCCCAACAAGTAACGGTACCTCAGCGCGGACCGTACGGCAGTGTGTCCGACCAGCTGACAGATAGAAACATGTCGGGAATTAATGTTGAGGCTTGCTACACGTAAACACCATCGCATTTATTACGGTTTATCGCGGTTTATTACTACTATGCCTGTAGTGGAATGGCTTTGAATGATGACCATAAACACTTGTCTTTTACTGTGACCAATTACTCTTCAATATGTTGCAGTTTTACAAAGAAGTAAGTGAACAACCTTAAGCTCGACAGACATGTTTGCATCTAGCGTCTCATGTTCATCTTAAAGCTAGCAAGAGCACATAGGGCCCTATGATTTGCGTGAGGCAGAAAACACGGACGGAATCACGGAATCCACACATGAAGAAGTAATTCTCTTATACAAGCGGAATCACACGGAATTTGCATTTATTTTGTTGACATATTAATGTAAACAACTTTTTTTTATTTCCATCAGCGTATTCGTTCAGCTGCATTTCCTTTCCCTGCTCTCCCACCATCTCTCTGTCGCTCACGCGTCTCTCACACACGCAGATACACACACAGCCCCCCCCACTCAGTGCACAACACGTCTGTCTCCATGTAAACCAGAGAAGACGGCTGGCGAAATTCACAAGTTCACAAAAGGTATTGGTATTTTGTAAACACTTTTACACAATCACAGATTAAAAGGTGGTATGCAATGATTTTATATTCTGTCTACAATGTTGTCAGTGCGTTAATGCTGGAGCCCCGACCCAACCTTTATTAGCAAACAAGGGATTGCGCCTGGTTTAAAAAGTTAACTAGTTGCAAGTTTGTGGTAAATTGCAGTTGGATTGTCGAGGTCAAAACACTATATGTTGCAGCTGTGAATCAAATATACTCATAATAAATAATGTTATGTCATTTTTTTTTACCTTACACTGAATGTTTGCTGCTTCAATCCAGATGAGTATTGAAAAGTATGTTTAGCAACTGAAAAAGGCACGTGTTGAGGATGAGGACCAGCCTGAACCGGAGGTATCAGTCTGAAACAGAGCTGAACAGCCTGACCAGTGTAAGTAGTTATGTTATTAATGTTTACAAAATTTCCGAGCTTCAACCAGTGCTGCTCAAGCAGAAAGACAGGGCCAGGGAGAAAAAGAGATAGATTTGTTAGGTATTGAACAAATAGTAGGAAAGGACAGCATCCATTATTTAGGTAGGTGAACACAGCACATTAGCTGAATTGTGAGTTTGCGCCACTGAGGTTTTAAAGGTCAATACTTCTTAGAAGTGAAAAGAAAAGCAAATCCCCAAAATCCAAAAGGGCTAAAAAGAAATCTGAAAAAACTGAATTTGAAAGAAAATAAAGCGGAATTTGACAAAAAATAAAATGGATTTCATTGGGCCCTAAGTACAAAACAGACAACTTCCATGTAGACTACTTCAAAATAAAAGCACATCCTATGACGGTTTGCAGTAAAACTGTAAGGTACTTTAAATTGATTATTTTCATTTTCTCCTACTTGCCTGTTGTATGTGTTACTTATCTATTTTTTTATAGCTTTAGTTACTTTGCATATTCATATTAATTATACAAAATATTATGAATAATCTATGATGTATTAAATTGGATAAAGAGGAGACTATTGATCCGGTGGTGAAATTCACAAGCTACTTGCCAAGTCAAACTTTTGCTTTTATTTTGGTGAAAGTAAATCAAAAGTAATGCAAAAGTAGTGTAACACATTCAGAGTCAGCAATATTGTAATATAACTAATTACTCTCAAATGACAGTAACTTGTAATCTATAGTGTATTACTTTTTGGAAGTAACTTGCCCAACACTGCCTACGGTGCAGCAAATAATTACCTGGAAATGATTAAAGAGATCCATGAAATGGAAAGACCGACTTTTCTAATAAAACCAAGAAATTATTTATAATACATAAAATAGTTGTTGGAATAATGATAATGAAAAATGTGACCATTTCCATGTAGTTACATAGTCACTGATATGGTCATTACCACAACAGTTCTCAATTACCTATTTTTGAGGGGGAAATAAACTTCAAGTTTTCGTTGCGAAGCCATGACCTCTGTAAAAAAAAGGTAGGTGACAGCACAAATTTTGAATTTAAACGGTTTCTTCACAATGTCTGAGTTAAAAACACATCTTGTTGTCACGTAAGGGCCCTGTTCATGTTGCACAGAAATCTTTTGGTTGTTTTTTTCCTATGGACAGTACTAGGTGAAATCTGGCAATCAAGATTCAGGAAAAAATTCTGGATTTCTCCTTTAATTTCTCAACTCTCAGAATAAGAATAGAGGGCACTTTATGACCTGAATGACTAACAACCTTAAATGGGATGTAATGACAAATGCTCAAACCTGTTTCAGTTGTGAAACAGACCCAGAGGATGCAGAGTCCAGGCCTAGTAGCCAAAGAGACAGGGCTTGGCTTTAGCCACTAATTTGTACTATAGTGGCCATTACTGAGAGACAGGAGCCAGCTGTGGAGCACTGCTGCTTATCTGGAGGTAATGAGAGATAACATGGGTGTAGTGTGGTTCCATGTGCACATATTTGTCTCCACATCCAGAATGTCTTTTGACTCTCTCTCCTTTCTCCCTCTGTCAAATAAATCCTCTGTGGCTGTTTTGAAAAATCCCTACACTTCTTTTCTGCCAAACTTTTTTTCTCCCTCTCTTTCTCCTATTTCTCATTAAACTAGTGAAAATGAAAGCATGTTTGGTGCGAGCTCAGGGGCCCCCCGGCTCAGTTGTGAGAAGGGAACTGTAATGATTAATGGAGGGAGGTCTCACCCAAGGAGAGAAGTCACCCACATTCAACACACACACACCCACACACACACAGATCAGACAGCAACAATGTTTTCGGGTGATGTCACAGGCGGCGGATGAACAGAACATATCTTGAGCAGCAGCGGGACTCCTGATGGGACTCAGGTGATGAGGGGAGAAGGAGGGGGGAATAGCCCAAGGAGACATGGCGCTTGTCTGGCCTGTTTCCCGGCCTCCTGTGTTGGAGCATGAAAAGGAGCAGGTCGTTTACACCCCAGTGAAAAAAGCCACCATAGCCACAGCAGCACCTGGATGTTATTTGTGCTAATGGACTCGGGGCTTACTCAATAGTAATCAACTTGGGGGGGCTTGTCGCTTTGTTTCATGCGCCACCTTTCCCCAACTCTCCCAGTCTTTCTCCTACTTATCTCTCCACTTTTTTCCCTCCTACTTGCTCCCAGTGGCTCTCTCCCTGTCCTTATATCTCCCCACCCTCTCCTTTTTCATGTTTATTTTATTTTTGTGGAGAGCTGTGTTATGACAAAGACTTCACACCCCGGATGTATGCAGTCAGTGCTTGTGTCATGCCCTTATGAGGTATGGGGGCCCTCACAGCTTTGCCAGCCCCACCCGGCGTGCCCTTTCCAGGCAGAAAGGGCTGGGAGGAGGGTGGAGGGGGTGACTCCTGCCTACACCCTGCCCTGTCCTGCCTGCCGTTGATGGAAACACACACACACACACACACAAACACACAACCACCACCACCACCACCACCACCACCACACAAACAAACAGAAAGAAGATAGCTAGATTCAACCGGCAACATTCTTTTTTTTTCTCTTTTGTTCTCATGGACAGTTGACAATGCTGACATGAGACTTCCTGGCACAGTCCATTTCCCTGTCTCACTGCTATTACCTCATTCATACAAGTTTCAGAATGGTTCAGGATTGTTTACCATCCATCACAAAGTCCTGGAGGGCTAAAACCTTTAGCTGAAGTCATGTTAAGCTCAATAGTTGCATAGCATAGTTTATCATGCAGCAGACTCATTTCTTTGCTGGCTCTTTTCATTCAAATCACTAAAGAGTTATTTTTAAGTGACAATGCATGCCTTCACTATGGAGTGTTTTCTATTACAGCATTTAATTCTCAATGTTTATCTGTTTCATCCTCCTTGACAAAAATCATGAAATTCACTACATTTCTTCATGTAAGAATCCCTCAACCCAAGACACAAAGAGCAGTCAATGGGTATTTATGGTTACTTTTAAATGGATTCAAATGAAAAGTTATTTTGAAATAATGATATGTAATAAATCCCCCAAATGTGTGCAGTAAAAATATTTAGTTTCTCACGTCTTTCTCACTTTACTGGGCAGACAACTGGTTGATCTTAAAACCAAAGATGCCACCCAAGACATACTGTATAACTCAACATGGACTCTGCAGAGAGCCGGTTAAAAGGAAACAAATGGGACTGTACATGAAAAATAAATGCGTTTCCAGCCTTCTCATCAAAAGCCCTAAGCAAAATGTTACATTTCATCATTTTTCCATTCTTTAATTTTCACCACAAAGCCTAACATGTTTTAAGAGGTGCAACCTAATATTGCCTGAACTCCAGGACCTACCACAAAGATCTCTGGGTAAATGGGAGGGAAGGAAGTGCACAGACAGGAGGACGGGCGTGGATGGAAAAGTGTGCAGTAACTTGGCTGCAGCACACCCTTAAGTAACAACACATGGCAGTGGAGGAATTCCACATTCACGGACACTCTACATGAGCAAGGATGGGAAAGGTTGTTCGGCCGTACCGAGCGAGCGGCCGGTTCCGAATGGGAAACTGATAAGGCTTTGCCATACCTAATTCTTTTCCATGTTCTCATCCTGGGTAGGCATCACAATGGGCATGATTCATAGGGGTAATTCCACTAGCTACTGACTTGGCTCCTGCCTGCATTTGGGAAGAATGTGACCTCACAATATGCCTCTTTCAGGCCCATCCCTGTCTGACTTCGACCAGCCTCCCCTTGAAGCCCTCCTCTGTTAGAGACTGCAGAGTGAGGACAAGGGAATGCATCAGAAAGGCAAGGAAGAGAGGCTAAGCTGAGGGAAAAAAATCTTGCAAACATACTCCTCCTTCCCCATCTTCTCTCTTACTACATCACTTTCTCCTTCCCAGTCTAATAACTAAATCATGTGCAGTGAGGAGGGGAATTTAAAACAATGAACTTAAAAGTCAACCACTGTGACGACCACAGAGACAAGCCCTGATTGCAAGGGGGAAGTTGTAGGTGTGATTCCCGTTTTATGTTTCAATATGTCAGCCACAGGGACAACCACGAGTCCAGCTTAAGTGATCATCTGAACTAGAACACGTGATGCGAAACGGTGTTTTGTAACATGAGACCTCTGGAGCATTTTCTATCTTGTGCTTAAACAAACTGAAATCATTGTGGGTAATTATTTAGCTGTATTAGGCCTTTTGAAGCTTGGCTAATTCCTGGTTACATTCCATCTGTCACAGACACAAAGGCCCATGTCTTTATCTGCAGTCAGTGGTGAAATATAAATGACTCTGCGGAGTGCCTAAAGCAAAAGAAAGCTTACAATGGATGGAACATAAACGGGTATACTCCCCATTACTGCCTATAGCGGGTTAAAGAAACACAGGTGTACAAAGACCTTAAAAAATGGTAAGCCTATAATAGTATTCTTTAATGGCCTAGACATGTGCATTCTTTATTTCTAACAAGATTAATTGAGCAGCCACAAGACATGTAAAGTTTAAGAGTTTCAATTTTAGTTTCAATTTTAAGTTTCAATTTTATCAAGGCTTTAAGGCTGCATGTGAGACAATAACAAGTACACAAATTTACTGTAAACTAAAGAGGGGGCAAGAACATATCTTTAATAGGGGAATTAGATCCTCTAATGTAGAATATATGTAATTTGCAAGCACATCAGGCATACCCTATTCATCAACAGCTCTTTCTTGGATGTACAGTAGCTGTCAGAAATATTAGTTATTCTATCTCTTTAAAAAAAAAAGAGAAAATAGAATAAGGCTTCAGTTGTCCAATACATCTTTTTTTCAAGCAATGCTCCTCTACCCCATTGCAGCATCATCAAATGCCGAACACACGATTATAAACGCATACAATCTGGCACAAGTAACCGTTCGCACAATCTGGCACACACGCTCTCACACTGCACACATAAAAAGGGCGTTGACATGTACACGTTCGTAAGCTGAGGTGGTTTTGTCATGTCAACCTCCTTAACATCCTGCTGTAGTCTGCCTCATAGGAGGAGAAAATATGGTGCGATGTCACCTCTGGCACGGCCCTGGTGTCTGAAAACTTTTCATGCGCCGCCCAAATGAAAGAGAGGCAGACATTAGTCAGAATAAGAGTGGAGACTGTTCTTCACAGTTAAAGCTGTTATTTGTTAGCATGGACCACTGCCAGAGCTGGGCCACTGTCTGTTGACTGCAGATCATCACAATGCAGATCAGATCATTTAGACCCCACAAAACATCCTCAGTATGTGGCTGTGACACTCTTCCCTGGCACTCTTACTGGCAGGGTCATGCTGCTGCTCCACCAGCACCACTGGCAGTCTTAGAGCAGCCCGGCGGCACCGTCTGAAAACCACCAAGTGGGGTTAGTCACAATAGAGCTTCATCTGGCCATCAATCTTCATGCTCTCCCCCTGTTAGCAGCATGGGCCGCGTCTTGCGTTGCAGTTAAAAGCCTTGGCACTGCTCTACCAGGCCTATGATAAATTGATTGCTCTATGAAGCCGGTGGAGAATGTTTGGAGATCCCGATCCATCCTCGCTGTTTGTCACTGTGCATTAGCAGTGAATGAGGGGATTCCTGAACCCTGACTCATAAGCTCCCTGGGCAAGTACCTTTTAAATAAATTTAAGAAAGGCACAGTCCACTGGAAATGTAAATTGTAGACTGATTTAGAACATTGGATATTCTCCAAAGTTTGAGTGAGAAAACAAAAGTCAGAGGCATTTTGGGCAAACAAAGAGTCAGTGGTTAAAAGAAATAGACTATTAAAGAACCAATACAAAAAAACGAGATTTGGGGCTGCTTATCAATTGCACACACTTCCTCCTTTCTCCTGTTTCTGAATCACGTTTCTTCCCACTATTGGTCTTTATTTGGCAAAAGTATATCCAAGTCAACACAAAAGATATGGTGGCGACATTGCGTCTGACTCAATTCTTCACTTACACATGCAAGGCATTCCTAAATGTGACAGGCAATCACTATACGCAAGAATATGAGGTATTTATTTTGTGTTATGAGCTTTTACTTTGCTTAAATATTTGAATTTAACAATGCAACATCACTCCATTACATATCCTCAGTTCAGTGTTCCGTGCAAGCCTTCAAATCTGGATCAGATATCATTGTTATCTCACCCGTCCTTATTGCTGTAACAACATTACTATTCCAACTGATGGGTCTATTGAACTGTGAGGTTGAATAACAGAACAGAAGAGTGCTATTCTCACTCATGAGAAAGTACACTGATCCTTTGGGTAGGACAGATTCTCAGCTAAATCCATTCAGTGTTTCTATTTTGGTGCAATGTCTAGACATAAAAACACTTTACAAGGGACCAAAAGCCACAGCTGGGTTCTGCAAAGCTGGACCCGACTTTGCCATCCAGAAAACACTGAACTACATGTCGAGATAGAGCAAGTGTCTGCTATTGATTTCCTGCCAAGCACCTTGCAGGGTGTATATCTTAACTCCAGAGATATAATATAGATGATGAAGTCATGTGTTTACTTCTTATAATGTCTTTGTGCTTGGGAAAAGATTGTCTGCAGTCATAAAATGTTTATATTAGTGTCTTTTATGGGATGTTCTTTGTATACATAATTGTTCGCAGCATCATAAAAAACAAGGCCGACAAAGTGCAAATTAAGGGGTTTGTGGGGGTACTGACCACCTATTTTCCACACTCCAAGTCACAACATCTATAAACAAAGTAAATGTGTTCAACCATCAACACACACCCTTAAGTGTGACCACAGATGATGTAATTGTAGGGTAATGAGCATTTGGAGCCGAGGGACAAAAGCTGCGCATTTAATTAAAAATGGAGGATGCTTATTATTTTCGTTTAAAACTTGTGTCCCGTGGAAATGTATTGTTGGCACAATAAACTAAATATGCCAAGTCTACAGTAATTCAACATCAAATTGTAGTTTATATAAAATTTAGAGATGCATGCAATGTTTTATACTTGTGAGAATTAATAGTTGTGAGAATTCTTTAAATTAAACTCAACACTAGGAGCAGCAAAAACTTTTAAAGGAAAAATGTCCACAAGCTGATTTGTCAGTGATGATGAAATAGTTTGGGTGCTTTTACAGCCTGTGAATCATCAGTGTGATTATGCCGACGGCATCACTTCCCTTTTGGGGCTTCCGCTGCGTCAATCTCAAACTTCTCCTGTACACTTCCCCATGTATGCATTCATAAAGTGGCACCATTCATGCCTGATATGGGCCCTGATGGTTAGAGAAGCATGGGGCACGTCAGGGCCTCAGTTTGCTTCAAATGAAGTGAGATTGTCAAACAGCATGTGAAAACAGTTCTCCACCAAACCTTTCCGATGTTGGAATTGGGTTGAAGTACGTCTCAAAATATTGTAACTTTCCAAAACTGTCAAACTGACGAATAGCCTCACGTTACAGAGGGATCAGAGTGCAGTGCGATGCAGCCAGGAGGAGACTACGGCAGGCTTTTCACCATGCCTTTTGATGTGGCCAAATAGAAGCACACCATATAAAATCATTTTTTTAAGCATACGCAATGCTTACATTTTATATGCTCATGTGTGAGATCACTGTTTACCAAGAAAAAAGCATTTCATAATAATAAAACAAACCAAGAGTCTACAGCTATGCTGGTGGCTTTGCGAGGCTGTACTTACTAAATGCTAACCTTCTCACCATGACAATGCCAACATGCTGATGTTTAGCAGGTACTATTTACCATGGGTGTCATCATAGTTTGGGCTAAATCTCATTTCTCTATCTTAGCCCTACCACTTACCCCTTTACCTAAGTTTTGCACGTTCACGCAAGAGTATAAGTGCTGTCCCAAAACTCATTTTGATCGAGGGTTAAGGGGTGTATGCATAGACAGTTAAAGAAGTGGACCAAGAGATCCTATTGTTCTAGACGGAGACCAGTAAAAGAAAATAGAAGCACTTTTCCGGTGATGGCTAGGCATTACTGCGCAGCCTCCAACTGAGCTTGACGACGTAGTTGTGACGTGGGCAACGTGTCTGAAAGTTGTAAGTCTTCTGGTAGCTGTGCCAAGAGAAATCTCAATCATTCCCAAACAGCAGAGACGTAGAGCGTAGATATACAGTGTGTTACGAGATAACATAGGTACAGGCTAATTATTGCTAACTAACATGGTAATTAACATTAGTAATTAAAGCTAAACAGCTAATGGAAGCCCAAACTGTTTGCGTGCTTCTCCTGACAATACGGTGATTTGTTGACTATGCAACGGTAAGTCGCGTGGTTCTGACAAAACATATTTTCATAAAAAACGTCTGCTGCTGAGCCATAACGTGACTGGTCTGGAATATCAGAATAGCTGTAGTTAATTTGTTTGTTTTTGGTCTTGTGTGTCTTTTTTTAGTTT
>NC_045749.1:17575268-17575837 GCF_008692095.1 Etheostoma spectabile | reverse complement strand
AGTGCCTTTTTATGTGTGTGACATGCAAGTTATGTTTCTAGAAGATATTTATTATAACACATTTGACTCTGCACCACCAAAGTGAACATAAAATAACTATAAAATATATGAATGAATATAAAAGTGTTGTCAAAACCCACGCAATCAACATAGACACACTGTAACCAAGTGGTGTCCCGTTTCATAGAGGGATGTTTTCACCCCCAGCCCTTACCACTTGGTTTCAAGGGCCAAGGGCTGGGGGTAAGGGGTAAGGGGTAGGGGTAAGATGGAGAAATGGAATTCAGGTTTAGACTCTTGCCAAATAGCACCAAATATTAAGTGTAGCAGAGGCTGATAAGAAGTTTGTTTTGCTCGTACTACTTATCATAAACTAGTTGTAAGACAAATTAAAATTTTGACCTGTATTGAGCTCCAAATTTAAGGTTTAGGGATCACTAGATTTCATGGCAATCCGTCCAGTAGTTTAACTCAAACATTTCACTTAAAGGAACACGCCATCGTTTGTTGAAATAGGGCTAATCACGGTCTCCCCTATCTGTAGATAGGTGGGCCAACGCATTTTTTGT
>NC_045749.1:17573176-17575258 GCF_008692095.1 Etheostoma spectabile | reverse complement strand
ATACATTGTTTTAGTCCGGTGCAACACCACCAGCGCCGCCGCTAGTTAGTTTAGAATGGAATCCTATGTTGCCGGTTAGCATGTTGTGAGTAAAAGTGAGCCACAAAAAAACAAAACAACCTAATTAATTGTTGTAACATGCGTATTCCCAACTAGTGCACATAGCAATGCATATTAAGACTAGATGATTTCTTAGGCAGATATTGACTTGGGACAGTGCTTTGGCTGTGCTTCCACCCAATATAGTCCCAAATCAATATCTGTCTAGGAAATCTTCTAGTCTTAATCTGTACAGCTATTTGTACTAATTGTGAATACGTAGGCCACAATAAGTAATTAGGTTGTTAGGTCACAATATGCTAACCGGCAACATAGGATTCCATTCACTACGCTTATCTAACTTGCGGTGGTGCTGCCGGTGATGCATCAGACTGAAACAAAGCATGCACTGAGACAAAAAATGCGTTGGCCCACCTATCTACAGCTAGGGGAGACTGTGTTAAGCCCTATTGCAACAAGCGGTGGAGTGTTCCTTTAAAGCAACAAATGTGAACATCATAAATAAAAGTTCCGGGGAGCAAGTCCTTAGGATATATCATCTTTGGTATTTCAGTCTGGACCAAAGTGGTGGATCTGACATTTCCATAGTAGCAGTTTTGAATATGGCTAAACACAACTTCATATTCTAAATTCAACAACATTCGCTAAAGGTTGTTCTTAATCTTGCTGTTTCAGTATTTAGTAGGACATACCATTGTTGTCCAAACTCAGGACGTAAAAAATTAAACAAGCTCTTTGCAGGTCCGCTGCCACATCAAACATCAAACGCATTTTGGCTGATTTCTTTCCTCCAGCAGAACAAATTCTATTTTTTTCTTCTAATCTTCAGGAAACATATTGGTGTGAGCACTCTGGTTCAGCACAACAATAATCACTCAAAGGCCTGTCTTGATTCAAAAAAGACTAAATTAAGCCAAAGGAGTCAGCAGGAAGAAAGGACCTCCATTAGCCTTCACTGCAGACGATGATGATTGATATGATAGCGAGCCCATTTAAACTGCAAATTTTACACATGATTGAGGCTCGACTGGATGTAATGAAATGGCCTTCCTGAATAGTGCACTTGAGTGACTATGTGACCACCAGCACAATAGCTGCTATTATAGTTTTGGGCCCTCAACCAATTTTTCATTGTACCAGGTCCACTGTGTTATTATTGCAGAACTCAGAGTGAACCCGCGGCTTTGGTTTCTTGCTGTTACGAGTGTGACCGTTCTCTCCACCGGGAGCAATTCACAGAGTGTTAATTGACCACCGCAATCACTCAGCAGAGTTACGGAAAGACTGAGGAGGTCACAGGAGACTTCCAGGGGAGGCCGTCCAGGGAGCACGGCGGGCCCCCAGAGCCGTACCAAAAGCTCTCCTGGTTTAACTCTCTAAACATCCTCTAGCCAGAGCTGCGGCTGGGGAATTTCTTGACTCTGTAACTACAATACACAACAGGTTCATAAACTCTGCCTTCCTACAATGACCTCGGAGGAAATATAGGTTGTATAGAAAAACTGTATTTAAATGGGCTATGGAGGAAAATAAAATCATTTTGTGGGGGTCCTTGTTTTTGTTGTTGTTGTGTAACTTATAATCACACTAATAATTCCACAGCCACGATCATGATGCAGAAATCTGAAAAACAAATGCTGTACTTACAAAATCTCATGACCCAGATGTGTATCCTTCACTGAGGGGGGGCTGGTGACACAGGGTCCATCTGGCCGACTATAATCCGCTTTGAACAACAGACCTGCAGACGAGATTATACAAAGCGCATGTGTAAAACAGACACAACTGTTAAGTGGATCGCTACAAGAGCTAGCATCTAACTATCGTGATTTAAATGTTTTGATTTGTAAAGATCCAGTGTGCAAATATTGATATGAAACAGTAGAAGGATGGGTATTGGTTATGAGTGATGAGATAATGATAATGCTTTTGACCACTGTTTATCCTGCAGTGCAGTGTGTCAGTATGTCAAAGCATTTGTTTGAACGAATGTGCGTGTGGCCCTGCATCTGGACACTCTAA
>NC_045749.1:17570027-17573166 GCF_008692095.1 Etheostoma spectabile | reverse complement strand
ATCCCTTTCTGTCAGCCAGCCGGGCTTGATCTCACGCCAACGCACTGTCTATAGTGTGTCACCTATCTTCAAACAGAGAAAGTGAGGGTTGAATAATGTCTTCAGTTTAACTGCACAAACCTGGAATAATGATGCTCTTGGCTCTTTTTGTATTAAGGTAAGAATGAACCTTCTTTTTCACATGAATACATCTAGCCTTGAGATGCAGAATTGTTAACATTGGATATGCGTAGAGTGCTATGAAAATAGGAGGCAAAACACTGCAGCCAGTTTTCTAAAGAGGGGTTAAAGGCAGTGCACTTCTCCTTATAATAAGCTCCAAACATAATTTTGGATTTAATGGATCGTTTTTGTGGACCGAATGGTTAGGAAATTGCCCCTACGATTTTACATGAAGCAGTTGAGAATAATTGCCTCGGTCATGCCAATAATTTTACAGTGATTATGTGATAAGCTGTATCGTTTCTTCTGACGAAATGTGTAATTGCCTAATTTTTGCAAGTTGCCCAGACCTGATGATTTGCAACAGCTATAAGTCTGTGTTTTGCTGCATGGAGCCTGCATGGTGCATGGAGTCTGAATGCCATGCTTGCTTACACAGAAACGCTGCACTAATGGGTTTGTGTTACAATGCTAAATCAACTCGAGCTGTGAAGCGGCTCCCAGCAAACCTTTATGATCCATTAAACACCAGGCATGGTTTTGCCAGGGTGCCTGTGCCAGCTGGCAGAAACTGACAAGCATGTATCATAAGCAGCCTCTGCCAGCAATGGCTTTACTGAGGTTTTTCAGAATTGCCCCGTTCTGTCAAGCTGATTACATACATGTTGTTTTCTCATTAGACGAGGCTCCTCGTGGTCCTGTCTTGAGGAAATACTTGATGGAATGAAGGTAAACGCAGCGTGTACTATATGTTAGGCTTGATGTCTGCTGACAGCTCGGGAAGAGAGACAAGTCTGTGGAGTGGTTTGAGTTTGGGTGGAGACAGCAGCATTTACTGTAGAACTGCAGACAAATATGCATGAACCCCACCCTAGGCTAGTGATCAACTCCTCTGTCATCAGTGTCTTTATCACGCAGACAGAGATTGATATCCAAGGATCAGATTCCTCGGGATTCTTCTTGCAAAAGAAAGTCCCATTTTTCAAACATTTGGAAACTTGAAAGATTTCTGTAACGCTGTTTGACTGTTTTATTGTGTTATTCATGAAAGCTGGCACCACTCTGCAATATCCACACACAAATAGCCTCCCGCCTTTCCTTTCGACAGTTGTCAGTGCATTGCTTATTTAAAAAAAAGAAATTTGTATGACTTGTCTTGCGACCATGCAGTTATGAAGTTGTTATTGTTAGATCCTGGAAAGATATTTGCTAAGCTTTTCGCTTCGGCACACTTATATCTAAGCGTTTTGTGGATGACTTTTTTTCATGGCTCATGTTTAAAGGGCGAGTGAAGGCAGGGAGAAAAGACAATTTAACTTCAAAAGGAATGTATGCAAAGAATGAGCAACGTTTAGGATTTTCTTTACATTGTAAATGGTAATCATTTGGATTACATGTAATCCTGTTTCATGTCATCTGTTATTCCCAAATCCTGCTTCTTCCTCTAAAGTAGGGCTGGGCAACATGGAGAAAATAAAATATGATTATATACTTGATCAAAAGCCTCAATGTCGATATTGCTGCAATATTGCAGGGCTGACTATTGGTGCTTTCACAAAATATCTTTACAATGAGATTTTTCATAAATTAATCATAAGTAATGTGGACATAGTAACTAAGTGGGTAAAGGGAAACAATAGAACGGCAAGAACCGTTCAGAAAATGACATCATCCTAATATCGATGGATTGCCCAGCCCTACTCACATTCACTGAAGTCAACGTGATACACCTACAGTAGACACCCAAGGTTTTCAAACTGCATTTGTTTTACAGTATGAATCTGAATTCAGATGGATGAAGGGGAATTCCAAGAAGGATTTTTTTTTTAGATTATTTTTTGGGACTTTTCCCTTTGTTACATAAAGACAGTGGATAGGCATGGAAGAGGGAGAGAGAGATGGGGGATGACATGCAGCAAAGGGCAGCAGGTCGGATTCGAACCAGCGCCGCTGCAGGATTCAGCCAACAAGGGGTGAACACTCTTACTGGGTGAGCTAGAGGCCGTCCACCAAGTAGTATTTCATCAGATTACGAACACTAGTGAGCCAGCAGGAAGGCTGTTATATCTACATGTATTCATTGAGTAGACACCGTTATCTAGGTCACACGTAGACGGGAGAGGCAAATCAGTAATTTCCTCCTGCTCTAGAATGAGGCACTTTCACTGAGTCAGATAGTAAGCGATATGTCAGGAGTAGAGGAGGAGCAGAAGGTCATGGTGGGCATACGCAGCAAAGGCAAAGAGAGTTACAACAATAGTTCAAAGCCTCTCGTTTTGTATTTGATCCATTGTCCCTGCTGGTCTTTAGAGACCACCACCAACAAGGCATCGTCTTACTCAGGTTGACAGGGTTTTGTATAGCTGAGATGCCCAGTGAGATTAGGTTCAGGTGAAGCCCAGGGTTAGAGGAGAGTGGGAGGAACTGTATTTGATCAGTGTTTTAGGCTGTTTCTGTGAGAACGGAAGACAGTCGAGTGAGACTGCATCTCTGTATCTGCGACAGATGTTAAATACATCGCTTTACTGGATGGTATGAAAAGAAATGTGCGTAATGAGAATGAAGCCAGATAAGCAAATGGCTTTTAAAAAAAATCTGATATGGATTGTAAATCCCATGAGAGGAATATCACAATGGCCCATTTTATTCCTAACCAGATTTCCCTCCTGTGTAATTACCTCTATTTCTCTCTCAGTGGCAAAATTGATGGGTGGAATATCTTGAGAAATATGTGAGTGTAAGGCAAATAGGGAAACATCTCGGAGGCGCACCACAATGAATGAGAATGTGAAAGATGCTAATTAAACAATGTCATGATTTATTGTCTGTAACAAAACATTTACTGTTTCAATCCCAAAGGCTTGGTTTCCTGGAAAATGTATCATTTGGTCACAGCTCTGTTAACTTCTTTGTGTTGGGAAAGTCAAGACCTCCAATTTTACATGGCTTGCGTAAGGGGACCTTGATATATATATAT
>NC_045749.1:17569821-17570017 GCF_008692095.1 Etheostoma spectabile | reverse complement strand
ATATATATATATTTATTTTGCAATCTTTTTTTATTTATATTTAAACAAATAGTCAAAAGAGTGACCCATTGGTCTAGATGACAACATACAGAAAAGTACACTGCACATACCGATGTATGCACAGTGCAGCTTTTCCATAATCCTTCCTTGCCATCAAATGTTTCCACACCAAAAACAAAGAGAGGAAATATGGGAA
>NC_045749.1:17564443-17569811 GCF_008692095.1 Etheostoma spectabile | reverse complement strand
ACAACAAAAACACAACAGCAAGAACGATGATATATTTATTTAAACAAAAACAATGAGAGAGATTGTAGCCTTTAGGTATACTTTTGCCCTTTCTCTATTATTAACTTTTTTGCCTGTCAAAAAACAATTCAAGGTAAGACAATTAATCAGCAACCACAGTGAGTTAGATCAGTATTAAGGAGCCGATAAGTTCATTACAACCTGTTTTCTTATCTTTCACAACTCTAAACTTGTTACTGGTGGTAAATCCTTTGTTTAGTGTCACATATTTAAATTGAATAGACTTCCTAGAAAGCCTCTCTGCATCAACATGTGCAGAACCCCAGCTTCAGACCATGGACTTTTGGCCGGCTCATGAATGCAAAGGACAGAGATGTTATCTGGCCTTAGGGAGGATGTTTGGGGAGTGGGAGTGGGAGGGCTGTGGGGCTTCAGTGTGCTAATGCAGCTAACAGCCAGGAAGGCAGAGTGTTGACGCTGCAGATTTAAGCCAGCTACTGATGGCTATGGGGCTAAATACTGACCCCATAGACGAATAAAGAAAATCACCTCAGGCACGAGCCGCAGGGGTCAGAGGTAACGGCATGGCTGGGAAAAACACAGGCCGTGGCTTTCGATCACTACGCTTCCTAATTGAAATGACAGTTAAAGACCGGTGGGGGTAACAGTGTTTATTTACGTCTTTGTTACGCGGTGAGCAAGCACAAAGATATGCCTGGCCCGGCCAGGGATGACATCGCTCCCGTATGCTGTCTGGCTCCGGGATCTCTGCACTAGTACAATAAGGACTTCCTGTCTGCCATCAGATTCCCCTGCATTCCACCCGGGCCCAGGATGAGACAAGGGGGCTGCTGGGGACAGGGTTTTATGAAAGAGTAGGAGTCCCAACAAACTGACAATACGGACTTGTTCCCTTCTTTTGACCCCCAAGCTGACCCTCAGTCTGAGCTTCTGTCTATCGGGGAACTGCAACACCCTGTTTCACAGTGCTGACACCAGCTATTTCAGTGAAGGCTATGCTCCTAGTTTTGTTGCAGGGTACTGTACGAATAATAATACTCAAGTACAGCATGAGGGCAGAGATTAATAAAAGTCATGTATTTGTGTGTTAATGTGTACAAGCAGCAGGTTAACCAAAAGTTTTTAATTGTAATATTTAGGTAATTATTATTTGGCATCTATAAATTGTACAGTGTGAAACAATAGCATTACAAAAATAGTGATATTATGATTTTACTGGCTATTTAAAAATTCAATTTATAGATAATACAAAATGAATTATAATATTAACATTTTTATTTTAATTGGTGTTCAAATAAAAAATACTATTTGTTCATCAAAAGATGTATGAATGAAATGCCACTAGTAGTTGCTATTGACCCAAAAGTATATTGCTAATACAACAAACACTGGAATATAAGATGGCCACACCAAGGAAGAGGCTAAACCCTACATTGCTCTCAATGTTAACCAGGGAACACAGAGAAAATAGGCAAAGGATAAATAAGGTAAGAACAACAAATAATGGAAAATTAGATATATTTTGTGATTATAAGTTATATTAAATACACAGAAGCAGTTGCTTTCCAGTTGTTACAACCATACCCGTGTAAAGAGATGTTGCTATTTGAAGAAATGGGGGAAGACAGTTTTCAAGCTCTCCTGTTTCAGTGGGGTCAAGGTGAAAGAGCAACCGTCAGCAACCTGAGTGCTAAAACAGCCTGCTGCTGTCTAGCGTGACTAGACACGAAGCATTGATGCCTCCTGAGAGGATCATCAGCACAGGAGGAAAAGAACACAAATACTCCTCTCTCACACTCCAGCAGTACAGAGGACTGAGGAAATAGGAAATTATATATCTGTGACAGCACATGAGAAGCGTGCCGTTTAAAGGATTATACCAAGATTTTAGGAAAATGGTCTACTGGTCAACTCATCCTATAAATAAAAGCATAGAAATAAAAGTTACCTATTCATCCCCAGTGGATCACTCACCTTGATGCTTCAAGCTAACACAGAATTTTCACAAAGTGGATGCTGATTGGACATATCAATGATTGGACAGTCAATATTGTACATTTATGCTGACACAAAAGATAAACCTGGATGTGATGAGTAAGTGTTATTTTTAATTAATAAATATCAGACAATGCATTTACACGAGTAGTCATTTCCTGTGCAAAATGACAAGAATATGTAATAGTAATCCCTGTAACAGGAATGGCACTTTGTGGCATGCTAATTCTGATAATGGTAAGAGGACAAATAAGCTTGAGGTCATTTCAAAAATCTATTCAGTGCAGGAAATGAGCAACTATTGTGTTGCCCTTTTTGTAATTTAGCTGCTGAGAAGGCTCAGGTTCCTGTCGACACTTCATTCTGTGAAATCAAAGGATCACTGCCCGGGTTCCTCAAATGTTGGCAATCTGCATGAACACTGACGGTTGTCACAGGTGATTAATAAGTATACAGTACATTTGATCCCATTGTGTTTCCAAGTTTTTGTTAAAGCCATTCAAGGTGCTGATTACTTTGGATATTAAGCTCTCAAAGGTGGCCTTTGTGCCACCCTGCACCAGCGCTGCCAGACCTTCATTAATAGCTTTCAGTGAGAGATGGAGGGAGGAGAGAGAAATGAAGCGTGTCCCTTTCCTATTCACTGACTTATCAAATAGATTTTTGCCTGTGTTTTGTTTGTTTTATCATTCTTGACCGAGCTTCCCTTACCCCAAGATATGTGTAGATAAGCATGCAAACACACACACACAGGCACACACTACAACAAAGTGTGTTTTAGATGTAATATGCAAATATTCTAAAAAAATAAAATAAAATATGAATCAAATACATTTTTGAGTAAATTGAAGTGAAGAGGAAGAGCACAATAACACAGCTGCATTTAATGTTTACAGCATACATCATATGGCACCAATCACACAGGTTGGTACAAGGACATGGATAAACTGGCTCAAACTTATTTTTTTTGACAGCATTTATTTTTAGATCTAGTCTTATTTCACTTGAGTGTGAACAAAATAGTGGCAGAGAACAATCTGTCTACAGTTCACTCTTTACTCTAACTGTTATCACTCCTCACTGATATCGTTGTGTACCACAATCACACACATGGACAAGAATGAGTGACGATTCACAATAAGCATCAGACTGCTACACAGGCTGCTGTTTATACTTCAGCCACTGTTTATTACTCAAAGCTTTGGTAGGGATGAACACACCATAATAGCTACTTTATAAATGATTGTAACTATCGTTAACGTGTCTGCTAGAACCCTCTGAATCTTTCTTTACTTCTTCCTCAATAAAAATTTAAGGATTTCTCCCAGGTCCCATTTGTTTTATTCATGGCTATTTCCAAAAAAAGTAAATACATTCCCTTCTCATTCAGCCATGGCATGAATCTAATTAGAAGTTTAGCCTGTTCTCCCTCAAAAGGGTCAGAGCCGATTTATGTTCCCTTAAATAGATGTCATTTATTTGTGTTAAAAAAAAAACTTGGTCATCATTCAAATATGGTTCTTAATCTGCTCCCATAGTGGCAGCCAGCAGACAGACTCAGACTTGCCTCCAAGTCTTCGTCTTCATAAATTTCTCCCATGAACTTTATAAACTACAAATTAGTCATCTCATGACCCAGTCAATCATTGACACAAACCCTTGTTACCTGGTTAGCAGGCATTTACACTCTTTTAGATCATGATTCATAGCATGACATGAGAATAATTTTTCCTGACTGACCTACACGCTGACATTAATATATGTTGGTTGACCATGTCAATACTTGCTTAACGTGAAATGACAGGAAGTAAAAGGACATTAAGCACATTTCCTGTACAAACCAAAAAAATCACTTTCCCCCCAAAGAATCAAACTGACAAAATGCAAACAGACAATGCAAATCTGTTAGGGAAAGGGTATGGTGTCAGGCGGAGTTTACATAAAATGTTCTTGGACCTCTGTCATGTCTCTAATGCTATTGACCTGTTGGCAAGCTTCACCTCCTAGTGCTAGCACTTCAATGAAAACCTCATGAGGCCACGGTAAATTTGTCCCAAAGAAAAGATGTCTGTGAACGGTGCTGATCGCGTTGAGGCCCGTGACTATTGTTGCCATCTGCTCACTATTTCCTCCTGCAAAGAAGATAATAGAATCTGGAATCACTTTTCTTCCTTGATTTAAGAGTGAGGGTCGTGTCTGTCACTGGAGTCTCCACTACAATAGTTTGGGCCCTTGTTTGTGTTCTTTATAGAGCCATTTCCCCCTGGCTGTCTCTTGCAACATCTGCCCCTAACCCTTCAGATCAATACAGACCATCTAATCACCTGCCACACTTAATTAAAACCCCATCACTGCCTTTATGAGAGGCATCAAAGGGCACCGTACCCAAAGGGGGTCATGCAGATAAGACTTCAATGGTGTGCTTTGCAGTGCCTTTGCACAATAGAGGATGCTAAAAATCTTTAAGCTGGTTTGGTGAAAATAGGTCAGTGTTGGCAGCTGTGGGTAATGTGTCCCAGTCCTGGCCTGTGGTCCAGCTTGCTGCTCGCCATATTTAACACCCTTTGTGCCATCCTCTCGGCACTAATCTGTCTTTTCACTGAGTGTTAAAATTAATTTGCAGTGATTTCTATGACGGCACAGGCATCGTTAGGAAACCTCAAAGGGGCTACAAAATGGACAAGTTGCCAATAGTCAGCCTTTGTCCTTGGTCTGCCCATTTCTAAATACCCATGACAGCAGCTTTGAAATGCCTGCCTGATTAGGCTCAGATGCTCTGGCTGCGGACATCACGTTGACCATACTTGTCTGGCTGTGAAAAACATCTCATGACAAAGACAAACCCAGAGCAGCAAACAATACCACGGACTGGATTCCAAAACAGACCGAGTCAGAGTCCAGCCCACATTGCTCAGTGATGTATCATGATAATCCTTGTTGGCTCTGGAATTACAGATAAAACTTAATTTGATTTTACTTTATTTCCTCAAAGCTATCGCGACAGTGGAAGTCCCGAAGGAGAACATCAGTGAAAAGAGATAACCCTATAACTTCAGAGTGCTTGGCATCGACACAAAATGGCGTTCCCATGGGAAAACTGTAGACACAACTGTTTAGTTGAAGCGTTCCAGTGGTGCTCATAATGCCATTAATTGTGTGCTGGGAGAGTTGGAGAATGGGCTAGCTATGGAGCGCCCTGGAGGAAGCCACATCTTGTAAAGCAGGTTTGTGTAAGGTTGCCGCAGTCTGCTGTGTTGTATAGAGTCAGGGCTTTTCAGGCTCATTTCTTTTGTCTTTTATCTTTCTTTATTTAATCTTTCTCTCTCTGTTTATCTCTCTCTCTCTCTCTCTC
>NC_045749.1:17534780-17564433 GCF_008692095.1 Etheostoma spectabile | reverse complement strand
CCACATCACACATAAACTGTCTCTCTCTGTCTTATCCCCGACCATAAAACAAGATGGGGAGAGTTAATGACACAAACATTTCTTATGTCTGCAGGAGTGTGGGCCCTTTTTCTCTGTCAACCTCACTCTCACCCTATAAAAGAGATAAACCTAAAAAAAGATAAACCTATAAACATAAAGTAGAGAGACAGAAGAATCAGAAATGGAGAGAAAAAAAAGAGAGCTAAAGAATAAAAGTGAGAGGAGGCCAGTTGTGGGGTGGGTGTGGTGGGAGAGTTTCTCTCTTCCATCTCCGTCAAAGACACACTCAGATTCCAGCAAGCCAATCAGCCAATCTAAGACAAATGATTTTGTTGAGCTTTCCTGCCACACTGGGCGTGGGAACAGCACAGATTCTCATAAAAAAAGAGCCTGTAAATTATTTCCCTCCTGCTTCAAAGACCTGAACAACAAAAAAAGGTTTGTGTTTATGTGTGGTGCTTGTGTTGTTGTCTTTGAGCCTGTTGGTCTCGGCTGGTTTCTACTGCATGTGCGAGTGTAAACACTATTTGACATCTACAGCTGTCTGCTCACATGCAGCAGTCTGAGAGACAGAATACAAAATTCTAATAGATAAATAAAACTGTTCGAGGGTCATTTAAACCAGGGGGGTCCTGTTGCATTACGCTTTTCTCGAGGCAGCGTTTTGATCAAAGCCGTTTGTAGGACCTCTTTCCTCTCCTTTCCCTCACGCGCCACCCTCCCAGCCTCCCACATCCCACACTCCAACCCCCAAACCACGTCTGCCTTGCTGCTGCTAATCATTGGTGGTCTCCTGACTGCCAACAGTAATTGATTAGGGAGCACAGGACTGGTGGGTGAGGTGGGGGGATGGAGGGGAAAGTTCAACCCAGAAATTCTCAAGGTCAGTGCCCTCTTTCTCCCCCCACCAAACTCCTTTTCTCATGCTATTAGGTATCAGCCACAGGGGAAACTGCAAATATTTGGCAGACTTGGTCGGACTTCCAAGAGACTTGGTTGTGGCGTGCACAAACAGGAAGATCTATGTAAGCAACATGGATGCATCTGTTTAAGTGAAACTCTTTGGTAAAAAGACTCAATTTGGGATGTGTTGATTTATCTGTTGAATCGGGAACTCAACATCCTTGGTTGAATGTGCTTATTTTTTGCAGACCCCCCTCGCTGCCCTAATAATGCCGCCACGTTGTTTGGCCCTCCACAGTTGCTCCACATCCTTGACAATATAAAGAGGGTTGTGGTTGTTATTCTAAAGTAATAACTCCCATCATTCCTCCTGGTTTCACAGGAAGAGGTGACATTCCTTGTCTATGGAAAGTGACTCATGCTGCTGTCTTGTTTAGTAAATGTAATTACAGACTTCTCCTCTTCTGTGAATTAGAGCAGAGAAAAGGCTCTATTTGGTCCTTTTTTGTGTGCCTGTGTGAGTTCTCTGTATGGCCAAACAGGGTTATGTTCACCGTAGCCGGCGCTGACTATTGACCCAGAGTCTTGATGCCTATGGAAACATGACTGTCACAGGAAATGTTCAACATGTTTCACTGTGCTGCAACTGAGCAAGAGGTGAGGGTGTTTTAAAAAGGATCCCTCCCAGAGCTGAAGGCTGGTGTTGATGTTGGCTGCACGGCCATTTGGGGCTGTCCAGAATCTACCACTCTCTGGTAGTAAGACCAGAAAAAATACACTCAGAGTATGCTCAGATACTCACAGACCTATGTCTGGACATGTAGACTAACTCATCAAGTGCACTGAAGTCCGGTGATGTAACTTCATGAATGCACGGAGAAAGTCAAACAGTTAAACCCAATCGCTAGTTTAGTAAAAAATTTACATAATTTGTCACTGAGAGAGCGGAGACTGGTGGGTTTCCATGTCTGTCTCAGTCATCCTTCCCGCAGATGGCCCCAGGCTACGGCAGCTGTGGAACATTCATTTTTGTTCGTCTGTCACTTACAGTGTCTCTCAACATTTGTCATGAGGAACTCATTTTTTATAAATCTGCTAGTAATGTCACAGATTTTCAACTAATTTCAAACATATCCTGTATAAAGGAGATGGAACATTAATCCTACATATATCTTTTCATTCCCCTACTGCTTATGTATATTCAAACAACATGTAAAAAGGATTATGACAAAACTTGATATTCTTGCAAATACCAGATCAAGATATCATGAAAGCCAGCCGAACTAGGCTGCGAATGAAAAGCACTTGTGTGGTTTAACTTTATCCAGACTTGTGAATACCAGAGGAGGTCGTTCTAAGAAGTGGTGGGTTCTGTTTTATGTCCTGTCAGTGCTGTGCATCTGCTCTCTACTGCCCCCCTTTGTTGGGCATGTAGTATTGACCAGAATTATGTCACGAACCCCTACTTTAAGAGCAAAACATACATAGTGTATGTACATTGTATGAGTCTGCAGTGTTGAGAACAAGTGTGCATTGTTAAAACATTGTACAGTACTGTATAAAGGGGGGTTTAAATGCTTAACTCCAAAAATGTGTTTTTCAGCTGAGGGCAAGTTTCCTTTTTCTAATGCATGTCCTCCTCACCTTTCTAAATGTACTGTAGCTCTCAGCTTGTGTGTGTCTTGGCCTTTTAGCTTTGCCGTGTCATGCTCAAATCTGAGGTAAACTGAACTCAAATAGTTTCTCATCTGCTGCTAATTCTTAGGCCATGTTTCTCCCAGTGGAAACAATCATGTGTGTTTCGGAGTGACAAGGGTATAAAAGCACTTTTCATTCCACCACAAAGAGTCTTCAGCCCTGCACTAACTCTTTCAATAGTCAGCTGGCCTCCCACTGAAATCACCTGGAGGTGTAATTTGTGCCTAGCAACAAAGTCTCTCTGGAACTTGACCATCTGAAATGCTCAGGGTATCTAGACACATTTGAAAGCACTACGTTTGCTTCTATCTCCTGCCAGTGTGCAGAAATTATACAACTGCACACCAACAAATTGTTTAGCCTAATTTGAGAATAGTTACTGTGTCTGAGGTCAGCTTTTACTTGGGAAAAAATAGTCACAGTGTTGTTAAAATCCCAATAAAGGCAACCTTTGTGGTATATTTTAATTTAAACAGAGCTGAGTTTTCCATATGACTGTGGGTAGTATAATGCATTGGCACTTCATTTTATGACAGAAGAAATATATGTAGAATAACTTTAAAATCGAAGGAAGTTAATCTAGATTTTACACACTCTGGGCAGGTAAACATCTTGCCTGTTGGAAACTGGCTTGTAAACACAGGAGCAACATGCACAAGAGCAAATGCTGATGTAAAAATAGATGAAACTGAGGAAAGTAATGACAGAGTTAAAAAAACAAAAAGAAAACCCACACAGTAGCAGCTTCCTTTCACTCTGAAGAGAGACTGAAATATAAGAGGTGGATAGTTGTGAAGGAGTAATTATTCCCATCACTGTACTGTCAGTTTATGGGCGTGAGAAAAACACAGATATCATCTTTTCATTCAAGCTTTCGATGTGGGTGGTGTGGCATATTGGTTTTAAGATGATGCTGGATGACTTATCATGTAGCAGAGAACAGGACTAGGCCTGTGGAATGAAGAAAATGTCATCTGATGCCATAGGGGTTGTATGAACCAAGCATCCGCCGGCCCATATTCTCACCAGTTTCCATATAGTACATGCTAAGTCTACGACCCCGTCCATCGAAATTGAACACACAGTATAATCATACAAATGCAATTTACTGTCATTATTATTCTTATTATCTACATTACATATGCCGTGATTTTATGTTGGCAGGGTGTTGCTGCCTCATAAGAGCTCTTTGAAACTAGAGCTGTATCTGCAATGATGCTGCTTAACATATCAAAGCTGGCTGATTAAGCCCAGCATTCATTTCAAGTGTTCACCTGACCCAGAGCATGAATTGGTCCATTCATTTCACTCCTCTGCTAAGCAACACATGTTGCTGATGAGTGTTTGTGCGCAGTGTGTGCAGATGCTTAGGCACCTATCACAGGGACAGTATTATGTCTCAAAGATGTGGATGGTGGTTTATCTTCTCTTTAGTCTACAGAGGTTTATCTGATCAAACTGAAGAATGGTGTGTTTAGCAGTATAGCCAGTGTATGGTCAGATAGCCACTGCTATGGCAAGTGCAAATGCAGAGAAACAGCGGCCTTGTAGGCGCCCATGGAGGAAGAGGACTCAAAGTCTTACAGGCAGGCTGTTCTGCTGCTCATGTTGGCGAGGTGAGGAGAGGGATACTCTGCAGGAGCAGGAAAAGAAGATGAGTGCAGGCCCTAAGCATTCACACTTGGATCAAGGGGAATCAAGGGAGAGGAAGGCTATCCAGATTACAGTAGAGGATCTGGGAATAGTTAACACCAGCTTCACCCTGTTCGAGGAGGACCCCGTCACCTTGATGAACAGCATGGTCCGCTCAGCCAGCTCTGCGTCAGCCTGCCGGAGGGCTCTGAAAAAGCAACGCCTGAAGCCTCTGTCTTCACTCCCTATAGAGTCCCAGGCCCAAGCGGCCATCACTTCTACCAGTGGAGAAGATGATGAAGAAGACGAGGAAGACCCGTTGCTGTTTGAGAGTGGCACTGATGACACACCAACTTGCGATAGCCTCCTGACACCACCTGTTATTAATCTGATCCCTCCCACTCCCTCCAACGTTGTTGACGATGATCAGTTCTTTGACAGGAATTCAGAAGAAAGTGTAGCACATACATCTGGCAGTGATGGAACCTTTGCTGCTAGTGACCAGGAGAGTTATGAGGAAAAGATGGAGAGTGTGGAGAAAGAGGAGTCAACAGAGGAATTCACACTGGCTGAGAATAAGGTCAGTGCTGATTATACAGCTGAGCCTGAAGAGGACCCAAGTGATGAGTGTGGAGAAGAAAGAGAGGCTATGACAGCCAAAGAGGGGGATGAAGAGAAAACAAAGTCCAGGTTCTTACGTTGCGCCTACCAGGTGGCTCCTCTCCCTAAGTACCCCCAGAAAAGTGAGTCTAACAGTGATAACATCTCCAGTGATGTTTCATTGAAATCCACAAATAAAGCAAATCTTGTTCAAAATCTTGAGCGCAATAGCGATGTACCTCCCTAATGTTTAGAAGAGCTTAGCAAAAACACCAGCTTTGTCACATGTACCTTCCAACAACTCCAAAGCTGCCACATTTACTGGTTGTGTTTCAATCGTGTAGAAATAAAAACTGTGGTTTAACGAGCAATGCGGCTGTGCCCAGTGACTGCATACAGCAACTCCAACATCTTACCTTAACTATTTTAAAGTACACATTTACTGTAAACTATACCCACTGAACAAAACCCAGGTGATTGGATTTAGCCAACAAAATAAAACATTAATTAGACAAATACTAAGCTGTTGCTAACTAAGTTGCTAATAAGGCTAACTGCTAAGATTGGCTAAACAATAGGCCTTTTGCCCATACGCATTTTGACATGTCACAGGAGGACAGTACAGCTGTGAATAATGATTCAGTTTCAAGGTCCTGGTATTGTACATACTGGCCTACTGTCACACTGTCTTGGCTTACTGGAACATTTGAATATAACTGAGCCATTGTTAATATATATATTAATGTTCATTTTTTATGTTAAAAGATATTGTTTTCACAAAGGTTGTCTTTGGTTTCTTTCTCCGTCATAGGAAACTTCAACACTGGAATAAATCTTTTGTCATTTACTGAGCACAACTTGGGTGAGTTTTCTTGATGTGAATTTGCAAGTATTTGCATTTAAAGCTTTCTGCTTCCATTTAGGGAAACTCTAGGTGAGAGGTAAATAGCACCAGATGATGGTTCGCTTCATCCAGCTGTTGAGCTCATGTGTTGCCTCTTCGTTTTGATCTCAGTTCCCCATTCAGATGAAATTGCAGTCATTATGTGACATGGCTACAGTACCTCGAACGTCTCCTTTGGGAGTTGCAGAAGTTCCCCTTTGTTGGAATCCTTTTTAGCCATTGTGTGTATATTCCCAGTGTGTGGCTGGGCAGGCGGTTCCCAGGTTTTGGGTTCCTGTGACTCAGCATGCTCTCCTCCCTCAGTCGTCTCTCAAAGAGCTTAATTTCTTTTCAAATCAGAGGAGGACAATAATACTGGAAACGATAAGCATCACTTTTGCCTATCCATTACATCAATGTGCTGAAAAGTTCTGACTCTAAAGCATTGCTTTGCCTTTAACCCTGTGTGTGTATGTAGTTGTCAAACTTGTCACGGACCAAACCTAGATTGCTCAGTGTGTTTGTATCGTGTGAGTGCAAGGATGCAAGGTGTTTGACTGTGCTAACCAGTCAAGGGAAAGAGAACTCCCTCATGCTTTGACTTGTCCTGACTGAGCAAACTCAGACTGGGAATGATGTCCATCTCTCCGTTACTGGTGATATCACCCATTAAGGCAACATCAGGCTGTGTCCCTAAGCCTGCCTACATTTTCCTGTCCTTTGTTTTGATTGGGCTTTTCCTGGACGACACAGGCTGTGTGAAGTCTGAACATGGTTGTGGTATGGTGGGTGTAATGCTACCCTCCATTAGCATTCTCAGACAGCTCTCCACCTTGTGTCCATTCTCTCCATGCATGGTGAGACAAAGTCACAGACCGAGACTGGAAATGATTTTCTCAAGATCTTATAGCTATACTCATCGCTTTTCTCACTTGGCTGTTCTAGTCAAGACGGTTGTGTTTTGCATGCACTGTTCTGAATTTGCTGTAGGCCAAATTTTATGATCCTTTACAGAGTGACTCACAGGCCAGCCAGGTGATGAAGAGAGTGCCAGCTCGCTGCTCCCTTCTTTGCACTCCACAGTCTCTCCAGCAACCAGACAAGATTCCACTGCTGACACACATAAACCAATTACATTATCTTATCTGATTCTGACTTCATCTAAACTCCCATCCATGTCAAACCACCCTTTCAGAAACAGGCCCCTGAAATCAAAAACATGTGTTTAAGCAATTAGGCTGGATTTTTTTTGTTAGGTAAACTATTTCAAAAGACTACTGTTTTAGACAGTAAAGGGGCTTGTTGCGCTTTAAACTGCGAAGATATAAAACTTAAAGTAGTTACAAATCAGAACTGCAAACATTCCAACAGCTATCACATCATAGAGTTGTGTTTTCTGAGAAAGCCAGCCCTAGCTTGGATGCCATATTCTCAGCCTCCTTCGTCTTGCTTGTTATGATAGCAAAAAAAGATATCTGCTTGCTGACCAAGTGACATTTGGAAAATGTAAGAATATGGGCTTTCTGTGGGAAAGAACTTGGGTTGTCAGAGAAGTATGTCATCAACCAGACGTACGTTAGTGTGCATGACGGGTTGCCAAGCAACCCCATCTAGCTGTGTCCAGTATCAGCACCAACTAATGCACTGTAAATAGACCTAATGACCTGTATGCCAGAAAAAAGGCTCAGAAGGCCTGAAGCCATTAGAATAAAGTGGCTTCAAAGAGTGAAAATGTGGTCTTCATTAAATAGTTTGTTTCCCATACAGGGAAGAACTAAGACAGGAATAACTGGAATCAATTCTTATACATTTATCGACTTTTTGTTTATTATTACTATGCAGATGAACTGAGTAACAGAGATGTGAGCTGCTCCAACATGCTGAAAGCTGAACACTGTCGGCTTCCTCACGCAGTCAACATGGAGACATTTACTCATCAAAGGGTATGGAGACCATGCAATGAACATTTTTTCATCATCTCTTCATACTGTGTATGCTGCATGCTCTATAGCCCACTCATGGACCTTTAATGTATTTACTGTAAAGTTATCTACAGAGAGTCACTACACATTCCTGGTAGAAATGTGCTTTATCTGATTTACACTATGTATGACCATGTGTTACGTCTTCAAAATACTGACTGTGAATTGATTTGACTAGGCTGGATTACCAATCTAATGTTAACTGAAACCTGTGTTACATGACAGAGGCCAGTAACGCGCTCCTGCAGTTTTGGAGACACACTAACCAGGAGCGCTACTTTCCACGCTTTAACCCAGAACACAGAGCACCAGGAAGAGGAGGGGGCGCCCCGACAACGACGCATAACCGTTGGTGAGTTTGGTAATATCATGTCAAAGACAAAGAAGATTATTCTACATAATATTTCTGTTGAGACTTATACATAATGCAAAAACAACCGTACATGTCTCTGTTTTTTTATGGCTTTCATGCAGCATCGTATATGCCGTCTATTCCGTCTAAGGATCAGAATGGAAACTTCCCTGAGAAGGTACTGTAAACCATTAAAGCAAGGGCCTTCAGGGTGGCACACAGCACACAGCCCAGAGCTGCCGCAATTACAATATGCTCTGTTTATATTTCCCAGCTCCCTTGATCTGTCAAAGCAATGACTCTGCAAATAGTCTCAGAATCTTCATCTGTATCCAGGATTCGCCAAGCAAGATTGCTTGTATCCTTAGCGATCCATGTGTTAGCTGAAATACAACAGAAAGATTTTCTTATTTTTTTGAAAGCAAATTGTTCACGTCCTGCACTTTTTATCTCCATGCAATATCTACTGTTTTATTTCCCTCTGGTACCCAATCAACTACATAAGAAAAATGTATTCAACATGCATCTAAAGCAGCCACGTCTCACACCAGAGCCCCAAACTGGGACCCAAAATTAGACAAAATGGCTGAAACTATGGATCATTTATGTGGTTTCGATAAATTATGATCTAATAGGGTTTTTTCCTTACTAAAAGTCTCTGTCTTGTAACATAATAATGAAATCCCTAAGACAGCCTAACCTCAATTTATCTAATCGCTCCACAGTCACCTTGTAAAGCCTTTGTTGGCAGTAGGGAAGACTAGTGTTCCTCTCAGGAACACCATAAACAGAGTATATGTGACTAAGGCAACGATGACATAGAAAAATGTGTTTAGGTAAACATTTCATTTTCAGTATTTTTAATCACTTGCTTACAGTTAAACACACAGATGTGTTTATCTGCTGTGATATGGCGAAACGTGGATATCCAACACAGTCATACTTACTCAATCAGTAACACACACAATGACAAACTGCCTGGCAGTTTAAGCAGGATGTCTTGCCATCCCTTCCCATTAAATAAGTCTTCACTTGCAGCCGTTTGAGTTGGAATCATCTCTTTGCGTCATCATGTGCCGCTCTCTTTGAAATTCCCAACCTCTGCTTACTTTTTGGATTGAGAAATGCATACTGCACTCATCTCAAAACAGTAGTTTAAAGAGTATGTTGCTTGGGTGAAGAGTTTTTATAAAAGTAATGAAAGCAGTTTTTCCCATGCCACTTATTTCTTGTAGAATGTGGTATAAGCAGCAGGTATGTAACCTCTCCTTCTCCCCAGGACGTTGACAGGCAAGTGGCCAAATGTCTTCGGGAGCTGAACACAGATGAAGTCTGCCAATGGTTTACCAGCATTGGACTACAGAAATGTCTTCCTTTCATCAGAGGTAAAACACATTTTTATGACAGCCTCCTCTCCCAGCCCTGTGGTTGCATGACAAAGGAAAACATTTCCAGTTGGATTTTTGTCCACCGCAGATCAAATCAAAAAAAACTTTTCGCATGAATGTCAATAATTCCAGAGGAAAAAGAGATGAAGATAATGTAAGATTAAACCTGACATAATCACTGCATAGATCATATTATACCTGCAATATGCAAGAGGTTTATGCAATAATAAACTTATCTTACTATCCTTCATATTTCATTTAGTCAAAAATTACAAATTATTTGTCAAAATATTTGCATCTTTAGAGTTTTCCCTTTTACTTAAAAAACAACCACCTCTGTCATCTTCCTTTTGTAATTTAGTAAATAATATATAATAGCTGAAAGCTAATAAACTGTAAGTCTGTAAAAATGTATATATTTTTGTAAATACTAACAGTTACATTTTTTAAAATTTCTTCTACTTTCTCTCTTATAAAGATATATATTTTTTTTAATGAAATGGCATTGAGGTATGCAAAGACGTGTCATTTACCTTAAGACAAAATATTCTAAATGTTTTTCTTTCAGAAGTAAAACTGTGTGGAGCAGATATCGCTTTGGTGGATGTGAAGACTCTGGACATCCTCCATATCGCAACACTGGAAGATAGGGAGCTGCTTCTGTCGGCCATTTATAATGAGCTGCACCCCCCCAGCAATGTCACCCAGACACTCAACTCTCTGCTTGGTATACTTACTTTTACAGCTTACCCACTCCACTACAGCTTGCAAATAAAGTCAATGTCAAGAAGATATTAACTGATATTTCTTTTTTTTCCTACAGAATCCTTAGGCCCTACTAACGTTGAGACATTCACTGCAACATTAGCGTCAATGAGCAAATCTAAGTCCTCTCCTCATGTGAGCTGCCTGAGAATGAATCGGCGTTCCCTCAATCTCAGGTACAGCCTCTCATTTACAGAAAAAAAATTAAAAAATAAATAAAACAAGCTTTGTTTTAATTTCTTGGCCTTTTTTCCACTATAGAAACAACAGCCAAAACTACAAGGTGCAGAGGAACTCTCAACTGATAGAGATTACTATTAATGGTGAGTAACTGAATTGTTTAAAGGTTAAATATATGCAGTGTATCATAACTTATACACTATATGTAAAAAACATGTACATTTAGAGCATACACATGGATGTGAGTATGTAATACTCACTTAGATATAGCCATATATAGCCACATTACCCAGTGTGTAGTCTGTGGTTTGGCTGTTGCTTTGATATACATAAAAGACACTTATGTGAGAATAAATAGGGCTTCCATTTTACTTTTGATTGACATGTTGTGTTGCAGCATCTGAGCAGATAGTTCATCTCAGAACTCCAAAGGAAACAACAGTGGGAAAAATCATGGAGTCATGCATCAAAATGTTGGGAATGACAGAAGATAAGAGCCTTTTCATACTGAAAGAAAAACAAGGTGCACAACACATCATGTAGTCTTTATACAATAAACCATTAAAAACACATATGTATTCATATACTGCAATGCAATGTTTTTAAGGTTCATCAGAGGAGCTCCCACCAGATCAGCAGATTGGGAATCTACTGACATTGACATCAGAGAACAGACAATTGGAGCTCCATTTGAGTAAAAGGGTAACACTGATCATTTAAATGTAAGGTACCAGGCTTTACCTGACATATAACATTTAACAAGATACATTTGTGTATGCTTTTGCATCATAGGAGAAGTCATCAGATACGGATTCACACAGTAATCCAGAACTCAACAGCGCTAATGAGAACAGCAATGTCAACAAAAATGTGGAAGTGAACCAGCGAACTAAAGAAGAGAGGATCAGGGAGCTAAACCAACAGGTGGACTCGCTACAAAATGTCATCCTTCAGGTCAATATCTGTCTTCAAATACATCTATGTAAATATGTAACAGAAAAACATTTGCTCTCATGGTAATGATGCCATAACTGTGGTGATTTAATCAGCTTGGTAGTGAATATAATCATGCTGTTCTTTTGAAACCCCAAAAGGTCCAGGAGCTCCACCACGGTCTTGTGGCATTTTGCTCAGAGATAAAGAACATGGATGGAGATTTGGATGTAGACAGGCTCGGCTCTGCGGAGCTGATGCAGAGATTGGAGTTGGTTAAAAGCCAACTCAATGAGAAGAGGCAGAGCCTGCAGACCCTCAGAGACAACATTAACAACTCCATGGCTCACAAGAAGAAGTAGGCGGACTGGCTCTGTTAATTAGTAGCTTGTTCAACAATGCATTCAATTTTTGGTCCACCAATGTCTTATTGTTTGTGCTACTTGTTTGTGTTTGACTGTCATCCACCTAAAAAGACTATGTGATGTTACTGCATATCAAAAAGTAATCAGGGTTATAGAGACTCCAAGGAAATAAACTGCTGTTTATTTAACTCTGGTGAAATTCACATAAAACCTTTACTACATTTAAACTACATAGTTCATAAACCATGAACTGTATATATGTAAATCTGTGATCTTTTCTGAAATGTGGTCTCCTACCATTCAGACAGTTGGACGTTCGTCTCTTGGAAAAGATGAAGCTGAACTGCCAAGTGTTTAAGGAGGAGATTTCCATGGTACATCTCAACCGGCAGGCGGCTCACCTCCAAAATGCTTTGCAAGAAAGCTATGTTAAGGTACTACTGATCAAAAATTACAAACACCTTTCATGGATTATTTGAACTGCTGCAGAATTTAAGCAACAAGCTGAAGGCCTGGAGCCTAGTCAGTGGAGTTTATTCGATTGCATGTGAAACACAGTCACACCACTGTGTGGAAGAGCTGTAGGGTCTGAGTAAGTGAATGTTCTGATAGCTAAAAATAAACAACGATAAACTGTACACAATATAACTGGCTTTTTCGTCACTAGTGAAAGCCATGTTGTGATAATGACAGACCTAGAGGGTAAATTAATCGACAGAACATGGTAAGTTCAAAAATTTGTTTACAATAGTATTAGCACACACTAGGAAAGTGGGTAACAGCTTCCTGATGTGGTAGTTCATTAAGTGACACTATTAGGTCCATCAGCTTTGATCTTGTCTTTACTGTCCTCCTGAGTGACAACACAATGCTCCATTCAGTCTACTTTGTTTCGTTAAGCTGTGCAGTTAGAGAGTGGGCATACAAGGTTGACTAAAGTCTTTTGGCTGAACATGCACTTTTTCTGAGAAAATGATGTTTAGCGCTGACATCCGAGAGCCTGTGACCATACCAACAATGGAATGTGTGTGACAAAAGCCACTGGGAGAGTGCAATGGAGAAGTGGGCCAGCCTGTGTAAAACTATCTCCATCTATCCCCGGAGGAGCCTACTTCTTTTTTAATGTGGCTCTTTTATCCCGTTGGAGAAGCCCTAACGAGGTGCCATGAAAGGACACACGCGGCTTCGGCTTTGAAAGGTGCCCCGTGTCACGTTGCCGCCCCGGGGCCACGCTTTTTTAGGTGCTGAGTTTGTGGGAAAAGCAGCAGCGCTAATGTTTATCATATGACCTAATCAGAGTTAACACACAGGTCAGAGCTGAGGAGCAGCCTGGGAACTGATGGAGCTGCTGCTCTAATAAGGAGCAGACCGCCCTGTGTTTGGTCTCGTAGGCTGCCCCGTATTACAGACAATAAGGAAATATTTTATCATCGGCAGTCTAATCGCTGGGATCTATTGCAACTGGAGAGCATCAATAAAGCAGCCGAGAGGGAAGGAGAAAGGGAAATAGAGTGAGGGAAGAAGGGAAAGGCAACAACTGGCGGAAATTATTTTAAATTAGTAGTTTAGCTTGGACAACTTGAAAACTTCAGACAGACTATTAAAGAGGGGAAATTGGAAGAATCACAGTTTTGCCCACTCTTTAGTCCTACGTCCGGTGAGGATAGATTGAGTTCTGAGAAAAATGTGCCACCTTTTTGCCCTGGTATGCCCCTGACACTTAACAAATTGATAAGGTGCCTCCAGTTAATCAAAGTGGTTAGATTATGTCCCATTACTCTGCCATCCATGTTCTACACCAAGGTTGATTGTGTTACAGAGTTCTGCTGTTGGAGCAGCCAAGGTATCAGCAATCAGAATAACAACACTGAATTTAGAACTACCAACACCCATCACTACAAATGAAATACAATCCCTTCCACTTAGCACCTATGTTGCTGCGCTGTCAGAGGATCATTTCTCACACTTTGTGAAACAAAGATCATGTTGCAGCTTCCTGTGATGGAGGAAAAGTATTGTGTGTTGCTGAAACTTGCAATTTAAAATCAAAATGTTCTCATTAATGAGAAAATAGGTGGGCCGTTATTTCTCCCCAGAGTGACCTTTTTGATCTTGGATAGCTGTGTTTAATTGCCTACTAACAGTCCATTGGTTGTGTATATGGGATATGTCTGGCCCAGGTAGGGTAGGATTTGATGAGATCTTGTGGATAAACAAGGAGAATATGAAGAGAAAATTCCTTGGCCTCTTGGCATGTGTCCAACATTAAGGCAAACTAAAAGGGAAAATGATGCGCATTAGAGTGTGCTTCTCAAGGGGCTTGGGCTGTGTTTCCCTGGATATATCCTGTCTGGCCCACTTGTCTGAGGAGCAAGAAGCCTTAGCTTTGACCCCTGACCCTGGCAAGGCGGCATCTATTGCTGCAAGGCATTCACATGCCGTTCAGAGGGAGGGGGAGTATGCCAAGAGGCTGGATAAGGGAACATTGGAATTTAGTGGTCAGACTCACAAGTTATTGCTGATCCCTGCAAGCTACTTGTGATGTGATCTCTTCCAAAGCTAATCATTACATCTTGGTGGTCTTCAGGCATTGACGCAGCCTCAGTCTTATCTCTTGGGGGCCTCCATATAGTGGTATTTGTAATCCTTTTCCAAGAAATAATGTTACAATTTTTTTTAAGCAAAGGACAATAGTTTAAATTTCAGAGGCATAGAAATATACCTTTGGAAGTTTTAAAGATTCAAAAAGGTTGTGATAAAGATAACTTTACAGATGTTGCACATTTATTTTTGAATCTCTTTAACTGTCACAACACTTTAAAAGAACAGTTCGACATTGTGGAAAGCACACTTATTTGTTTTCTTGCCAAGAGACATGATAAAGGCTGGAAACAGGGGGAATCAGCGAGCCTGGCACTGTCCAAAGGCCAAACATCTGCCTACCAGCACATTTAAAGCGCACTAATGTACATCTTACATATTAGTTGTTTAATCTGTACAAAAGCCTGAAGTGGAAAACAACAAGTTATTGTTTTACATGGGGCTTCCTGTTATCACAGTTATGACAAGACTCCAAGAAGTCACTGCGCCCGGCCAACTACTCTTTTAACTTTACCTAAAAGTGCCCGGCCACACAGAACAGTTGTTACATTTTTGAAATATGTTAGGTCCATATGTGTTTGTGTTATGTCGTGAATGTGAAAATGAACTGCTACGTCCTCTGTCAGCTCTAGCCACTGAAAAGAAATAAGCAGAGAAATCAGACAAATTACAAAAGCTGGTCAGTCTGATGTTATGTTGCCTAAACTCATTATTATTCATGAGCTCGCCCAGTTGCGCTGGGTAAAGGATCCTGATAGCCAGGCTCTCGTTGGCAAGCTGTTAGCCAATCAGAATCAAGCAGCTTAGCTTGTTATTAATTATTATATTAATGAGAACACAGGCACAAATCAAGCTGAGTCTTCTTGCACGCTTTCTGTACCACACTAAAATGGCTTGAAACAAGATAACCAAGGCAGTCCATGGTAGAACTTTAGACATTACCACAAAGTAATGAAATACGTGTGGCAGGGTACCTTTATTACACATGTACTATAAAAATACTACTTCTAGTGTCACACACAGCATTTTTTGCATGCCATTTACATCAATCCACCATAAATAGGCTATGGTCTAAAATCTGAAACATCTGCATATAAGCGGTCAGTCTGTGAATGTGAGTAAATGTTCTTGCTGTTTCTACATTTAGGAGAAAGCTCGGAAAAAAAGTTTGGACATTGCTAGCCTGAGTCAGCTGGTGTCACAGCAGTCTCCTGCCATGCTACTGGTTGTACAGGAGAACCACAACTCTGATGGCCATTATGGCTTTACGTGTCGCTACAGAGAAGACAGCGGACTGGTGGTGGTCAAGGTGGACAACTCTCACCTCTGTGTGGATGACAGGTAACACACAGACACATACAAAACCAAGTTATGTGGTTACTTAGTAACCACATAACTTACTCAGTCGGTATGTAACTCATCAAACCCCTTTCTTTTATGGCTCATTTTGTTATGCTTGGTAGCTATGGGAACCCATCAGATATTGGCCCCAAAGCAAGCAAACACTGTAATGTAATATTTGGATGCAGAAGAGAGTGAAACGGAGCAGATAAAACACCTTATATAATGAATCAATTACTGCATTATAAGAACATGCTTAGAATCGCAGCACTCTCAAAGTATTTTCACCCACCACACACACGCGCGCGCGCACGCACAAAGCAGTTGACATATCGCAACTTTCAGGGACAATTCTGCCAAAGAAAGAGAAGTCTGCATGACAGTGCAGAGACAGACGCTGAAAAGAGTCAGTGTGTGTTCACATATCATAGCATCTGTGCCAGTGCTCTTTACGCAGATATTAACCAAATACAAAGGATTGCTATTTCCCTGTCAGTTGTATTTGGTTGGTTGTGAAATTTTGTGTATAAGTAATATATATATAAGAGATTATTTATTGCTTGTTAAATAAGCTTTACAGGGGTCCTGCCTTTGCATGTAGAGAAAATCCTAACAGTCTTTATGTCATCAAAAAAACTTTTCTAATTTGGAATGAGGTGATGTTGGACTTTAATGATGAACATTTTAAATTCAGTGTTTCTATATTATTTGTTTAATATGTGGAATTTGTGACTGTGTGTGTGTGTGTGTGTGTGTGTGTGTGTGTGTAATTGGCCTTGCAGATTGGTGGAGGTGAATGGTGTGCCGGTGGTCAACTCTACACAGGAAGAGCTGACTGACATCCTGCTGCAGGGACCCAGCGCTAAAATAGTTGTCCTTCGCCAGACCCCACCAACCCCCACCTCCCGGCAGCCGCCTCTGGTCCTGCAGCGCATCGTCAACCCTAATCCCATGCAAATAATTTGCCCAGAAAGTGATGTGACCACCATGGAAACCCCTCCACAGCGGAAGGTAATGGCCATCTGACGATATGACGGACAGAAAATAAACAACTACAGAGACTCAGAGAAACGGTGGTGATGATGTCTGTCTGGGAATGACCCATAATGTGAAATACCATTTGTTAGTTATTTACCTCCATATGTCAACATGTTTACTGTATTAATGAAATGTTCTTTGTAGATGTTTGCCAAAAGCCTTGTAGTTAGGTATGACAAATAGTAACATGGCTGGGTTTTTGTGTACTTTAAAACCTCACCACATGTACATAACTTCTTGGTAGTTACTCGTAATGTATAATCCATATTGTTTCAATGTATGTGCAGAACAATGGCCATGAAAAATATATTTCTGGAAACGAAAACAAAGAACACAAACAAAGACTACATTCACTTCTTTTTTTTCTATTTGGATCTCTTCTTGTTCTACAGCATATTTGTGGTATGAGAGAAAATAAATAGTAAAAGGAAGAAACACAGAGACAGCGCTTTACTCCACTGGATATGTACTGTAATAAGAATTTATTTTTAGCATCCAGCAGGGTAATATCTGAAGTTGCAATGTAAGCCTGATGAGGACACAGCATGCTCCCCCTTTTTAAGGTACAGATGGAACAGGATAGAGTAAAAAAAAAAAGTATAACAACAACACGCCCAAAAGCTTTATATCCTGATTTCTCTTTGAGGATTAGACACTAGGACGGTGTGGTTTAGTGTTCAGAGCAGAAGAATATTTAAAAAACGAGTCACGTCTTCCCTTTGTATGTTGTAATGTAATCCACTGTGCTGTAGAAAATAAACCCTTGGGCCCGGAAATGCCTCATTTCTTAGCCTTGTTCTCCCTCGTTAAGTGTCAGTGGATCATGCAAGTCTGACAGAAAGACAGCACGAACACTACCAAACCCTGACCCAGACCCCTGGGGTCTAAAGAGCCTGAGAGGAAAAGTGATGAGATCCGTTTCTCTTGCCATTTGATGAGAAAGGTCACAGGTCAGTCACCAACACATTTGTGCATTAATGTTTTTTGCAATCAAAGGCAAATGAGCTCCATATAATCCCAGATGATGACAGAGATGGTATTTTCTGGTTGCCAAACAAACCCACAAGGAGGGAGGAGTATGATACTGGCAAGAGAGAGATTTGAGAGACTTTAAGGGAATTAAAGTCAACCATGCCACAACATGTTCATTTATCCACTGACACAGATGAACCATAATGATATACCTCGGAAGCATAACAATATAGTGAGAAGTTATCCAAAACCACAAAACAATGCAATAGGGTGTAGACACGTAGAGCTGAAGAGAGAGAGAGAGAGACGGAGGGAGATAAAGGAGAGAGACACAGAGAAGAAGAGACGGAGAAAAACTGACAATGGTGATGATGCTCATTGTCAAAGTAACCATCCAACAGCGGGCTGAGCTCAATCAGGCCTATTCTTTCATTCAAGACAGAATGAAAGAGAGAAATTAATAGCACAGTTAAACCACACAGAGACAGAAGGCAGAGGCGAGATGGCAGAGTGGCATGGCTGTCTTTATGGAAATAAATTAACACTGGAGAAAATGAGACACAATCCTATAAACACTGCTGCTGGCAAGAGTAGAAAGACACAGTGGGATTCCCAGTGACCAACACTCCCTAGAACACACACTCACAGGCTTTGATACTCCAGCTATAAACAACGGCAAGTTGTCAATCTAAAAAGCAGAGGAAATCTATTAGGGTGAGTAATTGAAGTGACACTGTGAAACCTTCAAAACATTTTCAAAGGTGCTGTCAAGTCAAAAGGACAAACCGCAGGACCCAACGCTCTACTGTATGCTAGTGAGGAACATCTGCAGTGAGTTTAACCTGTACAGTGGCCTCCTTCTATACTACCAAGGCGCCTCAGGTTGACCCAGGCCGTACCTGACACGTAGTGGCACAGAGCAACCAACACTGCATCTGGTTTGCCTTAGCAGCCTCGGTAAAGCTACATCCAGCACACACTGATAAGCTGTGAGGTGAGCTCGGTGTGGCTGGATTCCGCTCTTTCGCCCAGCGAGCCCCAGCGTCTCACTACCCAATCCCCTTCTCTCCCACCTCCTTCAACTCTCTAACCACCCCATGACATTTAAGGGTGCCTGGCATCCGTTTGAAGTGGGAGAGGGGGCATAAGCTCTGGTTTCCTGCCCAAATCCCACACAAGCCAATAAAATGCATGCAGGTCTGAAGCGAGCCAAAGGAATTCCTGTCCACTAAACGTTAAACAAACAAGACTGGCATTGGCCTTATATTATACTGTACATTATAAAGAAGCGTTGCTTAAACCAGACACTACCGTATCTTCTTGTTTTTATAATAATCCCTCTTGTACGTTTGGGTGTGACTGCTCCATGACTCTCAAAATGACAGTTAATGAGGTGGTTAGTAAGATGTTAATTAGAAGATAATCATTATAATCATATGTAAATCGTCTTGCATTTTCATGTAGCTTTGTACCTTTATGTATGATATCGCCATACACCTTCTAGCCTCTTGTATTTCAGTAATCATTCAGCAGCAGTGAGAGCAAGGAAGGTTAGAAGCAAATCCCAGGAGCTTCTGATTTCATTTTGTTTAGGTGGAAATGGGGCTTCTGCCTTTTCCTCTGGCAAATCTCACACTAAGTAGCCGCACTAGGCACTTGAGAAAGTCCCTGGAGATATTTATGTGTTGACCCTCTCGTGGTCACCAGTGCTGTGTTATTTAACCTTTGTCCCTGGTATGTTCTTACTGCATTTACTGCCAGTCCAGACAAGCTGGAGAAGTACTGCCATCTACTGGCTGTCTCAGAAACCTCACACCATTGTCTTGAATTAATGAACAGATGAGAATGCCCTTTTGAGGCTGATTATGAAGTGATCCTATTATTGATACAGAGCAGGCGATTTATCAGTTATCTTCCATGAATGGATGAATACCCAAGGATCACATTCCTCTAATTACTCTTGGTTACGTTAATTTTTGTGCATCTGGCGTTTATTCATGTTTTAACTGTAATTTGAAGTGTTATTGTAATCATTTAGAAACTATCTATCGCAGAATGTATTTTTGCAGAATAAAGCTTTGAGCAGTTTATAAAGAATAATATTTATTACATGTGATACTTTGTAATAAGATTACTGTCATAAATGTAATTACATTTATTTCCCCCGAAACCCTTTTCCAGTCAGCAGGTTATTTACTATGCCACACAGTCAGATTAAGTATAAAGTAGGAGAACGTGCGTGATTGATGACTACACTTGGAGGTTAACGTGGGTTTAACTACCTCCAAATTAATGTGAATAGGCTGGATCTGGCGTGGGGCTACTTTTCAAAAGCGTCTGAGAGACAGTTTAACACTCTCCACACTGCTCAATTATAAGGCTAATGAAAAGGCTATTAGGATTACATCTAACGTGTGCTTTTGATGAGACAAATATGTTGGTAAAATTGCTTTGCATAGCCTTGCCAGCAGGCAGTGATTGAGAAAGGTCAGCATAAGGTATTAGTCATTTTCCAATCCATTCTCTCTGAAATATAGAGGACATAATGGCCCGTGTCTCTGTTCAATAAAAGGTTTAATTAAAGCAAGATGAAAATGGTGATTATAAAAAATCATTGTGGAACACAATCAGCAAAGAGTGGCCGGGATATTTTCTAATTGAGCAGTAGCATAGTGCAGACTACTGTACAAAGGGAGGAGAAATTCATAACAAGAGGAATAAATGAAATGGAAAAGGTGAGGTGGATAATACATCAAAAGAGTTTTATGCCTCTGGTGATCTATGGTTTTCTCTTTTTTTAGAAGCTGGTGTTGGGTTATTTGTATAATAAAAAGAAACATCTTCCCACACTCTGAACAAGTACTTCATTTATAAACCTCCAGGCAATTTCTGGCATTGGGAACTGTTTTGGCATTACTTCTGTGCTGTAAGGAGTAGGCTTGTCTAGGAAGAGGGCGGAATGGCAGCAAAAGAGAAAGTCCACAAAGGGAACAAAAATCCAATGTTCATTGGAGTAAATACTATAAGCAGTATTTTTCAGACTTAGGTAAGTCAATTAAAAGTAGCGAAATAATGCATGTCTCACACTAGAGTTATTATTTTTGATGCATTCCATGCAAATCAGTTAGTGCAGTAAACATCTTTAGAAAACCCTTGCAACCACACAGCTCTTTCCCATGAACCACCTGTGATTACACTCTAGATGGCAGTAGAAGTCTCGGTCTTCTCCCTGTCAAAGAAACATTCTTGAAAGTCTTAGCAGAGAAGGATGTATTACAAGCATCCATGTTTGAGAGACTGCCAGCCAAATCCTCAGCTCGGGATGATTATTTGCTCCTCGATGGTTTGGAAAGTAGGCCAAGTCACCACTAATTCTGATTTGCAGTAAAGGTTTGACACAGGCAACAGACATCAAATGCATCATGTTGAAGGAAACACAAGAACAACACGCAAATGCAGGATATTCAATTTGATGTTGTTGATGTTTGTGGGAATCGAGAAAGGTTGCTATGTTGCTTGCAGTATAAAGACTGTACATCTTCTCGCTTAAAGGAGAATTCCAGCAAATTTTTACATTAATCATTTTGAGGAGGAAATAAGTAGCTGCATATTTCTAGTGATCAAGATTAACTCAAAAAGATTAACATGAAATTGGCTGGAATTCTCCTTTAAATCATTTATTTAGAGCCAGTACAATAAATGCTGGGTGTCTTCAGATTCAAGAAAATACTCAGTTGTGCACAAGCTGAAGACTCTAGCTCTTACTAACAGCAGCAGAGATTAAGTTGTAATGGAAAAAAAATCGATGATGGGATACTTGTTGCTTTTATGATGTATAGAGTGTTAAATAAAACCATAATTTGCTGCTTTAACATAAAAATATGACACGGTCTGGTTGATTCAAACTGATTTGACAACGCATTTTCCCTCACATTGCACACTATGACACAACCTTTTCTTGCAATATGTGTTGTCACGCTGACACACAAACCCACTAACTAAACAATGTGTAGCAGCAGGTTACATGCACTAGTATGCATAGGTTTACATACCACTTTTTCCCATACACTACACACTCAGGCACACACACACACACACACACACACACACACACACAAATAAAAGGGTTTATGGGGAGTGGTTGATGGCGAGTGAACAGGCCAGAGGAGATGGAAGAAACACACCAGGGGGAATGATGAGAGGAAATGATGCACATGATGAGTGCTGAATGGTTGGCCAGTGGGACAGACCCTGTCAGACTGTCTGCTAAAGGGGTGGAAGACAGAGAGAGATGACTGCAGAGAGGACAAGGAAGAGAGATGAAGCATGAGAGAGCAGGGGAAAAATGATGATCAATGTCAAAGTACTATTACTCTGTGACAACCAAGGTTTTCCATGTCTTGTTTTTTATGAACGCTGCACTTCTCTGTGACTGTGCTGCATCTCCGCTATGCAGTTATAGCCCAACAATGGATGATTACTAACTTGAAGGGTTGCGAGACAGAAAACGGGCCAGCAGCATGTTTTATTCAACTCTTATTACATAAATTCTGTGTTGCAGTTTCCAGTTCTCTTTTGCATGAGCATTTCTGTAGCCCAGAAATGTCTAGGGCTCCCGGTGCTGCATTGAGCGTTGTTTGCTTCCCATGTCTTCAAGCTTTTCATCTGCAGAGCGGGCCCTCTCACAGAAACAATAATGACCCAGTTCTGAGTTTGTCTCCGTCTTACAGCCAGTTCTCTTCTGTCCTAATCATAGTCCCTCAGCTCCATGAGCTGCCGCACTACCAAGACAGGGGAGAGAGACAGAGAGCGAGAGAAAAAGAGAGTGGGGTGGGGGGAATAAAAAGAGAGCGAGGCGGAAAGAAAGTCAGCGGAAAGAGACAGAGAGCTAATCTCCGAGGAGGAAAAAGAGAAAGGATGACAAAATATAAGGATGGATGGATAGATCTGCTCACAGATAGAAATAGAAAGAGAGAGAAAGACAGAGAAGGTTAACCACAGTACCTTCACTGATTCATTCCCTATAGAGAGCACATCTAAAGGCAGGATTGATTCCATGACAGGTTGTAGAAGAAGGAAAATGGAGGCCTGATGCACCGTGCTCCTTCATCTGCACATCTGTCTCTGGAGACACAGGAAATCAGGTCATCCTGTTCATCATCAGGTGTGACTATACTATATTTGCTAGCAGGGTTAAGGAACCCTGTTGTGCTTATGTAATATATGACAGAACGTACTTTGTGCCATGTACCATACCTGTGAAAATATAAGGAAAGATGTTGGAGTGACATGAAATGTTGAAAGATAAAACCAACTGAGTGAAATCAATGGATCAGGGCTTTTCTTGGAAGCATTTAGTGGGGAAAAAGCACGTCTCGTGAGCTAATTTCACAGTTTTGTATCTCGATAATCTGCTCAGATGGGTTACACATACTGTAGTATGTCTTTGCTAAATTTGCTGACATTTAAGGGATTTATTTCAAAGATGCCTGTGAGGAGCAGAACAATTTGGAGAGATGTAGGAACACTATTATTTTGCTCTGACATATTGAAGTGTTTGGCAAGTGAAAAGATGCAAATCAACATGTATACATGTCCTACCAATTAGTAATGTGTCTCAAACCTTCAGAGTCAAAACATATATTTGTAAAGTGACGGCATGTTAGCTGTTTGAGGAGTTGTAGTTGTAGTTGAGTTAAAGGAATGGTTGGGAAATACACGTTTGCTTCCTTGCCCAGAGGTATATGAAAAGATACCACTCTTAAATCTGTTGGTTAAATGTGAAGCCACAGCCAGGATATGGTTAGCTTACCTTAGCATAAAGAATGTAAACAGTTAGCTTAGCTCTGTCCAAAGGTAAGAAAAAACAAAACATTCCAGCACCTCTAATGCTCCCTATTTTGGACGTGATGTCTTGTTTGTTTAATCCATACAGTCAAAGTGTAAAACTTCAACTTGGGTTTTTATGTTGGTTTATGTGCTGGAGTATTTTATGTTTGGGTTCAAGAAAGTCACTGCACAGTGCTGGACTATTTCTAGGCAAAGATATAGTCCAGCACATAACCGCCTGTAAAAAAGCCCACAACTTGTCATTGTACTCTTGCACACTTTTAGTTTAGTTAAGGTTACAGTAAGTTTTTTGTTAGACTTGTAGAGTTGTGATGGTTAAAGTCAAAGTGGATGTCATCAATGAAAGGTCAACATAATAAAAAAAACAGTGTGTGTACATGCTTGCACATTACATGTATGCTGGGAAATCATGCACGCATCATGTGCAGAATCTAGCGGAGGATTTCTAGGCTACAAGAGAAAAAAAAAGCAATAGCATTCTCTGACTGCGGCTTCATGTTGATGTCACTCAGGTCTACAGTCGGTGATGCAAATGGACAGGAGAGTAAACACTAGACAAATTGTGCATCCAGCATGAAAACATCTCCCTCTCACAGACACCCTTGACAATGGGCTCGTGCCAGCAGGGGATTGTGGGGATAGATTTGACCTTGACAGTCTCTTCATACCTGGCACAGTACCAAGCCAAAGAGTGATATTAAATGATAAAAAAACTGAGTTTATTGGGGAAAAAAGATAAGAATGTGAGCAACTCAATTTGAAAATGCAAGATATCTCTTTGCAAAGTCCTTCTATCTTTGTGATGGTAACTGACAGGATGGTTAAAGTGTACCACACGGTATTCTGTGTGTCTGGGGGAGGGGGAGGTGTAAATGAGTCAACGGTCAACGGTGCCAAAGCTGGAGAGACACAGAGTTGACTTTGTGCTGGCAACGAGCTGGTTTTGGGGGAGGGGGATTCCTTGCCTGGCAGTGTCTGCCTATCAGAGAAGGGGGACCACATCTCAATGGCTCATAAGCTGTCTGTATTATGCTAAGACATGTATCCTTGAGGGAGCATAGATTGGAGTTGAAAGTCACACAAGGACGGAGATTTAGCAGAGCCAACAAGAAGAAGCTACAGCCTGCTACAAGTCCTGGGTGACATACAGTGCTGCATCTGCAAAAAGTAGTTTAAATGTCCCATGGCATGAAAATTTCACTTTATGAGTTTTTTAACATTAATATGAGTTCCCCCAGCCTGCCTATGGTCCCCCAGTGGCTAGAAATTGTAATAAGTGTAAACCGAGCCCTGGGTATCCTGCTCTGCCTTTGAGAAAATGAAAGCTCAGATTGGCCGATATGGTTACCTCCCATTTCTCTGCTTTGCCCACCCAGATAATTTGGCCACCCATGAGAGAGAGACAGCATAGCTTTAAAAACGAGCAAAGTGTCAGTTAGTCAAGGCCACACCCCCAGCCTCCACCTTGCCCCCCCTGAATTTTGGGAAAGGCTGAAAGAGAGAGGAAAGAGGAAAGAGACTTCAAATACAGTATTAGGGGACCACTAAAGCCTATATAAAAGAATCCAAAGAGCACCATGTCATGGGACCTTTAAATAACTTTGTTTACATTGGTTGATTGTGATTCAACCTGTTAACAAATCAATACTAAATGATATGTTTTATAGTGATGCAGATAAAAGTGAAATCAACAACGATATTTGATTTATAGCGATAAACACAGGATTGACACATCTTAATATGGAAGGTTTAACAGGCCTCATAAATAAAGACATCTGTGCCATGTTTGTGTCTGTGTTATCTGGGAGTTTAACTGCATGTATTTCCACCATGCGATATATATCTCTGACATGAAGAGATGAATTACACCCTCAGCTCATTTCCTCCTCCTTTCCAACCTTTACACAAGGTGACCTTGTGTGTAACATCATTTACAACTGAATGACATGTTTGCTGTTCATGGGGCTGCCAAGCCGAACAGTGCTAGAGTAGTGACATGTTGCTTAGCTGGTCTATAGAACTAAATGGTACAATTCAGTGAGAGGGGGAATGTGTTTGCTTCCCTATGCCTTCCATCTGCTTGGTTTACACTGATCATTTCTTTCTAAAATGAGACTGCAAACAGTGATGACATTATGGGGGGATAAACAAAGCACAGATGTCTTTTCAGTGTGATCAACAGCCTCCAACTCATCTTGCTACTTATTGGGAGCTGAACTGCCATGGAACAGAACAGAATGTGGTTTCAGTACTGAAACAGAAAAAAAGCTGACTGATGATTCCTGGCTTTTGATTACCTCCACATTACCTTCAGTACACGTGTAAGATGCAACTGCTAAGCCCTAACTGGACCTCCTTAATTTTGCGGTCTAAGTCAATGACAGTATTGGCCGCACCTCTGTCATCCTGTCCCCATTCTCTACCAACCAGGGGCGGATGATGTGAAATATTGATTTGCATGTCCACCTATATCACCACGCCCTGGCTTAGCTGTCAAGTTCATTTAGAAGAAGCCTTTTTAATGGCCCTTTGATGCCAAGCTTGCGGCACTAGCCAGAGCAGAGGTGCAGAAGGAGGGGGGAGAAGTCCCTCAGGGTAGAAAACACAATGGACACAAGAAGGCAAGAAAAAAACATAATGCTGTGCAAAGATTCTCATAATCTATCATCAGGCTTACGATCAACAACAACAGTGGCTGCAGTGGAGTAAGAAGCTATGCACAATAACTATATTTAGGGTATAAACCTGCAGTTATTCATGCAAAGGGAATACGTTGATTGGTGCATCAAATGAGTTTGTACACTGTATTTCCCAATTAGTCAGTTCAGCATGGATACACTCTTCTGCTTCATATAAACAGCCAACAGCCTTGCCTGAACTTAGAAAAACACACACACACACACACACACACACACACACACACACACACACACACACACACACACACACACACACACACAGACATGCACGCACGCATACATGCATAAATGGATACACACAGCCACATACACAGAGAGTATGAAACATTTGTTTATGAGTTGCTTCTGAGACAGGATGGCCTTTGCTGAAAACATTCGGGTTAAAGTGTACTCTACCGTTACAGAGTGAGGGTCAATGTTGCGTCCCTGGTTCAGTGGTCAATACACCGATGTTAGGCTGAAAACTGATGCCACGTGAGACTGTGTGAGAGATAACGAGGTGACCTTTCCATGTACAGGATCTCAAAGACAAATTGATTTTAATGCCTTGACTCAAAACCCCTTTACTCTTTCTTTGAACAGTCGGGGTTCTCTTAACAAGAATAACTACTGCAGCCCAGGCTTAACAATTCAGCCTTTGAAAATTTCACAAAGATCAGTTGCTGTTGATAGTTGATGGGTTTGTTTTCCTCTCTCTCTCCTCTCTCTCTCTCTCTCTCTCTCTCTCTCTCTCTCCCTCTCGGCTGCCGTCGCTCAGCGCTCTCCGCTCATCTCTCTCTCTCTCTCTTTGTGAATTTAGATGCTGCTTCAGTCTGACAGCGACAGCTCAACACGAAGGGAGAGAAACCAGTGGCCTTTATTCTCACTGCAATGGTCCCTGACAACGTCTGAATGGCAGAGGGAAGAAGAAACCTACTGAGACAACAGAGGGAGTCAGACAGGGTGGTGTGATGGTAGTGGTGGCAGACAGACATGGTCTAGGGACAGAATGAGGGAGAAAGGCCCACATCACCATTGATGGGACAAAGACTCCAAACACCACCTAGTGTCCCGGCTCAAGAAAAATACACCACTACATGAAAGCAAAGGCATTCTCTCTGTAATCCTGAGGTGTGCAGAGAGGTGTGTCACAATATACACTTGAACTGGGAGAGGCCGATTAAAACACAGCCATGCTGTGACAGGCGGCATTGTGGGATAGACGGATAATAGGCAAAGGGGAAAGGCTCTCTATTACACTACCAGTGTGAAATCCAAAGTCTTTATTGTTATAATGTCATTAGCCTCATCCTTTGTCCCCCTTTTGAAGATTTGCATCATCCTCCCCAAACCCTGTTTATTTATTTATTTGCATGGAAAATATAGGTCATGCATTCATACAGACCATACATTTTTAATAGTTTTGCAGCTTTAATTCAAATGTCTGCAAGCCGCCCCTGTGAGCCAATCTGCCGCAGACGCCAAGTATGAATTAGGCACAAACAACACACACAATGCATAGCAGTGCAGGGTGCCTTTTCAAAAGCCTGAGGTATTTACAAATAATTCCTGCATGGCATGATTAAAACATCCTTTTCTCAAAGTGTGTGCTATGATATTCAATGTGACAAGAGGACAGAAACCTCTGCTTATAATTGTGGATGATAAAAAAAACAAGAATTCTTACTCCATAGTGGACATGTTTCTCTTAGTGTGAGTCACTTGGATGAAAACATCAGGCCAAATCATTTACAAAAATGTAAAATGTCAATGCAGCTACATCCTACAAACGGGGCAATAATCCAGCCTTTACCTGGACGAAAAGACATAGATGCATCTAATCTAACAAGCTCAATTTTGGGATACAACCACAAATTATTTGATGTGTGGTTGTGTTGATCAGTCAAGCTCCTTTTCTGGGAGGCATAAGGGAGCCCAGGGGCTGTAACTGGCCTTTTCCCTCCCACAATAGCATGTTCTATCATTTGCACTCTTTTATCTATCACTGAAGAGAGGGCACTTTGTCTGTGTCGTCAGTACCAGTCATCACCTCTGGGATTATATGAGTCCAACATGGATGCTTGGTCAAATAAGCACTTTGAAATTGATATAAAAAGGCAGGGTAAAGGACATGTTATCTTTGAATGTGACTCAAACTCTTGAACGCCATGCCGACTTCCGCAGGCAATGGGTCTGCTTATGTTGTCTATTCTCAACCATTAGTTATAGGCGAGAAGCAAAATGCACAAACCAATTTCATGTGGTAGATCAGGCACAATAACAGCTACAGTGTGTACTATCAGAGCAACATCTATGTGGTATTTCAAGGGCAAGAACGGCACAGGATCAATATTATGGTTCATTTCACATCCGTTTAAATCTGATTAGACTGTGATCTGAACCCCTCTGTTTAAGTAGAAGGGAATATTGTCTTTACTTTTAAACTTCTGGGAGGCAACTGAGCCATAACTGTCTTTTGGATGATATACCAGGAGATAAAATGATAGGGAAAATAAAACCTTAAGAAGTATTTAATTCTTCATTTATAAATTTTCTCAGCTCAGCGGTTTGCCAAATGTCACTTCATTTCAATTACCAATTTGTGGGGCAGCGGCTTGTACACGGTCCCATACTAGCAGCCTAAAATCTGCTTTTTATATGTTTAAATGGACTTGTATTTTCATATTTTATTTTGACGGTTATTAACTGCTTTTTAATGTTTAATTTCTTGTACTGCACTGTAACATTTACTATTTTAATCTTTTTATGTAAAGCATAGTTTTCTCTCATGGTTAGAAATATCTGCCAAATTACACAGATTTCTGTTGGTTCCTTCTGATTTCATTTGATTGAATTACACCAGTTTGATACCCGTTTACTTCAGTATCTATTCTAATCATTATTGATTATATCTTACTGCAAATAAAGAGATGAAAATGCTGCAATGCATGAGAGCTTTAACGTCAAATGTGACATATACAATATTTGCAGTACGCATATTACCAATTCAACAGGTGCACTTGTTTTAGACGATGATCATCCAACTGTGGTAAAAATACTCCAAATGAAATGTAAGCTTTTAGGTCAGCCGGATAAGAGAACAATAGCCAGGTTCTTTAACTAAGAGCAGCCATAGTTTTATTTCTTGAAAGCATTAAATGGGAGAAATCAATAAATGTCTCCACTCTTAGCCTGCCAGACAGGAAAAACCCATTTTTTTATTTCATGCTCTGTCTAAAACTAAAATTGCAAAGAGAACAGAGTTTAAAGGAGAATTCCGGTTGATTTCAACAAGTAGCTCTGTTTTTTTTTTAAACGTGTAGTGCTGTCAGTAGCAAGACAAATGAAAACCATTGGTGCTGTCTACACCGTGTTAGCACCCAATAGGCTTAAACAGGCTTAAACAGGGCAAGTTTTAGTTTTTAGCCATGTGCAGTGATTCCTTCCAAGCAAACACAGTGAATCAGAAGG
>NC_045749.1:17520035-17534770 GCF_008692095.1 Etheostoma spectabile | reverse complement strand
TACACTCATTTTCAGACCCAGCAATTGGGGAGGGTATAGGTGGGCAGGTGGGACCGGCTGGGTGCTTGGGGTTTGTGCTGTTACGTGATGTGTTGATTTGTGCAATGTGGTCTCAACTTTGTGAAACGGTTATGTAATATATTAGTATACAATGTTTGCTGCATGACTGTGTAACTCACACTATGTAGTTCTTTTAAAAATGACATTTGGATTATATTTTTTAGAAAGGCCTGACCAGGGACTGGGGTTGCAAATTAGCCTATTGGCTAGAAACCTTTTATGCAACACATCTACACATATTGTTATGGCCTTGACGGTAATAATTATGTATGTAAAAAACTGATAAATAAATAAAAAATGCAAAGATTAATATGTTAATGTAGGCATATGCATACTTTTGCAATGCTGAAAAGTACAGCTAAAACTGTACAGAGAATAAACCATTTTGTTTAGGCAACAACATAAATTTTCTTCTACTCTTATCCCAAATATAAATTGTTCTTACCCTTCAAGTAGTAAGAATTGACAAATTTCCTTTCTTCATCCACCCAACCCTTTTTTTGGTCTCACAGGGCTCCTACCATTGCTACAGACCAAACCACTGTGAGTCTTTACCATGCTCTTTTAACAAAAATGCAATCAAATATAAAGTATACATGATCATGATAGTCACATCTATTATGGTATAATTTGTACTTCTGCAGCTCTGACAGAGAGCAGCATGTATCAGAGAACCAGCAGTCAGAAATAGCACTGACGGTCCTGTTTGAGCGTCTAGCTCACTTAAAAAGAATGATATAGTAAGGTAGGCTTTTGGTGTCATGCATTGCCCCGGCAGCATGGTGGGTGCACAGTGCAGATACGTAGCATCCCAGCTGTTAAATAAGGTTTAGACAGCTGGGTTCACAATTTATCGGGTTACAGTATAATGTAATTATGTCATAAGTTAGTGAGAGCAGCTGGAGAGAAGACATCAGGAAAAATGGTAGAGAGAGATTGCACTGATGAAGGACTGATGTATTGTTGAGTCAGGGCTCTAATTAGCTGTGCTCTCAGTCTGAAATTAGAACACAGCATCATCTTGTGAAATTCATTTACTGGAGAAGCTCATTTTAAGTCCCTTGTGCATTACAAGTCAATTGGAGAAAAGGTGTTGTTTGGGTATAATAGTTTTGCATTAAAATTTGTGGGAAATGCCAAATGTATAATATTTAAAAAAGAAGAAATCACATGATATGCAACATTTGGGATTCATAATATGGAACATTGATGTCCATAAAGACTATATACCATATGTGCAGTAGAAAGATACTGTAGGATGCAACAAGGCATTGTAAAAATGTTAATTATTTTCCTTTTCATCCTGATCTTACTGAAACTAAGCCAGTTGTTATACTATTTTTTTTTAAATGTTTCAATATTCTAAATATTCATCATGTCCTGGAGTTGATTTAAATCAGACACTACTGTGGTAAAATGAGTTGTCCAGTAATTCCACATCTTGTAGGTTGGCCTGTATCTTATAAAGTATTCTTCTGCCTGACTTGAATAAATACTGTTTATCTCATTTTGACTTTTTAAACCATGATTTTAGATCTCATTCAGTGACAAAACTGGGAAAGACAATGATGGATTTCATTAGGTGATTTTGTGTGTGGGGGAGCATGGGTGTCACCATGTGTGAGTCTGTGAGCAAGTATGCATGTGTGTTTATGTTTTCGTCTCAATAAGCGCTGCAGTAAAACAGCAGAGCTGACAAGCGCACCATTGGCCCTTGGTGGCACATCAGGGACAGCTGGATGTTGTCAGGCAGCCATAACGCTGATGGAAATGGGCTGAATGCAGCTCACAGGCCCCTCCCTCTTATAAATCAGCTTCACAGCACTCAGGGGTGGAATACAGCAGCGACCGGCTGCGCCACACCTACTGTTCAGAAAGAAACCCTGCAGCAAACAGTTTGTGCAAATGTTTCTTCTGACAGATGGAGTCACTGCAACGAGATAGTTTTAGAAGTGCCACCCTTGTACATTACATTTACTAAAATGTTCTGATTTTTTGAACTTTCTAAATTGTTATTTATTAAAAACAGTTCAAACACATATATAAAATGTGTACGCTATTCCTTTTTGATTCCCTCCTGTGCTGTATATGTGTATTAGATATGTAATCACAGGTGTGCTATTTTCAACTTGATGTACACCCTTTTAATTTGGAAAAGAAATGGGAAGATTTTCCTAAAGTATAGTATCTATTACATGACCAATACAAACTTTTGTACAACGTTATAATAAGATTGTCTCATAATAAGTATGTGCAGTCTTTTCACTTGGCTTGGGATGTGAGCTGTGAGGCATTTACACCACCCACATGGGCTGCACCACTGTCAGACAAATCTGAAATTAGAAAGCAAAACTGCAGCATGCAGCTTTTGGCTCCTCTTCCGAAAGAGGGTTGAATAGATTGTTTTGGAGCCATTGTGGCATTAGATATGATTGACTGTAGCACTTCTGAGAATGTAAAGGTTTTTCACACCACAAATATAACACTGCTTCAGGGTAAAATCACTTGGTGAATCGAAATCTTTTTTGCAGTCAGGAGTATAAACCAGTGTTTGCATGTACATCAGCGCAGCCCCAAACATATCATGTAAGATGTGTACAGCATGAGCAAATAGAGCCAAATTATTTAACATTTCGAGCCAGGCAAAAAGGATTTGTTTCGACTCACTAGTTTTCCTTCAATCGCATCACAGAAAAAAAAAAGTCTTAATTAGAAGAAGTAATAATCCATCATTCACTGCTGACCTTTTAACACAGTTTACTCAAATTAATTGTGATGAGAAATTACCGGATGCCCAGAGGAAAAATGTAGAATCTTAAAGTTGGCAATCTAATTGCCGTTGTGCATATGTTTGAGTAGCATGCACATAAAGGTTAGCCTGTGATTGTCCATAGTGACATCCCTCGCTCTTGCTGTGGGTGGGTGGACTTCTTGGGTCAAAAAACAATATGCAGATTGGAGCAAGGTGCCAGGAAATATGAGTGGACGTAGTAATTGTGACGGTACAAAAGCAGGGAGTAAGGTGTAGAAGTGCACCGAAGAGCTCCAAATTCTGTGCAAGAATTGATGTGGTGGATAGGTCAAACAAACACAGGACTTGTTTGAATGTTTTTTTTGTACTCGACAAAACTATAATAATTATCACAATAATTATACACGATTTTAACTCAAACAACAATCTTTTTCTAAAATAAAAGTATATTTTGTGCCTAAACCTAAGTAAACTGTGACCGTTTCACAACGTTAACATCGTGCTAATTGATGAATATGGTCCTGTGGGTCATATAAGAAGGTAGGAATAAACAACCTATATTTTCGTATGGTTTGGAGGCCAAATTTCTAAAACAACAAATGCTAACATTTACCTAACAAGGTAATCTTGTGGCTGAACAAATTGTTGCCTCTCAGTTGTACCCTTGCCCCTAGAATATCCTTGACGTTCCACTTCCAGGAGTGCTTTGGTGCAGCAGAAAATTTTGCCAGATGCATGTATTTTCTCCGATGCCCATTACCTTCCCCTTTCTTTATGTTGGAATTGTAAACTCTGGTGGATTTCTGAGGACTAGGCTTAACTGCTGCTCAGAACTCTGCATGGTAAATTGAGACAGCTAGCTAGACTATCTGTCCAATCTGAGTTTTCTCACGCATGTCTAAAACAACTTTTGAAAGTACACGTGTTCCACCAAAACAAATTCCTTCCTAAGGCTGTTTTGCAGCGGCTCCGTGAAGAGCTTAGCGCTGCCCATGAAAATTGTGATTGGTTTACAGAAATGCCAATAAACCAGAGCAAGTTTTTCTCCCATGCTATGTGGACATGCCAGAAGTTTCTCAGCACTGTGAGACTACCTTGCCCAAAATATTTACCTAACCTTACCAAATGGTTTTGGTGCCTAAACCTAATTCAACAGTGACAATAGAGGAGGCAGTTCAGAAAACACTTCATCTCATTTGTCACATGATGTCATAGGAAACCTTTTATGTAGAGATGACATGGGTTTTGTAAAGCACTCGCTGACAAACGATGCCATCTTGCCAAAAGGGACACCATCAGAAAAAGCTCACATGGATCATTTTGGAAGGCAATGACAAATGACCTATTTCAGCAATTAATCTGGAGGACTTTTTTGAAGATATTCTCCATCTGGGCAACTGGTCTTCAGGAGTGTTTAAGTGGCTTTAAGAACCTCTGCTTCTCAGACTGCTTACAGTCCTCCACCAACTGTTTTGCTGACAGTAATTCCACTTTTTACTCAGCCGTACACTGTCATTATGAGTAACACCCCAGCTAACATAGTCTTTTATTTTAGTAAATGGGCTCATAATAAAAATTCAAGAAACTAAATTGAAGTGTGTGGCTTCTTTTCTTGTAACTTATCCTAGGTCTTTATGTGAATTGTCACACATTGGATGGTTCTCATAAAAAGTTTTTTTGTCTCAAAAAGACATTATTTAGTCTTTGCCCGGAGCAACTTATTAAATACTGTCGGCGTTTTCACACATACCTCATTTGGTCCGGACATTCAGACTTTTTAGTTTGATCCTAACCAAAATTACAGGTGTGAAACCTCCCCCGTATCAAAAGATCAAATTTTGGTCTGATAAAAGACTTGGTCTTGGTCCGGACCAATCTGAACAACGGACCGGTTTGTTTACAGTGTAAAAGCATTTATTGGATGGTTCAGACTTTCAGACCAAAAACAAGAAGCTCTGGCAGGCCCTCCTTGTGTTACATGACCAGGGAAGCTCTTTTTAGGAATTGCTCGGTGGTGCTTAGTTTATAGGCTACATGGGAGAGTGAGTGACGGTGAATGCGCTCAGAGCAGACAGCTGTCAGCTATCAGAGCAGAGGATACATCAGCAGTTTACTTGTTAAGTGGTAGTAAATGAACAGTTTTAGGTTTCCGTTTGTCAATGAATACATGGTCGAGAAAGAATGTTCCCATGTCTTGCTTCTCAACATTGCAAAAAAAAAAGAGCCTCGGCAGTAAGGGAGAGTAGCAGTCAGTTAAAAACCTCCGACAAACAGAAAGAGGATAAGAGAGGACGGGGAAGTCCGTCTACAAACCAATCGATAATAAGTATCAGGAGATGCAGCTCACGTATGGGATGACGGCAGGACGTAGTTTTGTCACGTATAGATCTTTAGCGCGCTTGCATATCTGCAGTGTGGGACCAAAACTTACTGGATCAAAAGAAAAAACATGAACCTTGGTCTGGACCTTGGTTTGGACTTTCATGCGTGGAAACACCCTTATAGATAACACTGTGGGTGGTTGGATGGACAGATAATTCAGCAAAGCTTTACATAGAGAAAATGTTTGATGACCAAAAAAACAAACATGTAAAATAAAGCCAAATAAAATAAACTATTCTACATATGGTCAATCTTCATTATGTCATCAATTGCTACAAATTGAAATGGAATGAAATGCTTTTTAAAGGTGCCACTACATTATTCTGATTAGTGTCATTTTTTTGTGTTGCTGATAATAAAATAGGAAAAGGTCATATGTTGCCCCTGAGGGGCTGGGTGCGGCTTTGGAGAAATCATGAGAAATTAGCTGTGAGAAGGTTAAACCATCCACTCCCATCCCAGCAGCAGGTAATTAGTGTAAATGAAGGAATCTAGGTGGCCATGGCATACACTAGATTCAAATTGCTGTGACAAATGTAAATTTTAATGCAGTGACAGAGATTAAACTGAGGGAAGGAGAAGGGAGGAGGTCAGGGGTAGAAAAGGATTAAGAATCAGCTTTGAAGGGCTTTTCCCCATGTGCTCCACAGAACCATATCTCACATTTTGCTTTTCCACAGCTTTCTATAGGGACCGCTTTCACTCAGTTCAGAAAACCCAATCTCCTCTCTGACCTTCTCTTGCCCAGCAGTTTCTGTTGATTAACACTCGCACACACACCCACATACAATTTCATGTTGCAATATGGAACATTGGGGTCCCCTGACAGCATGCACATTGCAACAGCCTACAGCATCTGACCACAATGCCATATCATCTTAAAAGCAGAATCACACTGCGATCTAGGACCTAAAATTATTATGTAAGTATTATTATATATTAACTACATAGTAATTTAGTGATCATTCAGCTAAATAACATGTAGATTCTTGTTTTCTTTAACATGTTTATTGTATGTTAACTTTTACTATTACTATTACTGTCTCTCTCTCTCTCTCTCTCTCTCTCTCTCTCTTTGTATACATGCCATCTGTATGATCTAGACAGTTGAGCACATCATTACAGTTATCCCACTGCTATTCTCCTCCTGCTTTATAAAGACAGTAAGGAGACGTCCCCTCCTCCGTCGACAAAAGGACCTTCATTATAAACTCTCTCATTCTCGCTCTCTCTCTTTTTTTGTTTTTCTCCATGCCTGTATGTGCCTGGTCAGCACTCTGCTCCTCTGGGGGCTTCTTTGGCACAGCTTGAACACATGAAGAGTCTGTTTAGATGCTCATTTACATATTCATCACAATCCAAGACAAGTCCTATGGTAATATGTGCATATGAAGGTACAATAAGGGTTTACATTATGACTGGGATTCTTGTGTAAATTCACCAGTTTCTGCCTCTGCATGGGCTGCAGACATGTTATTGTAAATCAAATCCTAGGACGAACCACATGGTCAGTCTTCCCAGCATCGGTGGGCCTCCTGCCAACAATTAAACAGCTTTGTCAACACCTTGCTTTCCATATTTTAGTTTATAGCAGATCATTGTTCTGTACCACAGGAATAGGCAGCCATGTGCCATGTAGTTCTGAGTATATGCAGGTTTCACAAACTAATGATCATTAAACAGCTGATTTGATATGAAAAGATGAAAAGCACCTCTTAGCTTATCAGTGAAATCATCTGCTATGATGTTTGGTTGTCAGGTGTGTGTGTGTGTGTGTGTGTGTGTGTGTGTGTGTGTGTGTGTGTGTGTGCGTTGTGTGTGTGTGTGTGCGTTATGACAAGCATATGCCGATCTAGCATACAGTACGAGCTGGGCGGGTTTTTTTTATGTCCGCATTAAAAAGACAAAAGCAAGCAGATTTGTTAAATGATTTGACAGTAACCACAAAGACAGAGGGATTTCAGCAATTGAAAAAAATGATTTGGGAGTAGCCATAGAGACAAAAGGGAGGTGTGGTGAATAATTTAGAATTAATCACAAGAACAGTGAGGAGTAGACTGAAACGAAACATTGTGTGTGAGGAGCATCAGGGTGAGGATTGTCAACATTACTAATGCACTACTAATACTAATCCGAAAATCTTTTTAAATATTGTTTTTAAGTGTTCCACAAGAACAAACAACAGATAAGAGACAGCTAATCCTCGACTTTAAGACTTCCATTTGAGAAAGCTGATCCCTCCCCACCTGAGTGGCACTTTGATGCACTTTTGCAATCACAGTAAAATAAGCCTAAAAATGCACCTGGGTCTTTGAAACTGATCTTGTGGAACTGGCTCCAACTTTGAAAAAAGCTTTAAAAGAAAAAAAGCAGCTCCCTGTACATGCCCCAGCACCCCATACTTCAGTAGCATCTTTTCATGAAAATCTCAGGAAACAGTCCTAGCCTGACATTAAAACTCATATCAGCAGAACATCAAGCATTTCCACTGCAGAGCTCTGATACTGCCTCCATGATCTATGCAAAGGAGATAACCTGTGTTCAGACTGGATTAGTATCGCAGGACAGTCAATGTTAGTTATGTTATTTAGTGCATTCCAAGTCATTGATTTTAATGAACAATATGGGCTCATAAAGTTGTACTTTATTTCTCTCATAATTTAGCGAAGACACATATCCTTTCAGTCAGGCTTCAGAGTAAGTCTGCTGCCAAAAGTCTTTGGAATTTATGAATCACATTGATCCGGATGGTTGTAGTATTAGAAAGAGCATAAGAGAGATCCTAGTAATCATATGTCCTGTGTGGGACACGCAATATGTAATAATCACAAATAATCTTGATCTTCACAAGACCTGAACTCACAGAAAAGCACCAATAAAAGAGTTTTCTAGCAGCAATAAATGCCATTCAGAGAGAGCTTTGGCAGTAAAAGGCTGGCAATCATGGACCACCATTCCACCTGATTTAACATCACAAGTGGAACATAAAGTTTTCACTACACAAGAGAAACACTGGCTTCAACAACAACAAAGATGTGAACACTGAATAACATGTGATTACACTGTTGGATTCACTTATCAAATTGATGCTTACATTCAGTATACATGCTATAGGTACACTTTCACCCCTTATTGTATTGACAGTGATGCACAACACACAAGCCTAACCAGGGAAGGGGCTGCATATAATGAACTACTAAATAAACTTGAAACCCCACAAAAAAATGTAGTTAGCAAATAACTAAGGCTTTAGAAATAACAATACATGTGCATTACTACTGTAAGCAGTAAGCTAGTTAGCCAAACATGCTTGTTTTTCGCTTATATTGGGGAAGATTGGGGAACTTTTTAATCCAGTCCTTACACTTTTGCTTGTGTTCTTTGTTTTGGAAAGGCTGCAAATGGTACTGTATTTGTTGATTGTCTACAATACAGTCCTCTTACACAGCCTCGGTACAGCTCCTCCTAGTCAGACCCTTCCAGGTTTTCCAGTCACCAATTTAAATGTTGTAACCTTTCAGTATAATTGTGCAGTTCACCAATTAGGTGTTGTACACATACAAACAAAAAACAAGCTTTGGAAAATAACTCCCACAGTTGATGAACCGAGGATTACATAAAGAACTGTGATTCCTTTAGGGGGCTGGGGGGCACCAAACAATGCTAAAAAAAAAGAAAAGCAAATTAACCACAGGGCAGAATATGTAATACATCTGCAAAGACCAACTCATTCTACGCCCAAAACGTTTAATCACACTGGAAATTGTGGATATCAAGTTTTATCTGACAGCGAGGGCGATGAGTGAGCAATGTTAGAAAGTGAGTGGGAGTCGACTTTTCAGCATGTGGTGGGCCGGGGTTACAGGATCTTCTCTACACTGTCATTACTGTGTCCACGCACTCAGCAGCAAACATACATACGCCTGCAAGACTAGATGGATGGATAGATACTGCATGTGTGGAAGAAGTGTTCCGTTGTTAAAACGGTTGCTCTTGTGCATGTAATCCAGGAGTTGGTGGCTCTTGTAGACCTCCTACAGTCTCTGACTTCTCAGAGACAGTGGGGTTTCAAGTTTATTAGGTAGTTCATTATATGCAGCCCCTTCCCTGGTTAGGCTTTTAAATATACTCTGACAGATTAAACCATCAGAGTACATCTGCATGTGTATGTGTTGTGCATCACTGTCAATACAATAAGGGGTGAAAGTGTACCTATAGCATGCATACTGAATGTAAGCATCAATTTGATAAGTGAATCCAACAGTGTAATCACATGTTATTCAGTGTTCACATCTTTGTTGTTGTTGAAGCTCCGGGTAATTAAAATGACCTCTTTACATCTTGTGACTTTGACATATTGATTGTGACCCGAAGGAGAAGCTATCATCTCATCTATGGTGTTGTTGTTGTCTATGTTCAGTTAAAGTGTGTTAGGCTATTTGTTTGCCAAGTTATTGTTATTTTTTTATTATTACATTTGAATCGTTTAAACTTGTTATTCAAATCTTTTAGAAATCCGAGACGCTTGGCTGAATTTACGCTGTGATGTTCTGTGAAGAAGCAGAAATAAAAATAAAGAAAGAGTGCAGTTTCAGAAAAACAGTTTGAATAAACCACAAGTTTCTGTTTCACAAACGCACCAACTTGCATATGGACACTTCACACATACACGCTCGCATGCATACACAGACAAGCTTCACACTGTTCCTGAGCATAACTGCCGGCTCCCTCTCAGACGCCGCTGACTAACAGTTCGCTTTATCAGGAGTTCTAAGCCCCGTGTCTGGGCAGGCGCCATCTCTTCCACCCCTTCCACCTGTCAGGTGCTCTTGCCTGCTTTATCAGTGGTGGCAGAGAGGGCAGGAGGCTGTGGGGGTGGGGGTGAACACTGGACAAGCTGCTGGATCCTGTCCCTGCCTCCGTGTGCCAGGCCTGCACCACAGTTCATTTCCCAGCCTCCTCTCTCCTCTGCTGTTCTCAGCCAAGCCTCTCAGCAGGTGTCTCTCTGCAGAAGAGTTCTGCCACACACACTTACTGCCGCATCTCTCTGCTCAAACTCACAATAGCAAGCAGTCACTTCCACACCACGACTAAAGCGCTCTGTATTAAATGGGTTTAGGGACAACAAATTCTGAGCGTTTTCTACCAAACTCCATTAAGATTGCACCTCTAAACACTAATAGAGCTTTTTACACTGGAAAAACTACTCAGTGCATCCATGTTTTGTTTAAATTACAAATTGATGTCTTACAGTACGGTAGAAATTAACAAAAAGAAATTTTATTTACCCAAGTATTCTCCGTTTAAAGCATAAACTTTTTCTACCTTTACCGGCTTGTATGTATTGCCCACCGGCTGTAAAAACGTCTGAAAAGATGAAGATGTCTTGGTATACCTACTTTGAAGATAAAGGTTTGCACTGAGTACTGTCATCAAGAAGCAATCAACAAAGGCACAGCTGGAATTCTGCTGCTTTTTAACTTCATCTTTTGAAGTTAATATCCAGACGTTGGAGTACTGCCAGGCACTGAAATACATCGAAAAGGTTTCAACTTGCATCAGAAAATGAAATGATCTTATATTGTAGCTTTACAAGTTCACAGTTTTAGTGCTATTATCTCAAAATTATAAAAAGAATGACAGTGTTTTTTTGTCAGTGTTTGTGTTCATTTCTACATTATTTCAGCATCAAGGATTAAAGACTAACAGCCTTTGCAAACCCAAATGCTGATTGCCATGCTACTACAGTGATGCTAATGTTTTCATTTTCTGTAAAAATGTGTGATTGTGTGATGACAATGCGTGAGACAAAGGTGATGTTGACGCTGTGACAACACCATCACCACTTCTTCCTCTCACTCTGAGCTCTGAATGTGTGAATAACACGATTACATTTTCTGCTGATGAATGGAGACAAAATGCAATTAAAGAAAGCAGGGAGTCATTTAGGGTGATATATACCAATATCCTATTTATCATACAGGCTGCTAGACAAGGATGCCAGATAAATCCCAAATCTGTTAGTTTAACATGCGTATACTGTCACCAGTTATCAAAGTTGATGATGGTAACAAATGACACTGGATTGCTGTGGAATAACAGAAAAATCACATCACATATTTATATATAAGTTAAGGTTTCTTCTTAAGTCAAAAAGATGCAGAATCATATTAGGACCTTTCCTTTACTATCATTATTGTGTTTATGTCTGTGTACTACATTTCTGTCCTGCTGTTGCTTGTGGATGTGGTTACCAAGGTAACATCTCTAGTGGCCAGCAATTTAAGAGTATGGTGCCCTGTAATGTTGGTTCCATGTTACCATAGCAAATGTCTCTGTTCTCTAGCACACACTGTACATGGGAGCTTAGTGGCTAACGCTCCTCAGCGCAGCATACACTAAGACAGTTAAATAGGGTTTATGGAAAAAATCAATATTGTGACAGTGGTTTAAGGAAAACATCCTCAGTTAAATGTATTCACCTCATACTGCTCTTTTCGTCAGTTTGATTTTCACTCTTACAAATATAATATGCAAATGAACTAATATTAATAGTAATAGTGCTACTTAAGACAATACCAAATCAAATTATAATTATTACAGTGAATAATAGCATTTTATAACATTTTACACCACCAAAAAGTTAAATCAGCCCAGCGCTTTAAATAGAAGTTCCACTGCAGAGGACCAACTAGACAAGAAAAGCAAAGGAACTGTATGCATTATACATTGTGCAAAGAGTGCATTACATTTATATCCCCGTGTATTCTCCTGAAGCGATGACTTAACAAGAAAGCTTAAGCACAAGCACACATTCTTGGTTGGGGTTGGAAGCAGTTGGCTTTTTAAAAGAAAGTCTCTGGTATTTCATAGCGATTTCACATATCGTCACCTTCCTAAAATAATCGCCTAAGTCATTTTTTCCCGTTTTTCAGAAAACACCAAAAACTGAACCAAATACTGAACATATTTTGACTTAGGCAGTTATACAAAGGCGTAGAATCACATGACCTGTTCAACTGAGAATGTAGGAAATTTTACCAGAGGTGGCCAGCACCATGAGGAGATGATTTAGGCAAGAAAATACTTTTTGTCAAAAAATGACTTTTATGCGATTATTTTAGGAAGGTGACGATATTTAAAATGAAGAAAAAAAACTAGACATTCATTCAAATCTAAAATATTTAAAGATACAAGAGCATAAGCATACTGCTATATGCTACATTATCAAATTCTAGTAGTACAACAATAGCTTGTGTATGACATCTATTTTTCACATGAATGTTATGAATGTCATGAATGTCACGGGTCTATACAGTTAATTGTATGTGGACATCTAAACAGGTTTTACACTGTTTGGAGGTTATAACTTCAATCAAAGCAGCAAAGATCAATGCATTGCAAATTCAATTGTTTGCATGTATTTATGAAAAAGCTCATCAGAAAAAGAAGTATGACTGTCAGAGAATGAATTAAACAAAATATGCCCTTAAAAAGAGCATGTCAATTTACATTGCCCTTTTAAAATATAAAATGGAGACTATATTTACTATAGTGCAAACTGAATACTGTGGTCCAGGTAAAGCAAACACAAGAAGCACAACTGTAGATAAACATATCATTGTTATGGGGCATGGCTGTCACTTTAATTGAGACGTTGACTATTGCATATTCAAGTCTGTGCTGCACTAGGCTGCATTAGCCAATCATAAATTCTGTGCGCTGTCATTGGCTGAGCTACAGAGAGAGCCGTGTACTGTGCTGAGGGGCGGAGAGGGGGGGGGGCTCTCCATCTCCTCTGCGCTCTCCCATTCAACCTCTGTAGTCAGCAGAACGAGTGGCAGAGCAGAGCTACACAGCATCCACGGCTACAGCGTCCTGCGGATGCCTGTCCTCCATGAGGGGAAAAAAGAACAAGTGTTGGAGAGAAAAGGGTAGATCCATGGAAGAAGAGAGACTGAAAAATGAAGCACAGAAGGAGTAAGAGTGGGATATAAAAGGAATTGAGTAAACACTGCTGCTTGCCTAAGGACCACTGCAGCTGCACTAAATCTGGGGCTGTCAGGCCAACCCTCAGCAAAGAAGTGAGTGAGAGACGCAAGGGACCAGAGGAGAGAAAGAAGTGATTTAAAGAGCTGATCTCATCACTCTGGACAAGCAGGGATGGGAACCCCGAGAGCCTCTCCGTCAGCAGATCAAACTCCACTCAGGAAAAGTGCCTTTGGATCACCAGTCTGAGTCTTCAGAGGAGTGAAGAAAAGGGGCAAAAAAAGAGAGTTGTCCTGTTAGTTTCCTGAAAGGAGAAGCCTCGTAAAGGAACTCTGATTACTACACTGCTGAGTACAGCTCAAGTCTCTTCTGTCCCCCTCGGTCTTCCCTTACACCTGCCGGCTCGTGGTGAATGTCTTCTCTTCGTGCAATCCCACTGCTCGGCAGTTAATAACACTCATGGTCGATGCCAAGGGAAGGAACATGAAATGTCTGACTTTCTTCTTAATGCTTCCAGAGTCTATGAAAAGCAAATCAAGTAAAAGCTCCAAGAAAGCGAATGCCAGTGGCAGCCCCAAGCTGCCCCCTGTCTGTTATGAGATAATCACTCTGAGGAGCAAGAAGAAGAAGAAGATGGCAGCGGATATTTTTCCCACCAAAAAGCCAGCATCCACCACCACAGTGCAACAGTACCAGCAGCAGAACCTCAACAACAACAACACCATTCAGAACTGTAACTGGCAAGGACTCTACTCCACTATAAGAGAAAGGTAGGTACAACCAGCAAGCCTCCTTCTGAACCAGGAAGCATTACTGCTTCTCCCAACAGTTTTCATCAACAGCACATTCAGGCACGAAGAGTCTGAGTTTTTAATTGCATATTTTAATAAAGTTCAATAGATGAGAGCTGCATGTTCCACTGCATTTTTTCTGCAAGAACCTCCATTACATTCCAAAATGTATCCCAAAACACAAGTAAGGTAATTACTCTTGTTTACTAAGGTCTGTGTGTGTGTGTGTTTATGTGTGTGTGTGTGTGTGTGTGTGTGTGTGTGTCTGGGGCTGGGTGTTCCCTCTGCCCTGCCCTCAATCTGCAGGGGGTATCAGTGTTTACACCCTCTCCTGTTCCTGCAGACTTTGCCGCTTTGACATAACAGAGGGGGGACAGCCACCGGGTGCGTTTGATATGCACAACAGGCAGAGGCTGCTCTGTACTAAAAGCAAAAATATTTACCTTGGCGTATCAGTAAAAGACCACAGCTGTCCAGAGCTGGGCTTTCCAACATGGCTTTGTTGTCTCTCCAGAAATTCATGGGGCTGTTTACCCACCCTTGTGACATTTTCCACTATTCAATAATATATGAACACAGTTATATTGTTGGTCTCATTCTTTCACAGCAGGGATTTTCCATTCCGTTTATTGTCTTGTTTGACCGTTTTAATGTAGATGTAAAGACTTTAAGTGTGTTTTAGTGTGCTATGTAAGACTTTTAATTCAAGAAATGTTGTAAGTGTTGCCCGAAGCAATTCGGACACTTTCCACAATCATTCA
>NC_045749.1:17505466-17520016 GCF_008692095.1 Etheostoma spectabile | reverse complement strand
AATATATATGTGATTTACTATTTTAGTTTGAAGTTCTGGAAATGACTAATTAGTTTATTTATTATTCACATAACATATAATTTTTGTGCATTGATCTTCCTTTAATCTAACCCTAATATTTTAAAGCTAAGCTTTTTCTCCTCTTCTAAAACACAGGGTAAAATATGTCAAGTTAATTTTCTCTGGTGTTTTTTTTTTATGTCTTTCTCTTTTTAGAAATTCAGTTATGTTCAACAATGAGCTGATGGCAGATGTTCACTTTGTGGTGGGTCAGCCTGGAAGGACCCAGCGGCTGCCAGGACACAGAGTAAGAATTTCATCAACCAGTAAAGTCACGGTAGCAGGGAGGAAATTAGCAAGCAAACAATCAGCAAGCTAGTGTTGTTCATATGTTATCAGCATAAAAATAATCTTCCTCATTGCCAGCAGTAATGGAAGTTAAATCCTTTGTGCTCCACTCTCAGTTCTGCACCATGTGTCTTTTCTAGACAGTCCTCAATTATTTATGTAAATGAGGCGGATGGATAGAGACACAGAGTGAGCGAAGGAGGAAGGGATACCCTCTTCAGCAGTCATCTCACACAGAATGGATCGCCTTTGTCTCTGGTTTAGCTCACCTTTTGAGAGATAGCCCTCAACTTTTAATCAAACACACCCAACAGCACACAGTTACAATGATAAGGCATAGAGTAGGATGCATTCATCTCTGCATCTCAAATCCTAGTTTACTTTCGTAATAATTAACTTGATTAGCTTTTGAATTTTGGATTGACAGCACAATGAATCTACAATAAATAGCCATGATTATTATAATTGGGCCCATGTTTATGCCAGTGGTAACATGCAGGTCCACATGCTTCTTTGTTTAGTCCGCCCTCTGACCTCATTGCTTTTTACAAGATGTTCACATAAATAATTAGGGTTTATAGTTGCAGAGACCATGTGCCTCATCTAAAGGCACATCATACTGTCTACTCTATTTGAATATGATTATAACACTCACATTAAATCTGGTAAGCGATTTTGCAGCCATTAATTTGGCTTGTCAGAAGAGCCCTGCATGGGTCATCTTTTGTAGTTCTTTTATATGGGACCCAAATGTATTATCTATGATTGGTAGCTGCAGTGCACTTCTTCTTTATCGAAAGCAGTTATGGAAGGACATTGAGGATGACTTGACTGCACTTTATGCTGAGACATTATGCCATTGGGATATAATATAACGATGTTCAGCGCAGCAATGTTTATTGTGTCCATTTGGCAGGAACTCAGATGTGCATTATGATTTCATTTTTTCCAAAGATATATCCTTACAACATGGAATATGCCGCTAACAGCTAAAAGGAGTGATTTATGTGGACATCTGTAAAATATAATGAGTCAAGAGGTGGAACTAATCTTACACTAATACGCAGTATTTACTGTATATACGCGTCCCTTAATGAATATCTGTGTGTAACAACAACGGCATTGTTTTCAAAAAATATTATTTCCAAGGTCTGTTTTAGATTGGGTTCACTGCAATTTCAAGAGACAATCTGTGTGCCTTTTTTGAGAAAATGTGTACCCCCCCCCACCACCACCACACACACACACACACACACACACACACACACACACAACCCACACCACACACACACACACACACACACAAACACACACACACACACACACACACACACACACACACACACCACGAGAAGTTGTTATCATAAAAGATCATGGTCTTGTATACAGTGCTTACCGCTGGAATTATTAGTAGCATTGTGTTGCATCTGATTTCATCATAAATTCAGATAAGTCATTAATTTCAGTAAATTAAACTTTTGCTGCCCTTTGTTCAGTTATGTTATTACGATTTACTGTGTTTTTTGTTGTTTTTTTCAAATCAGAGGCAATCTAGTTCATTAGAAATCCGCCTTCCTGTCCTCGGGGGAAACAGTAACTGGCTGAGCTCTGCTCATTACAGTATGTGAGAAACTCAACAGGTTCAGTCTCTCCAGTGATTAGAATTGAGGCATTGTTTAATATCCACAAACAGATTTGTGTTTTTATGTACAGTAAGAGCTACATGGGAAGTAATTGGATTTAGAACAATTCCCATTTCAAATAATCATTCTCCTTACACTGAATGTTACTACATGTCCTGTGGTTTCCATTGAAATCCTAGATGAACTTCAGCATGTTTTCATTTCGCTTTTAACTCAATCACTTTGTTTTCTATTCTTCCTCCAACAGTATGTCTTGGCTGTGGGCAGCTCAGTATTCCACGCCATGTTCTATGGTGAACTGGCTGAGAACACGGATGAAATCCATATTCCAGATGTGGAACCAGCAGCATTTCTGGCAATGCTGAAGTAAGAATTCTCTTCTGTCTTACTGTAACTTACTTCAACTGGCCCTGTTCATGTGTGTTTTCTACAATGATCTTTAAACAAATTGTGTCTTTATGTACATAACTGCTATTTTAATTTGATGGTGGTAGAAAAAAGCAAGGTTTGATGAAACTAGTTTATATACCTATCTCTGGCACATCTTGAATGAACCTGTTTTGCTACACTGACAGACAAATGATTCTATTCTATCTTAAAGATAGAATTTGTATCTGTCTATTTTCACATCATTCATTTTATTCTACTTTCTACTTCTCACAATAAATCACTCCATCCTCCTTGCTTTTCCTCAATCGCGTTTATTTCAGAGTTTTGTTTGCCGTGTCCTTGCAGGTGAGCTACAGTAGGCGGTAGATGAGGGTGTAGGAGGAATACTATTTTGTTGGCAAGTTTGATTAGTTTGCACAGTGATTTCACTCTCTTAAGAATCCCATTTCATTGTTTTGTAGCATGAATATGAACAGGCACAGCAACGCTATTGCTTACCGTACAATATTGTTATATCAGTCTGTTTCAACCATAATCAACTACTAACTTCAAATGAAGTTATCTTTGTCATATTTGTCATAATATAATTATCTTCTAAAAACAGGTTTACGTCGTATTGCATGTCATTTCTGTGGTGTTTGGTCTGTTGTCTATAAAGCTGAGAAAGTCACATTTTATTTCAACAGGTACATTTACTGTGATGAGATTGACCTGAGTGCTGACACAGTGTTGGCCACTCTTTATGCTGCCAAGAAATACATTGTCCCTCACCTGGCACGCGCCTGCGTCAACTTCCTGGAGACCAGCCTGAGTGCCAAGAATGCCTGTGTGTTACTCTCCCAGAGCTGCCTGTTTGAGGAGCCGGAGTTGACACAGCGCTGCTGGGAGGTGATTGATGCCCAGGCCGAGCTGGCGTTACGCTCAGAGGGCTTCTGCGACATCGACGCCCAGACCCTGGAGAGTATCCTACAGCGAGAGACACTAAATGCTAAAGAGATAGTGGTGTTTGAGGCGGCGCTCAACTGGGCTGAGGCTGAGTGCCAGAGACAGGACCTTACCTCGTCGACTGACAACAGGCGTAAGGTATTGGGAAAGGCCATGTTCCTGATACGTATCCCTACAATGGCTCTGGATGATTTTGCCAATGGAGCAGCCCAGTCGGGCGTGTTGACGCTTAATGAAACCAATGACATCTTCCTGTGGTACACGGCAGCCAAGAAACCTGAGCTACAGTTTGTAAGCATGCCTAGGAAGGGCCTGACACCCCAGCGCTGCCACAGATTCCAGTCCTGTGCCTACCGAAGCAATCAGTGGCGCTACAGGGGCCGGTGTGACAGTATACAGTTTGCAGTGGATAAAAGAGTTTTCATTGCTGGATTTGGACTGTATGGATCCAGCTGTGGCTCAGCAGAATACAGTGCCAAGATTGAGTTGAAACGTCAAGGAGTACTGCTGGGACAAAACCTCAGCAAATACTTCTCTGATGGTTCCAGCAACACCTTCCCAGCGTGGTTTGAGTATCCAGTTCAGATCGAGCCTGATACTTTCTACACTGCCAGTGTGGTCCTGGATGGGAATGAGCTCAGCTACTTTGGACAGGAAGGGATGACAGAGGTGCAGTGTGGGAAAGTGACATTTCAGTTTCAGTGCTCCTCGGACAGCACTAACGGCACGGGGGTGCAGGGGGGACAGATTCCTGAGCTCATCTTCTACGCTTGACAAACCATGTGCACACATTGACTGAATTTCAATGCACTTATGGACTATAGAAAATGATCACTTTGTGCATAGTGTCACTTTCTGGTATTTATTTTTGTCACTAATGTGCAAAAGAAATCTTATTTCAGACGTGCGATAGGGTCTAGTGTGGTTTTGATTTCAGTAATTGGTCCACTTGAGTAGGACCAGGTAGATGTCTTAAGATGTTGGATTGTTCTGATACATAGATGAACAAAGGTCCGGAAAAATTAAAAATATCTTGCACTAGATGTGCATGTATATATGCATATATGTAAATTCTGATATGTATATGATGACAGAATTGTGGCCAATGCGGGCCACTAAGATATCTTATATACTTATTATGCTATAGTATGTTTATTATTTCTATGCTTGCATAGAATGCACATATATAGCAATACTTGTGAGAAAAAAGGCTGTATGACACTCAATACCAACATAAACGTTCATTAGGTATTTGTATTTGAGTGATTTCAATTGAATCTGCAGCTTTTTGATACTTTGAAACTAGTACGGGGCACTTAGAGCAGGCTTGAGGGGTCTTAGATTAGGGGGCACTAGATATAATGAGACACAGAGCCCATACAGCATCTCTCTCTCTGTAGCATGTGGCTCTGCACCTGCACTCATCTCAGTCACTCCAGTGAAGTTTCATTTAGATATGTGTCATCAGATTTACAGTGAAATGTGATCAACGTTCACCACTACACAGTAGAGTGGAAGATTTGTTTGGTTTAATCTGTCTGCATTGCAGTACTGCTCCATTTTCAGCTAACGTGTACTACTAATTGTTCTGGCGCCTTGGTTTTGTTTACAGCAAAAAGCTCAATGATTGATTCAGTGTTAGCAACTGTTTATCTTATGGACTTTTACTTCTTCTTTGTTAAAAACTGTTAACTGCTGAGCACTCCCAATGTGATATATGATTATACAGTATCAGTATTTGCATACTGTATATGCTAGAGAATTGCACTGATGTTGGTTTGTAATCAAATTGGTTATTTTGTTTTACTTGTGTTTTTTTATTGAGGCAGATTATTTTTGATTTACTGTGCTACTGGATATTTTTTTCTGGTGTAAGATGAACATCCAAAGGCATCTGCTGATGACAGTGGATGGCCAAACCGGTGTTCATGCCCTGTGTTTACGTGCTACAGTGCTGGGAGACCAACGAATGTGTATGATTGTTGATGATGCAAATAAACAAAACAAATGGTACAGTCTGGTTGTTGATCCCATCAGTAATAAGCATTAGAACATCACATTTGTCTGAAATTAGGAGATGGGGACAGATGATGCCCTTCGGCACTGCAGGGATTTACAATGCCAAGGAGAGCTGTCTGATGATTGATGGTCCCTGTCTTCATGCCACTTATACACCCTGTTTTTTGTCTGTCAAACTCCAACTCTAGTCTGCAACCCACTGAACTACACAACATTATACTTCCCCCTCCTTAATATGAATTTTAATAGACTACAACTATAAAGTATGGCTTTTTGATGTGCAATAACTTCTGCAAAGGTCTGACGTCATTGACAGCATGTCAGACAACCTCTACAACATTAACTTTTTACAGACTGCAGTCATAAAGAATGTCTCCTTGACTTGGCAATCTTGTTTTCAAGTCTCAAGAGATAGAAAGGGAATGAAATTACAATCTTGAACATCTTAAACTTCAAAAATGTGGAATTCCCAGCATACCACACTAGCCGTTTGACCCTCGGTCAATCTTGTGTGTCTGGCTGTGCAGATAACAACAAAGGACAGCGAGTCTCAAAAGAGGATGTCTACTCCTGTTCGTATCTTTGTCTTTCAAACACTCTTGAAATGGCACACTTGTGTTGTAGATGAAGTGCAAAGTTCTAATCACAAATACAATCGCTGAGGCACTGACAATGCAATGGATTAACAAATACACTTAATTTTTTTAATTTTCTCAAAATAAGATGAGTCATTAACTGAATCTCAAGACGAATCATATGTCATCTCTTTGTGAACAGTAGTTTATGTTCAAAAAGATATCACTCCTGGGAGCTTATGGCAGGTACTTGATAACCAAGGAACTCAATAATATTGAGACCAAGTTTGACATCGCCAAAGAGCATGAAGCCCTTGATGAATTGAGCTCAATATGTTAGGGGACTCTGTGCTTCTGTGCGATTTTTCATGATTGTGGCGCTAATGTTGTAAGCAAGATCATTAATTGCACTGGAGGCGGCGGGAGACTAGAATGTGCCAGGAGTCCAAAGCAGGCCTGCTTTCAACAGACACACAGAGACACACTTAGTTACATTTTGCAAATGTAGCTGGTCTATGGCAGCAGCATTACAATTCAGGTTCAGTCTACAGTGATATAATGAGCTGTGTAAGAAGCATTTGTGTCATCTCTGAAGCAAAAACAAAAGACCTTTCCTCATTTTGTTTTCCCGAAACAATTGCCACTCAAGCCCATAGACCTGACATTTGTTGGTGTTGGTCACAGTCAGCTTAGAAGGCAGAAGTGTTGCCAGCGGCTACCAGCTCACTGCCAGAGCTATGATAAAAAAAGCTCTGGATCTGTTGGATCAATAGCAAGACCTAAATCAGCAGTTCTGTTGGCAACTCTAATCACTTGCAATTATCCTTTAAAATATAAATCAATTTTAGACTCACTATGTGATAGGCAATATTTAGTGAAAAGGCAGTTTTCTTTATTTTATGAGAGGTGACAATTATTGTGGTAAGCCAGTGTAATTATATGAATGATGTATAGGACATACCACGTATTACTGATGAGGAAGTCAGTGTAGTGATACAATATTTTAGGATTACTCACTCACATATACAGTGCTGGCATCCTGTTTGATTTTACCACTGACATTTTAATACATAATTCAAAGTGTTTACAGTCTTACATCTGTTTTTCAAAGTATAGAAGAAGATGACATGTACTACTCATCAGTAATCATACATGTGACTGTGAGTTCTGTACATACCATAGATAAGCTTTGGAATAAATTGCGGGGTAAGCGGGGGATAGGAAAAGGGAATACATAGTTGGTGGATACTGACACAGACCGGGCACATATTGCCCAGGAAAGTCTCATTGAGGGTTTAATTACTGTTCAATACGAATAAAGGATGAAAAGATTCAGTTGGACTTGAGGGAGGAATGTGGATTACCACTGATCAACATTCTTAAGGCTCTAAGATTGATTGTTCCAAGTGCAGATAAATCTGTGCCAAAAAGTCCTTTTTGTATCTTAGGAGGGGTGATGTTCTTTCCTTAATCTGTGGTTGACATGCTGCACAAACAATCACATCACTGACTACTGGGCATATTAATGTGGTGCGGGGTTAAACAGGATATAAATGTCTCCTAAATTAACCTAACTGAAAACATACCACTCAAAGGAAAGGAAAATGGTGAGAGGAACCACATTGTTGTTTTACCATATCAAACATCAGTCTGTTCACTGCAGGCAATCACATATCCACTCCTCAACATCCCGAAAATTTCCATCCTTGCAAAATTTCAATGAATTAATAATGGACAAAGAGAGGAGGGAAACACGGCTGTGGGTTTAAAGAATTCATCAAAGAAAATAATTTAAAAATCTTTTTTTTTAATTCAACAAATCTCAAAGGAAATCTCAAAGCCCTTTTCTACTACGTCCCCTTTTAACATTTTTTTTCCCAAAGATGTATGTGTATCTTTACAACATAGTATACTGTCGCATTCCAAGTGCAAAAACTGCCCAGTAAGTGTAATGAGAGCATATGGCAAGGGCTGCTGAAGGTTACAATGAATTACTGTAATCCTGATAGATGTAAGGGTATCTGAGCCCCCCACTACCCTTATTGCGCTAACCTCAGCCTACTGGCAGCCAGTCAGGCAGGAGCAAGGCAGGGGGTGAGAGAAGAATGGAAAGGGGGAGACACAGGTAAAGTGACAAGTCTGTTCTGACTAGTATTCAGGCAAAGAGCTCATTCCTTTTACAATTATCACATAGACAATTAGTGGACAGTCTAAGTGGCAATTAATCACACGTTAAAATGGCATAAGGTCACACAGTTCCGATAGAAGGTGTGGGTGGAAGCAGTTAGAAAGCAGGAGTTTGATTGATGATAGCCAAATTCACTTCTTTGTCCTCCCCATTTCCAACCTTGTGGTGCTAAAGACCTGCAAAACTTAAGGGATATTATTTCAAATAATCTCCTATCTCAGAGCTGGTGCCTCCGTGTGTCTCATTTATCTATTTACTTATTTATTCATTGCTATCAGGCATAGCTGGCCAAGGCATTGAAAGACCAGTTTTTATGCTAGATTAGTCTGTTTATAGCAATGTCGCTCAGCTCCAGATGGATCAATATGGCTGGGATTTCTGGAGGTAAGCGTTCCTTGTATCATGTGAATTACGATTGCTGAAAAGAGTGGAAATACGCTTCTGGTGGACAATGGGAGCTGCAGGGCCTATACAAAGGAGCCAAAACATTGTGACAGAGTATCAGGCACACACTGGAAGTATATTATATTAGCTTCCAATGGTGCAGAGGTAAATACCCTGTTTACATAATTGTGTGTTTGTCCCATGAAATACGAATCCAGAAGGTATATGAATGCTGCACTCAGACAAAAAGTAGTTCATTCACGTGCACTGAATGCTGAATTTGTTGGTGATGCACTATGCTAATCAAGCTATTTATTCCCACAACCATGGTATCGTATACCTGTCACCCACAGCCATTACGGCAAGGCTTGATCAAAACCTTGAATGTTGGCAGCTTCCTACTGAGAGAGGTGATGAGGGCTGAGCATGCTATTTTTTGGATGTACTCTCGAGCCTCTATTCATACTGCAGAATGTCCTCTAAGGCAGCTCCATGGCTTTGATAGTATGGAGTGAGAGGGCCCTTTTCTCCCCAGGGTCTGATATAATGAGGGTGAGCTTACTAAACATGATCTGCGGCTCTCTTGAATAAGCTACTTGAAACAGCTCGAGCCTGAAACAGTACAACAAACAGCACTGATTCATTTGTACACATGCTCTCGCACTCTACCTCTCTCTCTGTGAGCCGTATCAGGGAGGGCTAATGTGTTTTAATGTTGTGGAGTGATTCAGAGATGGAGAAAGAGCACAGAGAGGCACACAAGTCTAGCTTTGTGAGAGTTCATTCAAAACAGGAACATAGGAAAATCTGGTTTTCCAGTTTAATTATTTAAGCACAAAGAAAATGTGAAGTGGCAGATTTTACATGATTGCAGTCATGATTTGCGTTTTTAAATATGAATAAAAATTCACTGTATAGTTATTGCCAGAATAAAGCTTTAACTGTGCTATTTCTCCCATTCGGTCTTTATCTGCTTTAGGATCTTATCACTTGGCAGCAGGGAGTCTGGTAATCAACAGAGACATTATACTGGGAAGAAGGTGTTTCCTTTGTCAAAACAATCAGAAATATCAACTAGACTAGGAGTCAGCAAAATGTAACAGTGCTAAAGAAAGAAAAGCAATTCCTGTCCTTGAATACAAATTTACAAGGGTGAATTTTTTTTGCTGAATGCCTATTTTCTCTCAATTTAACCTTAAAATGACCGCATTTTAAAAATTTCTGTTTGAATTATGGCACCAAGTATAACATTATCCATAGAAGAGTTATTGTGATATTGCGCCCAAGTTCTTTGAAATCCAACTGAGCTCTACCAGCCTGCTTTTCTGGCCTAATTTAAAAAGTGGAGCGCTGTCTCTTGTTCCTCTGCCCTTTTTTTATGTCCTGCTTACCCCAGGGACTTAAACGTCCATACAATTAGCATCGTTCAGAAACGCATTACCAAGGTGTTTCTGTCCTAATGCAAACTGTGATGCACAATTCGTTATAACGTAAAGATTTTATGTTCAATCAAAGAGGGATTGAGAGTGATACACCTGCATTCACACAGCAGCTTCACATTTCCGTGATCTGTTCACATCAACATTATTGCAGCTGCACGATCCCAGCCTAATTGTCAAGCTGTACCTTTATATAACCTTTCAGAGATTTATAGGAGCTACAATCAGTGTTCACCTGACCTAACTAAAACTCTTCCTGCCCATGCTTTTTTGAGTTGAGCCCCAAACTATTTGCTCACTGCCCTCAATAATGGCCTCAATTTAAGCTTCACCGTGCCTCACCTTCCCCTTATTTCCGCTTCCCTTTGACATACCAAAGCATTTCTTGTTGAGCTGCTGGAAATAATCACAGGACATGAGATGAATAAAAGTGCTGTGTTTTGTTGAAGTTTTCCGAGTTTCACTTGGTGTGTTTTGTATTCTTGCGCAGGCAGCCTAGCTTAAACTTGACACATTATAGAAGCTTTGTACAGAAGAAAGCCAGGTGACAGCTCTGACACATAAAGCTGCTTATACTGTAGGTCCTATGAAAATAATGAAATTATACTTCTATAGATAAAGAGAGCATCACCTTTATTTAAAGCGCTCATCCCAAACAGATCCACTGTCTGCAGGACTGTAAGTAATGTGTGTTTGTACTGGCAGGCAATCATACATGTAGACAGGCGTGGGACAAACATTATTTATTTGTTTAGGGGAGGTGGAATATACGCTTCATGTGTTTTTCACATGGTTGTAAAGGAGGAAGAACACTATGATTGTCAATGTGTGGGCAGATGTCATTTTAGTGGCATTTCTGCTGAACCTGTGATGCTGTCATGTTTATCTAGTAGATGGTAGCAGTGGGATTAGAGGTAGAATAACAACGTGTGTAATCATGTTTGTAAACCACAACATAGAAGTGAGATTTACAGTTTTGCTATGATAAATGCTGGAATTGACATATTTTCTATTGACATACTGAGCTTTTAATCTTCATGTGTGGAATTTGCATCTGTTAAATAATGTAGAACGATTGAGAGAACTAAAGAGAAAACAGAACAGGATGAAAAACTTTGGATTCCCTGACAGAAAACGTGCAGAAGATCTTGACCACACCAACGCAATAAAGAGTCAACAGAGAGATGTACTATCAACCGACCAGTGGCACATCTAATTCCGACATCACAGGCTTTCAATTATTATGTTGTCACCCAAAGCAACACTGAAGCAAGCAGAGCAAGAACAGAACATTAGCAAGCGACCACTGCTAAAATACATCTGCTTGCAATTCTTGCAGAATTAGAATTTGTGAATGAAGGTGGAACAATATAACATATTTAAATATACTCAAAATGTGCAAGGTCATGAAAAGAGCATTGATACTATAAAAAAGTTAATACTATGTGAATAATTAATATCTTCTATCAAGTACCACTGGTTTCATTAAAAATACAAAGTCTGTAGTTTTTGCAGCAACAGATTTCTCAGTTTACAAGAAAACTGAATGAGTTCCAAAACAGGTTTTGACATCCCCCCTTAGCATCTCCCTGCACATCCCTCCAATGCAAAGAAGAGACGCATTAAATATCAAAAGGCCACGTACGTCAGCTCAACAAGATTGGAATGGAGGGGATTTTCCTCCAGTGTGCAGCGCTGCACCTCCAGCAGCACTTATGACCATGGGGAGGAGGAGGGGTAGCTGGAATTTCCATTTCTCAATGATGAAATTCTTTTCATCATGCCTCTTTTGCATAACAAAGGTGCACAAAATGCATTATATATGGTAAAGTGTAACTGTGAACCGCCACACGTAGGCTGTCTTTCCAACACAGGCCTCAATTTCCAAGAATTGAAGCTTCTGCACCATATCCATCATTGCCTTTGAGAGGTTAAAAATATCCCCACCCACCACCATCTCAACATGACAAGTATGCAGGAGTCACTAACCATTCATTTAATGTGATTAGAGTGCTCATGTAATTTCAAAACTATTTCATCCAATGACTCTAATATGCAAGGATTGCACATGGACTGCTGTTTCCTGATGATATTTGTACCGTACCTATATGAATACATTCTTTTAATTTGCTATATCATTAAAGCCTGTGATGAGGACAATGACTTTTTTTTTTTTTACCCTACACAGTTCAGTGAAGCACGGAGAAGGAGCTGTTGGTTTGTAATATTTCATTAGAGGTCCATTATGCGGATGAAAGGGATGGGATGAATAGAAGGGCCATAACAGCTGAGGATTCATGCCAGGTGTCACTCTTATTTAATCGAGCCACTAAAGACAAAGAGGCGGCCTGAAGTAAAGCCTATCAGTAACAGGCCTGACTCCAGATGACAAGTGGCACAGTAACCTGTGATTAAAGGGACATACATGAGGCTTTAGGGCACCTCACCCTGCATAAGTGACAAAGACTCAGTGGAATCTAAAATATTCTACATTTGATTAAAGGTAACAGATCTGCACTTGAAAAAATGTAGCAAGGACGACAATGTGCATTTGTTATTTACATTTGTTTGTTTTCATGATAAACATTGTGGGAGGTTGAGCATATGTGCAGGTTTTACTCAGCTCTTGATAAAGGAGATATTTCAGTTGCTGTGTGCCACACTGGATCTGTCTATGGCTGAACCAACTGTGATCAATAGCCTCAGATGTTTCATTAACTAGCTGTCTAACTTGACTATTTAGATTAAGCTGATGGCTGATCAGGTTTGAACACATTCCAGATTCCCTGAATACAATAGTCTTGGCAAGCACCAGAGAAAGCAACACAGGTCTTTGTACCAAGGCCTAAATTAGGAGGTTAGATTAATGTTACATATCAAATGAAGACTATAAACATTTGAAAAAACTACGGTTTTAAAAGTGAAAAATGGGATTCAAACATTTAAAAACAAGATTTGAATGTCTAAAATAATGACTTCACTCTTACGTTTGCTGGGTAATGTTTTTAATGTTCCAAATCTGTGATGATTCAACTTTCTTTAAGTAATCTTTTTCAGCTTTGCATTTTAGGATTCCTGACATTTTTCAACAGTTACAAATCTATAATAAACCAACCAACTATTCTTATTTTAGTTACAACTGCTCCTCCCAGTTTTGCTAAGGACCATCTTGGTCCACCTTAAGGCTAGTCTCGCATGGCCAGACCTATCCCCATAGGTTTTGGACAGCGCTAAGCTCTGCACCAAGCAACGGTTCCTCTGCAAAACGGTCTCGGAAAGGAACTTGTTTTGGTGGAACATTTTCACCCTGATAAAAGAAAAGGCCACATACAATATTACATAAAGTTAACTGTTCACACAATACAGTAACGTGAGCTATTCAAATTAGATGGATACATGGTTAAATGTAATTTGATCTTACCAGTGTATTGCTGTGTGGACTTCGTCCACAGCAATCCCACCAATCGGTCCCACTTAGCGTAAATTCTATTAATATATTCTTTGTTAATCTTTACAATCATTCCCCCAAAACAACCAAGCAGGCAAATTGTATGTTCTCTATGTTGTGTTAAAATAAATTACAAAAAATGTTAATCACAAAAAAAGATAAGCAGTATTAATGTTTGATGTGTGACAGTAATCTAAACTCATACTCAGTGGAAACTGCAGCTAAATATATCTCAACAGGGAGAACGGTCGACTGATCTTAAAGAATCACCGGGCACTAGTGGGAATGAATGTGGACACAGGCAGACACATTATATGAATTATACTTAAGCAGTGCTCTCCAACTCATTCTGATATTCAATACAGCACTTCAGGACCTCAAGAAGATTTGCAGGATTAGAGGTTGTAAACCTGGCAAGCTCGATATATTGATCCCCCCCCTCACTGAGAGCTGCATTCAATTTCCCAACAATTAGATGCACCTGAAGGTTAATATGATGCTTTGTTAATCTGTTGTGTTGACTAAAATCTCTCTCTCTCTCTCTCTCTCTCTCTCTCTCTCTCTCTCTCTCTCTCTCTCTCTCTCTCTCTTTCTCCTCTCTCTCTCCTCTCTCTCCTCTCTCCTCTCTCTCTCTCTCTCTCTCTCTCTCTCTCTCGCCCCCTCCAACACATACAACTTCTTGAGAAGTTTACACAACCAAGCTAAAGTTGATTAAAAAAAGGAATTGAAAAAAAAACAATTTGGAAATTGATGTCAATGCAATAATTTAAAAAAAGAAGGAAAAACACCAATTTTCTTTGTGAATGAACAATGTGTTGTAAATAAATAAATGTTCTTTCTTAAAATACAAGGGGCATAAGTATACACAACCCTATGTTAAATTCCCATAGAGGGAGGCACATTTGTATTTTTAAAGGCCAGTTATTTCATGGATCCAGGATACTATGCATCCTGATAAAGTTCCCTTGGCCTTTGGAATTAAAATAGCACCACATCATCACCATACCTAAAGACTGGCATGGTTTTATTTCAGTTAGCCTGATTGCTGGTTTGATTTGCATTGAATCTTATGGAACGTTCCCCATGCCTATCCCTAATTTTTTGAATTAAGGCATTAAGATCAATTTCCAAAAGAAGTTTTTTTATTCCTCTTTTTAATCAACTTTAGCAT
>NC_045749.1:17498870-17505456 GCF_008692095.1 Etheostoma spectabile | reverse complement strand
TGTGTAAACTTTCTCAAGCCACTGTATGCTGTTGTAACTCTGCCAATCTGTTTCTCTGTAAGGGTCAAATCCCTGGCTGGGCCCTATCCATGGTTTTATAACAGGTCATGTAGTAGTTAGTAATGCCATGCTATTAATGCATTTGGAGAGGCTTTCTCTCACTACTTTGCCAGGTAAGTATTCTAGATCATTTGTAGGCAACATTACTTGCTCGAATAAACTAGGTTGGCCTTCGCTATGACCTTGTTACAACACTTACTCTTCCCATGACCGCAGTACGTTTTTAATGGGTCTGCCTGTAGCAATTTTGTTTCCATCCACCCCCACCTGGCTGATTACATATTTTGAGGATGTTGCAAGACTTATGGCCGTGTGAGAATGACATTTCTCTCATGGGATCTGGGGGATATTTCTCTGGTGTGGCATACATTGTGCTCCGAGAAGTAGAAATGACAGCAACATTTCATGGTTGAAATGAAACCCCCATAATGTTATCCATTTTTATTCATAAGAAGCTATGACCTGCCTCTCATTGGTTTCTGTATGTGAATGCAGAGTGGTGGAGGGGATTTTTGTTATAAATCATGGACAACGGAGAATTATGGGGTCAACATAAAGTGACAGTGTATCCGTGCATGAGTAGCACATGTGGCTTGATGCAAAGCTCACGTGTTCATTTTATACTACTACAGCCACAGCCAGCCCAATGAATTCATACATCCTAATCTCAGCTGAAAGTGAGCAGCAAAGCGAGGAAGAGGCTGATACTGACCAACTAGGAAAGAGGAGATTGGCTACAGAGGTTTTTGCTGTCGTCTGCTATTTTAGGGGGAAACTAATGGCAACTGAACAGGGAAAAAATGACTCCAGATCCAGTAAAAGTAGCTAAAGCAAACATGGGCAAAAAAAGTCCTTCATTTAATGCCTTTCCAGGTGAAAATGGGAGATAATGCTTGAAGTTACTGTCACAACTGATCTTCTCTATAATTTTGGGTCTGGATGCATTATTATTATTATTATTATTATTATTATTATTAAGACAAGCACACCTAACTTTTCCATCAAAGAACCCTTTTCCCTTTTCCTTCAAAGCTGATATTTGAAGCAGTCTGGACTATTAGAGTGTAATAATTGGCCGTTTTAAAACTGCTTTTCTCTGTTCCGGCACAGTGAAAGGGTTTCACGTGGCAGCTGTGCAGAGGCCACAGTCATCTAGAGCTTCCATGCTTGCTGTACAAGCTGGGGAATAATGAAGAAATTAGTCCTGATGGAAAATCTATTATAATAGTTTTACAGTTAATGTGCTATTTGTAATCTCTCATTCTGCTCAAAAATGAATATTTAGTGGTCAACCATTTTTAACTGCTTACCTCATACAGAAGTGACAGTTCTGCTTACTAGTAGAGCTAGTATTCATGGTGTTTTTTCCCCCAGAACAACATTAACCTTCACTCCAATCAGTGTGAAAAGGTGACAGTAAATCCAAACACCTGTCCACTCTCTCTGCCAGGTTTCAGTCATTTTCACCTACACCATCATATTGTCACCTCTACTACAGCTGATTCTGCAAAACTGAGAAATGAGAAAGCGTGTGAGGGTGGTTTTTGCATTTATGTCTGTGTGTGCATGTGGTAGTTATCTACAACGTGTGTATATTGCAGTGGATGTTACAAACTTAGATGTCTCCAATCAGTCAATATTTCAATAAGATTGATATTACTGCGTTGCCATTCAAAGGCTGCTGTCCTCACTGATGACTAATAATCCATGAGGTACAGAAGCCAATGACGCATACAAAGAAGTGTAAATCCTGCATGAATGTATGACATGTTCCCTCACTGATACCGATTCACAACATTTCCTGCTTTGGTTGACGTCACACCGCCATTTTTTAAGGAGCACAGTGCACGTAAGGGGTCCCTCTTCTGTAGCATATGTTTGTCTATGTGCATTAGGTCAGCACTGAGAACAAGGAACAGTCACTGAAATGTTTATACAGCAGAAATCCCTCATCTTCCTTTTTACTCTATCCTGTAGAACTGCTAATTTAAACCATTAATTCAAAGTCACACTGTTCTCAGAATCCTTCCATTTTCTCATCACCTCAAACACCCGCCTACTTTCCCCCTATGGTGGCGGATGGAGAAACAGTTGGGGGTACTGCCTCAGTAATTGGAGAAACCTTCTGAAACATGTAGATGAAGCAGGGGGAGATGGAGAGGAGCTAAAGTGGAAAAGGAAAACGGACCAGATTCCTAATTATCTGCCATTTTTTTACCTATTCCTTCTTGACAGGGTTAGAGTCATACAGCAGAGGCTCTTCTACTTCTCATGCTGGCCTCGGCATAATTAGGTGCAGTGTACAGGGCTGAACAGGGATTGATGCTCACATAAAGGCGTGAGCGAGGAGGGGGTTCAGCGGAAAGCTGGGGCTTTGATGAGAGGGTTAAGAGCACTGTCAGCACACTCACTCTTACACATGTTACAATGAAACACCCTGTCAGCTGACACACAGGCTGCCTTACATGAAACTTGGATGCAGAGCAGCAAGAAATGTGTATACTAAACTTGCATCATGCACATAATATGAACTGAAATATTATGTCTCAAATATCAAATGCTTTTTTTCTAGTTATTCAAAGGCCAGTGCAGTACATTGCATTTTCAAAATAGGATGAAAAGAAGCAATCTCAATGATTACAGTGACATTAATTTCCTTTCAGGTGGTGAGAGGAGAATGAGATAGGCTGTCTGCTTTTCAATATATCTAACAGTGTCAGAGCCTCTACTAGCAAAACAGCAGAGGCAAGAAGCCTACATGTGGAGATATACCGTAGTCAACTGCTTTTTTCAAATGACTGCAAAAATAATTTTGCTATTTGCAAAAACATACAGCATGATGTAGATAAATATTAATGTGAGGTGATTGTGTCCCTGTGAGTGTGTTTTGCTGTTTGTGCTGCTTCTGCGTACAAAGTCTACATTTGCATATGTGAGTGAATGTTAAGTACAGATGCCAAATTAAGGTTGTTGTTTTTTTTAACACCCGGACTGATCTCATGAAATGGCGTATGTATGAAACGCCAATTCATATGCCATTGTTGGCGTTATTAAGACTTTCACCCAGAAGCCCCGGGGATCATGTCCCGTGTGTCATGTTTCCTTAACTCACTTCCTAAAGCCAACCCAGTTCTTTATTTCCTAAACCCAACCCGCGTGTCACATTTCCTAAACTGAACCGTCGCTTTCTTCTCGTTATAACATGGCAAGTGGCGTGTGCTGTATGTTTTTACACCCAAAGTATACAGCGTAGACTAGGGCTGGGCAATAGGGAGAAAATCAGATATCACAATATTCTTGACCAAAAATAATATCAATATTGCGACAATATTCTGGGGATGACAAATGGTGCTTTAACAAAATATCTTCTAAATAATCATCAGTAATGTGGACATAATGTCTAAGTGGGGAAAAGGCAAATAATAGAGCAGCTAGAACAGTCTGGTAAGTTCAGAAAAGTGCATCACTTTACTGTAATGCAGTCTTTACCTAAACCAGTAAACGATAACACTTGTGTCATATCACGATATTACAATATCCAAAATCTAAGACAATATCTAGTCTTTATCACAATATCAATATAATATCGATATATTGCCCAGCCCTAGCATAGACATACACACAGACAGTTCAAAATCCGTACAGATAACACCCACTTGGCTAAAGGAAGTCTGGGTGTATGTTTAACAATGTAACACATGTACGTATTCCTATTAGGTGTGCAGTGTTCCCGAAAGTGAAAATGTAAAGCAGATGACCCCTGGGAGAGAGATGGTATCAAACATGCTTCAATCCAAACTACAAATTGTTTTTTTGTTTTTTTCCAAAATGATATTGCTTTGTTTTTTTCATAAAAAATATGAAATGTTGCTGTTTTTTCTACAGATGTCACAAGTCTATTTCCTGCACTATTTTTATCCATTTGTCTATTTCAACGTCTCTTATGCTACAGATGTTTTGACGGTCATATTCTGTGTTATTTTCCCCAGGCAATTTCATCTTTAACAAACATACACACCTCTTTGCAAAAGCTAATTCCCACTGAAATGATGAGAGCAAAAGCTCGGTGGAGCATTCTTTCCATGGTTAAGCCACCTTCCGCAGCTAAAGGAGGCTCAGCGCTACCCGTCTTGCAGGGCGCCGGGCTGCTCTTATCGCCCCACCATGAGGCCGAAGAGGGGTAATAGGATTGTGACTCACAGAAAAAGCGCCATGCTCACCAAGAGGGGGGGGGGAGAGGCACAATTCAGCATCATGAAAGCGGAGGAGCAGGCGGGGAGGATGTGCTCTCCTCGCTCCATAAATAACCCTGCTAAATTGCAGGCTTTGGAGGGTCAGTGGGACACTGGTCTGCCAGTGTATATCTGGAGGCCTGAATATAACCTGTAATCCTGCAGCCCAGAAAACGAACAGCACAGCAGTTACGGGAAAATGTATTTTCTGCAAAATGGTAGCCTTAGTGTCTATGAGCTTGTAGAGAGACAGTGAAAGAAAGAAAAAAAGAAAGAAATAAAGAAAGAAAGAAAGAAAGAAAGAATCCCAGCAACAGCACAGCATTCACTTTGTACTTGGAAGAGGAAGATGAAAGCAGCACACAGTTGGGGGGTTGGGGGGGAAATCAGATCCGGATCACTTTGGGTGTGACTTTTACCATTCAGCGAGAACTCTTGGGGTTAAGCAAGCATTCCAAGATGAAATACTGACTTTAGAAGTTGCACAGATATCAGTGATGATTTGAAATCCGAATCCTGGGGCACCGAAGTGAAACAATATTTTTCCATTCACCACTCTACAGTGTGTTCAGTGCTGCAGGCAAAACCATTCCACCTGTCCTCAGTTAGGTGAGTTGGTGTGTAATTTAGCGGCGCTCATGGGAAGGGTAGTAAAAGGCACTGCAGGTGGTGGAAGACTGGGATGTCCATGCTGGTGTTATGATAGAATATAAGTGGCCTGAGGCAGTGAGCAGGAGGGCTGTAGTGAAGATTTGGGGTTATTATTGAGAGGCAGGCATGGTATAATAATAAAGATGCACACAGGCATGGGCTTGATATCTGTATCAGATTGGTGAGATAAGAGTCCTACCCTCCAGGACTGATTACTTTATCTAGAGGACCATAAAAGCATAAAACACGCAGCATAGATCATTAAAAAAACATACAATTTTGAATGCAATTACTGCAAACAAATGCATTGCTCACTCTTTTTTCCTATACCAGATAACCAGGATGAGATTGGAAGTATTGGAAATGATTGTCAATTTGGCATGCATGTAGTAGTGTAGACATGGACACACATGCTTACTTACTTACGCCTACTACCCCTCCTGGGGCATAGGCCGCCGACAAGGGTTCTCCGGGCACTCCGGTCCTGTGCGATTTTCTCTAGTTGTCCCCAAGAGTGGCCTGTTCTCTTGACGTCAGCATCCAGGTCTCGACGCCAGCTGTTTCGGGGTCGACCCCTTTTTCTCTTCCCCTGAGGGTTCCAGGAAAGAGATTGCCTGGTGATGTTTGAAGCCGGCTTGCGGAGAATATGTCCTATCCATCTCCAGCGCCTTTGGAGGATCTCTTCATCTGTCGGTTGTTGATTTGTTCGTTGCCACAGTTCTTGGTTTCTGATGGTATCGGGCCAGCGGATCTGTAAAATGCGCCGCAGACATGTGTTGATAAATGTCTGAATCTTCTTGGTGGTGGTAATGGTGGTCCTCCATGTTTTGGCGCCATACAACAGCACTGACTTAACATTGGTATTGAAGACCCTGATCTTTGTTTTGATGGAGAAGTCTCTTGAGCTCCAAACGTTCTTAAGTTGGAGAAAGTCTGCCCTGGCCTTACCAATACGTGCTCTCACATCTGCGTCGGTTCCGCCCTGCTTCCGGAACGGAAAGCGGAAGGACAAGCAGGACACACATGCAAGTGAGTTTTTGATTATGTTGAAGTGGCCTCTCTTAATATTACGCCATGAGCAGTTGCATTGTTTGTCTTATTTAGTTTAATTGATGGTACTGTTTACTGTTCACACTCCCATCAGGACAGTTTCATCTGATACGCACATGCTGGAGGATGGCAACCCCCTAGCTGATGCTAGGAAAGCTAACGTCAATTTTGCGGCTTTTCCTTGTTCTCGTGGATTTTTTGTTTTTTTTTGTTTTAATGAATGAAAAAAAAACATTTCTCTCACCGAGTGGCTTAATAAACAGGATTTGAAAATGCAGAGAACGAGAATGCTAAAAGACTTGTCTTGTCATCAAACAACATATTTCTGATTTCTATTCAATTTCTATTCTCAGCCATGACAAACATTCATACAAACACAACCCGAAAAAATGCGACATGGCACCTCTCTCTCCATCCCATGGGCCCACCACCTGTGGAAGGAACCGCTGGGGTCGGGTGCGCTGCCACATGGGTGACAGTGAAGGTCAGGGGCCTCAACGGACCAGACCCGGGTGACAGAGGCTGGCTCTGGGGACGTGGAATGTCACCTCTCTGTGGGGGAATGAGCCGGAACTTGTGCGGGAGGTGGAGCG
>NC_045749.1:17495312-17498860 GCF_008692095.1 Etheostoma spectabile | reverse complement strand
AGTTAGATCTGGTGGGGCTTACCTCTACGCACAGTATCAATTCTGGAACCATACTCCTGGATAGGGGTTGGACTCTGTTCTACTCTGGAGTTGCCATGGTGTGAGGCGCCGGGTGGATGTGGGGATACTCACGAGCCCCCGGCTGAGGAGCGCCGCTATGTTGGAGTTGAGTTGGGTCAGGGTGTGGGGGAAGACTCTGGACAAACCTGGTAAGCCCAAACGGGTAGTGTGAGTAAACTGGGAACGCCTGGAGGAGGACCCTGTACGACAGATTTTCAACTTACACCTCCGGCGGAGCTTTGGTGCATCCCTGTGGAGGCTGGGGGCATTGAACCTGAGTGGACAATGTTCAAAGTTTCTATTGCTGAAGCTGCGGCGGGGAGCTGTGGTCTTAGGGTCTTAGGTGCCTCAAGGGGTGGTAACCCACGAACACCCTGGTGGACACCGGTGGTCAGGGAAGCCGTCTGACTGAAGAAGGAGTCTTTCCCGGGATATGTTTGCCCAGAGGACTCCGGAGGCAGTTGCAGAGGACCGACGGGCCCGAAGGGCTGCAGCCTCTGCCGTGAAAGAAGCAAAGCAGCGGGTGTGGGAGAAGTTCGGAGAAGACATGGAGAAGGACTTTCAGTCAGCAACAAGGTGCTTCTGGAAAACCGTTCGCCACCTCAGGAGGGGGAAGAGGGGAATCATCCAAACCGTGTACAGTAAGGATGGGACGCTGTTTACCTCAACTGAGGAGGTAATAGGGCGGTGGAAAGAGCACTTTGAGGAACTCCTAAATCCAGCTGACACGTCCTCTGTGGTAGAGGCAGAACTGGAGGATGATGGGGGATTGTCATCAATTTCCCTGGTGGAAATCACTGAGGTAGTTAAACAACTCCACAGTGGAAAAGCCCCAAATATTGATGAGATCAGTCTATGACTGCTGAAGGCTCTGGGTGTGGAGGGGCTGTCTTGGTTGACACGCCTCTTCAACATTGCATGGAGGTCTGGGACAGTGCCTAAGGAGTGGCAGACCGGGGTAGTGGTTCCTCTCTTCAAAAAGGAGGACCAGAGGGTGTGTGCCAATTACAGAGGTATCACACTTTGCAGCCTCCCTGGTAAAGTCTACTCCAAGATGCTGGAAAGGAGCGTTCAGCCGTTAGTCGAACCTTGGGTTGAAGAGGAACAATGAGGATTCTGTCCTGGTCGTGGAACAACGGATCAGATGTTCACTCTCGCAAGGATCCTGGAAGGAGCCTGGGAAAATACCCAACCGGTCTACATTTGTTTTGTGGATTTGGAGAAGGCGTATGACCGGGTCCCCCAGGAGATACTGTGAGAGGCCATCTAAGGGCCATCCAATCTCTATATGACCAAAGCGAGAGTTGTGTCCGGGTTCATGGCAGTAAGTTGGACTCGTTTCAGGTGAGGGTTGGCCTCCGCTAGGGCTGCGCGTTGTCACCAATCCTGTTTGAAGTATTTATGGAAAGGATATCGAAGTGCAGTCGGGGTGGAGAGGGGTTGCAGTTCGGTGGGTTCGGGATCTCATCGTTGCTATTTGCAGATGATGTAGATCATCGGCCTGTGACCTTTAGCACTCACTGGATTGGTTTGCAGCTGAGTGTGAAGCAGCTGGGATGAGGATCACCTCTAAATTTGAGGCCATGGTTCTCAGCAGGAAACCAATGGAGTGCCTTCTCCAAGTAGGGAATGAGTCCTTACCCCAAGTGAAAGAGTTTAAATACCTTGGGGTCTTGTGTGGGAACAATGGAGCGGGAGATTGGTCTGAGAATCAGAGCAGCGAGTGCGGTATGACACTCCATTTATTGCACCGTTGTGATGAAAAGAGAGCTGAGCCAGAAGGCAAAGCTCTCGATCTACCGGTCAGTTTTTGCTCCTACTCTCACCTATGGTCATGAAGGCTGGGTCATGACCGAAAAAAACAGATCCAGGGTAAAGGCGGCCGAAATGGGTTTCCTCAGGAGGGTGGCTGACGTTTCCGTTAGAGATAGGGTGAGAAGCACAGTCATCAGTGAGGAGCTCGGAGTAGAGCCGCTGCTCCTTCACGTCGAAAGGAGCCATTTGAGATGGACTGACTTTGAAAATATCATACAATTAATAATTTATTTCAAAATCAATAGTTTAAGAAATAAAAGGTTGACTTCTTACAATGAGTACTTAGTCAACAACACTAAAAGAAATTGAAATATTCTTTTAAAAAATGTCCATCATCCAAAATCAGTTTTTCCTTTTAAATAAAGTTGTACTGCTCTGCAAATTAAGATTTCAGTTACATGTGTAATTGGTATCACACTAACATGATAGAATTTCATTTTTCATAATCCCAAAGGCAACAGCATAATATCAACAAACCAGAGCTGAGCATTAAAAGTGAAATCAATCTAAAAAAGCACATGCATGAAATTATGGAAGCATTCGTGGCAAAACAAGATTGTCAGCCAATGTCACTTGTGTCACAAAGGACACTGCTTCTGTTTGCCCGGTTTGCTGTATTCAATTTATTTCTTGACAGGCTTATGAGATAAAGTGACGAGTGGTAGGAGATGGCTGTCAGGAGGAGACAGGGTCTTTCTTCTTGCTGCCTTTTGGTGGCTATCAGGCCTTCTAAACTAGCCGAGAGCATGTCTGCCACACTGAGAGGGTCAATAGCCCTCACAATGCAACAAACCCCCTTTTTGTTCTGTGACTGACACCGATTCACCACACATAGTTGCTGTTAAGTGTATACATGTCTTAATGGGTGGGAAGGTTTTTGCCTTTTCGGGATGACAGAAAAAATAAACAATACAAAAAGACCTGGCTAAATCAGTAATATCTACCTATAAGGTAAACTGGGAGATGGTCATCAATGTGATAAATGGAAGACTAGGTACTAATAAAAGATACAACGTTGTGTTTTGGTGACACTGATTCAGAAGCAGCCTGAGAGCTTACAATGACTCACTTTTATATACTCACACACATGCAGCTGCATGACAGAATCTTCAACACAGTGCCAGAAGACACACACATACTGTGTATATTATATGCCACATCAGAAGATCTGCACTGCTACTGGTGGAATGTATAGATTCATGCAATTACAAGTAGGGCCTACAAAACCAAAATGTGTTAGCGTTTGTAAATTTTTGGACCACAAATAAGCTTTCATGTGGTAGCTATCAAATACTGCATTTGAATATTCAAATGTACCAAATGTACAATGTGAAACATTTACTGTGTGAAAGTTTGTAATTATTTCTTTTTATTTTGCACATCTTGCAGGTGTTGACGGTCAATTGACAAGCTAAAGTGTTTTTAGTCATCTAAAACTTCAGCTTTCTTTGCACAATGATTTTCTCTTCTCTATTTCTACGTATGGATAACATCTGTCGTTGGATTTATTTCTCCAAACTTGTCACATGAAAGGCCGTTATTGCTTCCTCTACCAAAGTTTCTGTCGTCTACTGTCTGAATGATCTACTGGTCTGATCCATGGGGTTACAGTATGACTTTGATCAATCGGAAATTTCCACTTTATAGTGATGTTTTTCTCAATATACAGCATC
>NC_045749.1:17486699-17495302 GCF_008692095.1 Etheostoma spectabile | reverse complement strand
CTCTTCCTCCATCTGGTTTTTCTTTTCTTGTCTATCCTTCCGTTTGTCTTTTATCTCTTGTGTGCAAGAAGTAGACATACTGTACTTTGTCAATGGGTGAGCTTATGCATCAAGGCACACAATCCTGTTAGGAATTGGCACAGCTATGTCCATTTGATGCCAGTCAAAATATTACAGTCTGTTCACCAATAATGAGCATTGGACATAATGCAGCCCATAATGAGGCTTGTTTATAAGTCTACCTAGTGTAGTAGGTATTGGAAAAAAGCCAAATGGGTTAAGCACCCAGTTCTGTGTGTGTGTGCGTGCGTGCGTAGGTGCGTGCGTGCGTGGTTATTCCTGTTTGAATCTCAGCAGCAAGACACAAGTGCTATTGTGACAAACTGATGGGCTTCACTAATATGAGCCAACAGCCTGATCAAGATTCAGCAGGTGTTCTGCGTGTAGGAGACTGACGTCTGCTTTGGGGCCATCCATCAGAGCTAAATGGCAGATGGTCGTCTCTGTGGCCAGGCAGGAAGTGCACTAACACAATCGCTGCAAAAACACAGGGAGCACTCTACCTGCTGATAATCCACTTACACACAGAAAAAGCTGTTTTAATCTGCCCGCTCCTTCCTTGCCACACAACAAGGCCAGGCTCCATGCTGGAGCATCACCATTGATCCACTGCACACATGTACACAGGCTGAGCACTGACAGGCCATCTTATAATGAATCCCTAATCACTCTCGTATGTGACAGGATCACGGACAATTAATACAAATAAATATTATAATAATTATGTTTCTGCAAATTCTGTGCATGCATCTGGTTCTGTTTCGAGGAAAGGTAGGAATCAGGTATGATACATATTGTGAACAAAACCCTGATTTAATTGTAAATCTGCTGTATACAAGCACTAGACGCCAAATCAGTTGAGGATTACATTTACAAGCCTCCCTCTATTATCACAAAGGTGCTAGGAAAAATCACACACTTCTTGAATAACGCTTCTGCTCAAGTGGCACTGGCACACAAAATAAAATACATATACTGTATTGAGATTTGTGTAAAGAATAATTAAACATAACTCAAATAATTATTTATAGCCAGAAACACTAAAGTTTTGTTGTATTCTTGCCTGTGCATGTTTTAACATGTTTTTAATGTTTTGACCAAACTATAGCGCATTTAAAATATTGTTTGGACTATAATTTTATTTGAGTTGTATTTATTAAAAGTTCTGTCGCAGAGAAACTCAGCACTCATTACAACCCACCATTACTGAGTGCACAGGTCATTCAAGCAACCATAACCACTGTGTGATCATTTTTTTATCAAGTAAAATATTGCAACATGGTATCTCTGTCTTCCTTTGCTAGTAAAAGATTGTACCCTAATCATATGTTTTACAGTTCTTTTTCATTGCTAAAAGACGGACACAACTGAAGCCACGTGTGCAAAATTCTAACTACTGTCTGCAGTAACAACAGTCACCTGAGCTAAACAGTTCAAAACTCATTCAAAGCAACACAACTCTTAACACATGTCTCAAAATAGGCTTAGTGCAGCCAAAGACTATGAACAATCCTCACTGAGAAAACACACACTGTCACTCAGAACACACAGAGAATAAAAACACTAGTGTCAAACAGCAATACAAAAATTAAGAAAAGAAAAGTTTGAGATTTTTATAATACGCCAATTTTTAAGAAAGGTAAACAAGAGGAATGAAAATTGGCAGTTTGCATTAATATAGTATTGTGTCTCTAGTAATTATGGAATTACTGGAGAGAAAAAAACTAAAGTAACATTACAGCAACAAAGAATAGTGTGACTAATCCTGCCTCTCTCCAGTATCATGCAGCAAGTTTTCTTCATCAAAGTTGATGTCTGCATTATCTCTAAATACTAACAAATGTGGTGTTTACATTGCTTTCACCTCCATTACTTTCTGAAAAACAGTAAGAACGCATTTTTACTATTGTAAAGATAGTGTTTGTCACTTCTTTTTTATACTGTAGCAGTATATCCAACCTCAGACATCTTACCTGGATATATTGATATGTTTGCTCTTTTACTTGTTTCTCCCAAACGGATAATTGTTTAATTCTTATTTGGTGTTTGTATAAAAAAGGCTTTCTGAGCTTTCACTGTATAAATACCGTATTTGGTCAATAACTAATCTAAAACAAGACAACTGCTTAGACTTTCAGCTAAAATTGCAATCAGTAGTGTGTGATAGGCATCAGTCTGAAATCTATTCTGTTTTGAATGTTTGGTTAACAGTTTTGACAGGAGTGTGTTAGCATTTGAACAAAGTGCTGTAAATCCACAGTGTTGTGGAGGTTGTGGTTAAGCCAAGGCATAAGGGTGTAGGGTTTTGAAAACTGTTTTAATGCAATGAAAAAGGAACTATGGTTTGGTCCACATGAACTGCTGCTGTGCAGACTGTAGTTAGAGAACATGTGAGTCCAGTTGTGCCCACTGTCATCTAGCAATCAACAAAAACTGTAATGCACAAAACACATTGCTTGCAATACTCTGCCATTTTAAAAAAACAGCCGAATGTACTGTGATGTAAGTGCATATAAATCTTTTTGAAGAGTCCTCACTTAGTTGAACCCAGATGTGTCTGTTTGTTGGCGTACCTTAGAAAGTGTTATGACAGAGCCTTGGTCACTCCATGACGTTCTTTTTGCCAATGTTTCTAATAAACAGTACAAGCTACGTTTTGGCCCTATTATCTCACGTCTTATCAAGACTTGGAGATTGGCTGAAACACACTGCCATATAGCTTGTAACTGGCACATTTTCCCCCTTTATTCAATAATACAGCTCTCCTGATTGGTGGGAGGCCGATAACAGCCCCACAATGAGAACATTGTCTAAAAGACATTTTTAGCAAGGTTGGCTTATTATCTTTTTCTGACTTGCAGAATGCATTCAATCTACCACGTTCTTCTTTTTTCTTTTATCTTCAGTTAAGGTCGGCACTCAAGGCATACTGTGTCCCCTGGCAGAGGTTTCTGCCCATCCATCCTATCTAGAAGTTATTTACTGTGCAGCCTAAAAACTGTGGTATGGTATCTAGGCTTTATCAGTTCTTGGTGATATCTGGCCTCTCTGCCCTTCCTACTGAGAGGATCTGGGCACACGATTGTCCAGGCCTGAGTATCAATCTCAACTGGCATGATGTATGGTCCAACATTCCAGAAGTATCATGCAATCCAGACCATCAGAAGATTCACTAAAATTTCATTCATAGGACATATCTCACCCCTGTGAAAATGCACCACATGAAAATATTTAACAGGCCTTACTCATTATGCACTTTCTGCCCAATAAAAGCACAAGGCACATATCTTCACATGATCAGAGAGTGCTCTCCAATTCAGTTCTGTAACAATATTGCATCCAAAATTTCCGCCTTGGTTAATTTTACTGTGCCTGTTACTGTTAATGTCTTGATTCTGTATGACCTGTCAGTCTTTCAGCTCTCTAGAACTCAAAAACATGCTGTATTTGCTGGACTTACAGCTGCGAAGAGAATGATTGTAACCAGTTGGAAACCGCCTCATGATCTATCTAGCCGTGCACGGACCCTTTACTTTTTGGATGTTGTGTTTATGGAACTCTCTATGGTGCACATCCATGGAGCGCCAGGAAAGACGCTGGACACTTGTCTCAGCCTCACTGAATCATTGAGGTTTGGGCTGTAGCTTTGTGCTGCAGCCTCTGCCTTAACTTGCACATGTGTTTGTGCCCTTGTCTTGTGTCTGTCTGTGTGCGTGTGTTTATGTATGTGTTTGTTTGTATGTGTCTGTTTCTGCATGTGCATGTTTTGTCTCCCTCCCTCCCGTCTTTCCTCTCTACGTTTTTTGGCCCTTTGATGCGGTCCCAGGTCTCGGTACATTGTTTGTAATTGTTTGTCACTGTGTATAATTTTTGAATATATAAAAAAAACCAAAACATTTGGGTCCAAGGTGCTTCTTAGAAAAGCCGGACAAGGAGCTAGACTCTGAGGTACATCAGGCCAGGACCTCAAAGTCCCATAGGGACTTCCTGCTTATGAGCTCATCTGTTTAACAGTTTGAATAACGAGTTGTCCTCTTTTCTCAAGGCGCGAGCACTGGAGCTCTTCAGGGAGGAGGTGTCAGAGCGGAATAAGAGGGAGAGAAGGAATGGACAATTAGTGTGGATTGGTAGAGCATCCACAACGAGGCAGAGGCGAAGGGGGGAGGGAGCCATGAAAGAGGCCAGGTGCAATATCACATCCTTCCTGTCAGGCTTAAAAGGAAAGCAGAGGAAGAGCATTTAGCTCAGAGGGACGCATGTGGAATACTGACCACAGGTTGGAAGAATCGACTATTCAGAATGCGTCTCTTCCATGTGCCCTATCAGGTCGGGGAGGTATCTGCCAAGTAAAAACGGTTGCCAACAGTTTCTGAGGTGCGTAGAATACCAACAAGTAAAATAAGGTCTGGAGGATGAGAGCTGACCTTGATCACAGCAACTGTGATACTCTGCTGATACTTCATACAAGTCAAGAGAAGCATTTCTTTTGGTACTTGCTACCATGAGAAAGTTTTTAATGCTCTTTTAAAAACATGTATTCTTTTCATTTTATAAAGAACAAAAACGTCGGAGGAAATGAATTGACGTGACTTTTTCACATCTTACATCTTTCTTCTATAATGATCCCTCCGTAAGAGTTGTTTCTCTGTGCAATCACTCCTACTTTACTTGCACTGTATTGCATAAAATCAATACAAATTACATTTCTAGAATGTCAGCAGATATGCTACAAATACAAAAAAACTAATGCACCTCAATTGATGGGGAACTGTATCTGCTGCTATGTTCTACTACTGTGCATCTCTGTTCCTACCTACTGCCAAGCTTCCCATCCAGTTCAGTCTTCCATTGCCAGATCTATCTTCATACATCCTTTGTATCCCTTAGGGAAATGTTGTTGTATTGTTCTATACATAAATAAAATATTAATTGAATATGTAAGCAAAATATTCAAAAGTATGTGTGAGAAAATTAAAAGTATTGCCTGAATAACTACAAAATATCCCATAGATACTGCTATTTGAAACACAGTAAAAAAAATAAATAAAAAAAAATGAAATGGGGGGGGGGTCAAGTAACAGAACACAATAGAAGTAGATGATGGATTTATACAGCTGTCCACATCTGGTGAGTCAGACAGTTTCTTCACTGGCAGTAATGGTAAATCGCGCTCTATCCACTCTACAGTGGCCATGAGTCCAGATAAAGAATAACATGTAATGGTCTTAACTTCTAAATGCCTGTGTCTTTGATTGGCCCTAAGTGCTACCCAATCTTCTTTCAGTGGTGATTACTTTGGGAACTTGTCAGACTGGTTAATTGGTTCTTTAAGTAGACTTTTTCTTCCTGTTTCTCCCAAGGGTTGCAGGTGTCGAAAGAAAAACACTGCAGCCTCTTGATGCTAGGAGGGCCGCTCCAAATTACACTCATTAAGGCAATTCAAATACAGTATAAGGACACTAACAAAATTATGTGCTATTAAAGAACTCAAACAGGTTTGAGGTTGCTTTAAAAATACCAAGTCAAACTCACTGCCACTGTAGAGTTGTAAATGTACTCTCAAATTGGGAATGGGTTTTAACTTGTCCCTAAAATGACAAAGGAGCATTTTTGCTTTTTAGTCATTAATGTGCTTTAAATAGTCTGTGGTATCTTTAGTTTCTGTTCAGAAAGAGACCAAAAGATGTCCTTGCTTGGTCCTTTTTGTAAAGTCCCTGCTGAGAATTCTTGGTGTGTGTCAATCATTGATTGGGAGGTCTGGGCTAACATCTCAATTCTCTGGTGAGTTGAGTGCCAGGTTCAATAGTCAGCCACTGCTCTCATATCTAGAGTGTCTTTTTGCGTGTCATAAGTATGCAAAGCATTGTCTTTCTGCCTTTATTGATATTTTTGTTCCAAAGTCAATATCAGCCACTTGTTCACTCAATCACAAGTAAAGAACAGGACGAGTAGGTAAAAAAAGAAGAAGCAAGGGCACAATGTTCTTTAAAAGTTTTGGCTTTGGAGGCAGCTGAACAGTTCTTGTCATTTATAGAGAAACAAGCTTTTCTCTTCCCTAACAATCTAGGTTGAAAAATAGAAAATACTGGTACTTTCTACCAAAGAAATGTCAGTCTGATGGCGCTATGCCCAATGAAAAAGTGTACTAACTCACACAGCTGCTTATCCTCAGACAGATGCTGTACCTCTATTGATCGGCTTGAACTCCTTAACCAGTTCACCAATGAGGACTGACAAGACAGAGGGCATGTTCTCTCATCAGACACAGAAGGACACTTGGGTCTAGCCTTAATGTATCTAATTTTTCTACTATTTTGGACAACAAATGAACTGTTTGTGTCTCCGGGTGGCCCAGTTTGTCCTTGAAGAACTTTCTCCTAACATTGTTTTAAAAGTAAACACTGGAAACTGTTAGTTAGGATGGACGCACTGTGGCCTATTCATCCTCCACACAGACCATACAGACTAATGACCACATTGATTTGATGTAGTACAAAAGCTGTCACAAAGACACCAGGTCTTTGTGACAGTTGGCATCTCGTTTTGAGGAAAGCCTTGTGAATTGACACCTTTAATAGCACTTTTGTCTGAGAAAGTATGACATGGTTTGGACATAATGAGTAAAAGAGCAGATGTGTAAAGCCCAATTATGCAGTTGGAGTGACTGAGTACAAAGAGAGCGCACTCTCCGCATGTAGAGCAAATGCCTTTTAAATGGTAAACGAACTGTCGCTCTGGTGTGTGCAGTAAGCATTAAGGACATATGAGAATCAGTGACACATATGGTTTACTACTAAAAAGAAAATCAAACTGCACTGTCAATCACGAACAGCTTGTGTTTGTCTATACAATGGTTCCACCGTGAATGTCAAATGTGTGATACAACTCAAGTGCCATTTGGTTTTGGATTTTATGAGCAGGAAAACATGAGAGACAATTTCTTTTCGGCACAAACTGAGGTGTCCGTGGATGTTCTCTTTAGGGCTCTCTAATGAATAAATGGCCAGGCAAATACTGCCTGACTTAGGAACATGGTGCTACCCGGCTCCAGAATTAAAAGCCCAAAGTAAGATTAATCACCACTGCTGAGGGGGATGATATTCTTTGTTTCTGGTAATTTATGGTCTCGTTATAACCAAGACCCTGAACCAACATCACGCCTCTCACATACTGTAAGTACTCCACCACTAATCATTGACAGCTCCTTAGGCACCTCTTTAGCAAAGCTTCCCAGCAACAACTAGAGTTGTATAAAAACAAGATATTAGGGCTAATACAATGTTGCTTTGGTGAAAGTAAAAAGTGCTTGAAGCTGTTATTCTGCCTTCCTTCTTTTTCTTAGTTTACAGCATCCTTTCTTTCATGCTTCCATTCAGGAGTTATCTAACAAGGTATGAACTAGCAAATGTTGAAGTAAGATAGAAAGAACAAAGGAAGCATATATAGAACCAGCTCGGCTGTGAGGAGAGAGCTTTTAGTCAGGAGGCTCAGCAGAGGATCAATGTGAACAGCGACTCCTTTTAGCCAGGTCTGATATGGGAACTGGATAGTCAAGAACAGCTTTCCCTGCAGTCTGAACATGACTCATGGTATAGTGAATATTTCATGGCAGGCGTCTCAGAGATGACAGCTCTGATAGACAGAAGAAAGTGTGTATAGAGGGGTGTTGTAGGGGCTTTAGTAGTCATAGAGATGAGTAGGTTTCATATATGGACACACATTCAACTATCTAACATAGTGCGCACACACAAAATATCAGAAAAGTTAGTTTCCTTCCTGGCTTTATAAGGCAGCTAGGATGTTGAGCAGTGACCTACCCATATACAAAAACTCCCCTGTAGGCATATTAAGAGCCTCTCTTGAAAACATTCCTCCTCCTCTGAGGCACAGTTTAAATGCTGTATAACACAAAGCTATGCCATCTTTATCTGGTTAATAAGGTGCTTGGTTTTGTACTATTTCATTGTCACCCACACATTTTTTTTATTTTTGTGTAACACAGACATTACATAACTGCACCAAATTAAGCCAAACCATTAAATGCATTGTTGGTCTTCTATTAGTTCTAGAGGGCAGCATTCAGCATCGGCTGCTCTGTGACAGGCTCTCAGGAGAGGCCAAATCATGTAGTCTTATTATAGACGAGGCAAATCAAGTGTACCAAAACCATCCCCTCCAGCCCTACTTTCTCAAGGTTATTTTCAAAGATAGCTCACGTCTTGGTACAGTATGTGGGTTGGGCTTTAAGTAAGCCCTGCCACTAGAGACATGGTGTAACCCTATGCAGCAGAACTGAAGGGGCTTCAGAGGCCACAGAGAGACATGGGTGTAACTAATTTAAACCCCTGGGAGGCCTTGATGAGCGCTGGCTTTTGTCCTGGCAGAATAAAGTCAGGCCACTTCAGGGTGAGTTGCGCTTCACACACAGCAATGGCACTGTCGACTTGTATGTCAGCATTACAGCACTTAAAGGTAATGAGATGTATGTTTTCTGCATCATAAAGTATGACTGCCTTGAGAAACCGTTGAAACAATGGTGCCCA
>NC_045749.1:17473162-17486689 GCF_008692095.1 Etheostoma spectabile | reverse complement strand
GAAGCGAAAAACAGACTTACATCATATCAGAATCGCCACATTCCACAGTGAAATATGATTATGGACTCCAGAGAGGCACGTTCCTTCTGTCAGTGATATTGTAGCTGTCTCAAAGTATATCTCACAACTGCGCCCTTACTAGCTCCTCTTCCGCTCGCAGGAAGGAGTACCACTTTTACAGCTTGCTGAATTTAAAGAGTCAAATCCCTGCTAACACCCTGCCCGCTCTGATAAGGATGTTCTTATTTACTCAATTCAAGGGCGTGCATCAGCAATAAAATAATAAAAATAGCCAGAATTCTCTATTTTCTAAACATATTTGACTGTGGAGGTGAAAGTGAGCATACTGCTGTAGCATTGTTATACAGTATCCCTTTTGGTCGGGAGCTAAACTAATATTGATTTTATTATATATATGTAGTGCAGTATAATGAGCTAACGTCAGTTAAGACCTGTCACCATGTATTACTGTCCGACCACACCAAATGAAAGCTATGCTGCCTTTCAAGCACTTTTAAATGCATCAGCTAGATGACTATATGCAGACAGACTCAAAAACAGGCACACCGTGCAAACAGCTTGCGTTTGTGTGCTTCTTTATCTCATGTGATCAACATCTAATGTTTATTCAGTTTCATTTGTTCCATATGTTCTCATATAGGGAGCTATTTTGGGAGGAAAAACAGAGATAAAGCTAGCTGTGGGACAGAGGCTGACTTTTGTCTTTCCTCTATAACAAAGAATTGCACTGCAGCGGCATCAAAAAGTCAAACTTAGAATTGATTAGCTCATTAAACAAGTTATCATCTGGTTCCTTCATTCATTAAACGCTTTTTTCTCATCAGTGACATAATTTTCATTGAGTGGACATCATTTCCCTTTATTTTTTGAAATGAAATAACTTCAAAGACTTGAGTAGGGTAAAATTGCTGGAGGACGACAAAAACGGGGCCTTAGTAAGAGCAGAACTTTGTGGACAAGAGCTGATTTTTTTTTGTTTAAGAGGAGACGTTTTCTCCTAAAAGGTGTGAATACATTAAAACAGACGGTTGCAGAATGTGGAGGGAATACGCATCCCTTCACGCTGGCCAATCTTGCCTGAGGCTGAGATCAGGAGACATCCAGATTGCAAGTCATTTACACTCTCTCTCTCTCAACTTCTGTTCAAGTCTTATTTCACCTGTCTTGCTTAATAATAATGCCACAAGAACAATCATAATGCCAGTGTGAGCTAAAATGTCTGAGCTGTAAGAACAGCATACATAGCCATTATAATGCAACTACCCACTACATGCTGCTCATACTTTTTGTCACTGTATTCTCTTTTTTATGTTTGTATCTGCATCCATGGACCATGCTCATGTCTTATTTTATTTTAAAAGCACAATACATCACCATTACTCTTACAAAATACGTTGTTCTCATAGCATTTCATGCATTACTTCCATGATCTTACATGTACCATTTTAAAGTATATCAATAAATATACATGTCAAACCATGTTAAAACAATATGGATCATATTTTATACATTTCCCAAAGCCAACTGAATAATACAAATTGAAAGAAGAAGACGTGCTTGAGATGCAGCATGTCTAACGGCAGCTCCGTGGTTGATATTGGTGTGTGTAAACACTGGTGCTCGGCCTCGCAGCAGATGCGCTGGCCTCTTCACGTGCATGCACTAAGCAGGAGTAAAGAATCGTCATCCAGGCAGGTAATTGGCTGCTGTTTACATTGCTGTTGGCATACCCCTCCTCTCCCTGCTTGACACATCTGTAGTGTTCATTAGAGCTGAGGAGCTCTGTGCTACACTGTGTTATCAAATCCGGCCTGTCGGGCTGTTCGCCTTGCCAAAACAGTGTTCAGTGCTCACATTCATGTTGGGAAAATCAAAAGTTTAAGTTTAATAGACCTTTATAGTACTTTTGAAAACTCAGTTGTAATGTCAATGCATTAGGTTTGAGATATTGTGTAACACTGACCTTTCTGAATGCAAGATTTGTTTTTGGATATTCACCAGAAAGCTCTTGTTTTGTTGTTTTTGTTTTTTTTAATAGGTTAATGTTTTGGTGGAAATTCACACAGGAGAATAGCCAAGAAGCTGAAGAAGACGGAAGAAAAACAAAGAGTACAAAAATGGAAAATCAGTTTACATAGGGAGGGTTTGTACAGAAAGGCTTACCCCAGGTGCTCAAACGCCAGATGGAGAAACAGCTGAATCAAGTCCAGGGAAATAGACTCGTCATCAACTCCAGCCTCAAAATCTTCATTAAAACCCTAACAAAAGTGAGATAGAAAAAGTGGGGGATAAGGGTAGATGTAAACGCTAACAACAGCTTGTGAAAGGACAAATTAAAATCCACAGTGGTTTCACGGCAGAGTGATTTGACTCTAAAATCCCAGGCTTAATAGATTAAATCACAGAATTATGTGCATGCTAACCTTTCTATTAATTACTGATTTCAGAACATTTTAATTATACAACCACAGTCTGTACGTGTGCAGTAATTCGAGGAGAAAGGGATGAGTGCTCTTCATTATATTTTCTTCATCATGGAAGTTAGAATATTATTCAAATGCATCCTTTAATGAATTACAGTTTGTATATCATACCATGATGGGGATGTGTCACACCACATTCCCTCTTGCCTCTTTGAGAATGCCGGATGACGATGCTTTGGCCAAAGAGGTGGCAGTAATTTATTTTATCTTATTTATTTATTTAGCTTATGAAGAGAGTAAGGGAGTTTTGCTTTAATCATCCTGAATGTGTACTCCAAGCAACTTCACTGTTTGTAGTAGCAGAGTCTGAGTCACCATCATATTGCTATTGAGCTCTATTTGTAATACAATATCAAATAATTTCTTGAAATCTCTTTCGAACGTGCAATTTATCTGAGCCTCCCGTACCCAGGCTGCTCGCTGTGATTATAATTACCACAAAAGGTATGTAATGCAGACAAGTAGTAATAAATGGCAGATACTGTTACATATGACTAAAAAGTAGGACTCTAAATGGAATTAAGTTATACAGTATATGAGATGCTAAACAGATCTGAAACTATAAAGCAATAGCAACTAATAAGGTATGCATAGTTTAATACAATTATCAAATTATCAAATATTTGCATTGTTGAAAACTGCTTTTCGGCTTTTTGGTGCACTGTGTCATAGATTTTAAATGACAATTGCATTGCATGTGTTTACACTTCACAAATTAAGTATTATGAACAAGACCAAGTGACTGGATATATTATATATTATATATTTTGTACTCAGATTTTTTCAATGCATCTACATTCTGTCTGATCGATTCCACTGGATTACAGTTGCACCTAATAACAGAATATCTATATACAATATTATATAACTGAAAATTCTCCTTCCTAAATCAAAAACATTAGGTGAAGCACTCTTTCTTCTCTAATATATAATCCTTTACCACACACAATAACTACTATCTATGGATATTCATTCGCATCTGAGCTACCTGGTGGGATCTCTGTACATTTTGGGTTTGGGATCATATTATTAATGTATCTTCAATGCAGTTATACCTGTAGCTTGTGTTTTTGCTCTATTCATTTACAAACTGACAAGCTTGTTTGAAAAAGGTACAGTGTTTAGTTTCCATTGAAAACAAACAAAGTTTCACTGTAAACAAACAAGACACATAATTTCACAGTGCATATTTTAAATCGGTGGACTACGATGCCTAACATGAGACGTGCCTAATTATGTGCTGTACGGTTACTTGGCCCACAACACGTCCCCATATCTCTCCTGTCTCTTTCTTCCCCTCTCCAAATTAAGCAAAGTTATATACACAACAGGCCACTGGGAAATCATTTCACTTGTGGCTGTGGAAACATAACAATGGACCGTAATAACAAGTGACCTACAAGGTGTGAGGCAGCACAGTCTGTGAGTGAGTGAGTGTCAGTCACAGAAAGAAAGAGAGAGAGAGAGAGAGAGAGAGAGAGAGAGAGAGAGAGAGAGAGAGAGAGAGAGAGAGAGAGAGAGAGAGAGAGAGAGAATTATTTTGAAAGCAGCCGTTTAGCAGGAGTTTTAATTGTAAACAGCCATGGTTTTGTTCACGTTTAAAGTTTTTTACAAAAAATGCATTGCGTGAATGCATTTCCTATCCTATAAAGCAAAGCCTTTGTTTTCAAAAGCTCTAAGCCCTGCACTGTTTACATTGGCTTGCGGTCTTCTTCTTTTATTAGTGTATTGCTACTTTTAGAGCACATTACTGCCACCAACTGTTAACAGCCTCCACAGCTAACAGAAATGTGCGTCACGTCGTCCTGCGAACATGCCGTGCATGTGCATTCTTGTAAACACAGTGGTAGAAAACGTGATATGAACAATAAATTGTAAAAATGTTTTACAGCCTCAACAGTGGTCACAATAAAATGATTTATTAGCTATTTTAACACAAATTAGAGGAAACACCAGAACAAAAATTGTTAGAGAAGTCAAATGATTGAATGGTTTAAAAAACATTTTGGTTTTGGAGCTCTCCACCATCATCAAAACACCAAATAAGGGAATATCTTTTGAAGTTTCTTGCAAGTCTCATTACTGCTCAAATGTTGCTTATTAGTGCTAGCTTGCCCCCAAACAGAAGCAAAGTATTGTTGCTTGAATGGATGCAGACATTTGTAGTACAGATAAGATATAACTAGTGTAGGTTCAAGTTTAACCACAAATGCTACAGCAATAAGTATATGCATCTGCTTAATCTTATCAGTAGATTTCTGGAGTCACATTTGATGCCATTCTGTACATCTAACAACGTTTCCCATAACAAGTGTGCATGGGATAGTTGGAGAGGAGACATTAATTACCTTCCCTGACAATCGGTCCCAGTCTGGCCCCATCACTGTGATGTCAGGGTCTGGACAGCCCCACCCAGGGACATCTCACTCATTCTATTGGCTTCCTGATTGCCATGGGAGATTAGCTGACCTTAGGACCTGAGAGGAGCTAGTATTACTCACCTTGACCATGCCCTTGCTGCTCTACAGGTTTCCAATCACAACTGGCGCCAAGCTCCCATACCCCAGCAACCACACTCGAGGTCATGGTTCTCTGAAACATCTGCTTGTGACAAATAGCTGCTGCAGGGTTGGCCCACAGAGACAAGATGAGAGGGTCTGCGTAATGAAGAGAGGGAGAAGAGTTGCTGTATGTGAACAGGACAGGCCTAGTAGAGAGCCCCCAGGCAAGGCAACGCTCCTCCGGGCAGCCCAAAATGAGAGGCACTGTCATTATTGTAGAATATCAAACTGAGCAGTGCTCGCAGAGAGTGGAAGTACAACATGTACAACACAGGGCGCTAATTAAGCTATTCTTTTTTTCTAGTTGCTATAATCAACAAATGTTAATTTTATTTTGAGGGATTTAGGCAATGAAAGTTTTTACACTAAGCAAACAGGCGTATAGTTGTAATAACATCAATCAGCGTTGTATATCTTTTCCACGGTCCAACCTCGTGACTCGCTTTGATCATGCATGCATTGTATGCTCACTCTTGAGAGTTATGGGTATAGTCCTTTCTTACCTTCAGTTCACCTCAAAACTTTCAGAAAACACACTTGCAGAGAAGGAAGCAGAGAGAGAAAGGCAGAGAGGGGGAAAGAGAAATATGGTGATCATGTTTTAAACATGAGGTTTGGATGCCTCTGTTTTGCTCCCAGCCATAATTAAATTCTTAATTAGCGAGCCCTCTGGAAAAAATATATGAAGATGGAATTCAATTGAGTTAAGGCGAAAGGAGAAGGAAAGAGGTAAGGAGGCAAACCCAGCGGCAAAAATTTAGCACACTGTTTTAACTTTAACTCGTTGTTAAAGCTGCTTCTGCAAATATATCTCTATCTAGACTACTTCCTGATGAGGATCTCAGTGAACCACTACCGCCCCTATCGCCTCTACACCAGCCCGGAGAAGGATAGCAAACAAACTGAGGTAATGTCATTATTTATTTCTTGGTCTTGGACTTATGTCCTTGCATATGGATATGACTGTCATTACAAAATAGACACACTTCTTGCAGTGCAACAGGCCTGTCCTGGGCATGGTTAAGTTAGCTTTATCAGAAAACATACTTTAGGCATAAATAAAAGTAATCTGGAAAAAGTGCTACACTTAAAAATGAATTCATCACATCTACCCTGTCATACACATTTCATGATCCAGATCATCTTTCTCCTTAACCCTCTGACTTCACCATGCCATGCTGGACCAGGAAACCATCCAGCCCTGCCCACAGGCTGGCCTGATAACTTGAACTCATCGAAGTGGGAAATAGAGAATCCATTTTTTAATATGTCTGCTAAGGTCTTTAGTCATGCCTGGCCTCTCCCTGTGCCTGCCTGGCCTACCCCAGAACAGCTGTGACATAGCTGTGAGGCTCCAAGGAAGAGTGTGGATTTGCCGCAGCCCTTTGATGTGTCAGCATTGCGTTGGCGGCACACCTCTGTGCAATATTGAAATGTGATGCAATGATGATAGGTAAGGGGGAAGATCTGCCAGGGGCTAATTGAATATGCTCTGCCCTGCACAGTATTTCTTGCCTCTAGGCCGTCGATTCGCTCCTCGAAATTGCAGATGTGTTGTGTGTTGGTGTTTGTGTAAGAGTGAGTGAGTGAGGGAGTGTGAGTGAGTGAGTGAGGGAGTGTGTGTGTGTGTGTGTGTGTGTGTGTGTGTGTGTGTGTGTGTGTGTGTGTGTGTGTGTGTGTGTGTGTGTGTGTGTGTGTGTGTGTGTGTGTGTGTGTGAGAGAGAGAGGGGTTTTATGCAGACATGTGTGCTTGTACTATGTGTGCCAGTCTTAGTAAATGTGAGTTCAAGTGCAAGGAGCAAAACAAGAACTCAAACTGTTCTTTTGACCGTTTTTTCTCAAAGTGATATGTAAAAATAGATGCATTCATTCTGAAAAATCCTCACTCCCAGTGATGAACTGATGATGAGCTAGAGAGTCAACTCCCAGGTGATTCAGTGAACACAGAGGCAAGCTGACAAATTTACTTATGGTCCGACCTTCGCCGGCACTGCAGAGTTCTGCTGATCTGGAAGTAAGCAGCGAGCATCCTGGGAGAAAGGAGGCCTCATGGCCGATGGAGTGGAGCTAAGAGTGAGGGGGGTGATTGTGCAGTCAGATCAGCTCTGTGGAGGCGAGGGTTTAGAGGCTTTAATGTGTACGCAGCACATGTAATCCCCAAGCCCCAGGGTAGGACTGTGTGCCAGTAGGATTCTCAGCAGCGCTGCCATTCTGACGAAGGCTGAGCAAAGATGTTTTATGATAAGAAATATATTCATTTATTTAATTATAGGATGAATTCTTTATAGTCGCCACAAAGTCCAACAGACTCAGGGGGGTCTGATGTTTATCTTTTAGCTAAATCATAAAATATCCCTTGAGGCACAGTTTGTCTACTTGCATCACAAGCTATGAATGTGTTTGCTTTGATTGATGAAACAAAATCAGCAGATTTAATGACTGTGTGAAGATCCTGCTCTAATCACAGCATGACAACCAAAATAATTAAGGGAATTGAATAACAATTCTTAATTTCTTTGACAAAAACTGGAAACTGTAATCTCCAGAACAAGAAGTTGAGGGCATTGTGCTTATTGAAGTTTGCTGCATTCTGTGTTCTCCGCCTCCTCTTTCTCCTGTCTCTACCCTTCCCTTTCCTTGGTTCACACCTCCCAGAGGGAGGGTGAGGAAACCACGCATCAGCACTGCCGTATTTTGTGCAGCAAGAAAGCAGACGGGAAAAAGGCTCTTTGCAGAACATTGCTGTTTTGTAAGAAATAAGGCTGGAAAGAATTATTATTTTGTACAGAATCTGAGAAAAAAAAAAAGACAAATCTGTTACGTTGTGCCTTTGTTAAAGTTGTTCTTAAGAAATATCAGAAACAAAATATAGATACAGCATGGATGCCAATATTATAAATAACAGTCCCAACTTTCATGTAAAAAAAAAAAAAATAGAAGCATATGAGACCTGATTATAATAGTGTACTTGTAAAAAAGTTGTAATTTTCCACCAGCTATTATGATGGGAAATTGAACCAATCAGCTCCCCAGGCCGCATTCATTTTAAACTTGTTGTGTAAGATTAAGTGATTTTGTTTTATCTTTTGTTTTATGTCTAAGAGTGCTGCTTGAAATCCAGTTCATTTAACTTTTTAAAGCATGACTACTCATTGGTGGAGTTGATCATTTCCTTTTCAAAGTAGCATTACTTCTCTGCCTGCAATCACATCAATCCTCATTTATATGCTTGAATATCCGCAGCTACTTCATGACATACTGTGAGCATGTGAGCAACAGTTGATGTAACTCCTAATTTATGCAATCAGATACATGCATGAGCTACTAAAAAGGATCTTGATCTTCTAAGAGGTCCTCAGAAGAAATCAATCTCAAGAGAACGTGAAAAAATGTAACAGTAAAAATTACTGACCTGATAAGATAGAATACACGCGGCCTAATGTTGGCTCATAATATCTACAGCATCCATAAGTCACCCGGCCATTTTAAAGAAAGCGTTTTGAACATGTACTGTAATCCCACATTGATATGCATGAACAAATGAACAGTCAAATTAACTGATTATAAGATTAAAGCCAAAGTGTAATCAGGATCTTATGCGTTAGTGAAGATGCTTAAAGGCGGCGTGTGATGTGTATGCTCATTCAGCTCAAAGGAGATGAGGGGAGCTGTTTAGCCAAGGAAAAATTACACATCATAATGTCTTACAATTGGCTATCTGAGCAAGAATGAATGAAATTTCAATCCCTCTCAAGCATCTCTTTGTCATACTGCCACAAAAGCAAAAGCCATGATTCAGGACATTAATGGCTCCTCTGATATTCAGTAAGTGATACTTATTTCAAACAATATCAGAAGCTCTTATTTTCTCAAATGTATGTGTTTCGTAAGAAGAACCTGTCAGCCAGGAGACTGCCTTGAGACAAGCTTATTCATTCCATCACCTGTCTACTACATTTCTCTGAGCCGTGTGTGCCGCCAGCTTGACATGCTACAGGGAATCCACGATATCTCCTTCTATTAGGAACCCGGGTTTAACATGGGGAGCAGCTCCGTGCCAACATGCAGAGCAGACTGATGGGTGCTGTGCTACTTTTAAATACAATTTCCTGCCGGTTAGAGGGGGTTAATTATATCTAGGTCACTGTTTTTTGATGAGATCTAAGGATGTGTACCAGCCAACACAAGCGGGAAAAAAAGCTGCATATAAGCAAGAACATAAAAAACACAAAAAAGCACACACACGCGCACACACACGCGCACACACACACACACACACACACACACACACACACACACACACACACACACACACACACACACACACACACACACACACACACACACACACACACACACACACACACACACACACACACACACACACACACACACACACACAGACACACACACACAGACACACACACACCATTCAGAAGCCTCCCGAGCAACTAAGCCACTGGATGGATGCCTGGAAACTGGGTCATCTAAAGAATTTAATGCAGTCTTTTTTTTAATTCCAAGTAATTCTTTTAATCTTCAACATCTTGCATTTGCATTCACATTTGCGTTAGATGCTGGAGAATATGCTGAGCAGTGTAACAAGGCAGTGCTGTCCAAGATTACAGTCTGAGCATAACTGGTTGCCATACCCACAGCGTTGTCCCCACAGACTGTAAAAATAACCTTGTGCCTGTGTGACAGAAAATTTGGACCTAGGAAAAATCTGATCAAAATCTCAACAGTAAAGGGTGCAGCCCAAGGTCACAATGTACAATACAGTGGAAATAAAGAGCATCTGTTAGGCATAAATCTACATATTCTTCCAATTACTGCAAAGTAATCCTAAAATATTCTACACAACGACAAAAACAAGTAAAAGCTAAATATTTCAGGTTACTTTCTGCTTTCTAAATATTTCTTACCACCTCAAACAGATCTTTCCACATGGGCAAGCAGAGGTGACATCCGTGGTAAAACACCTCGTGGTCTCTAAAATCTCAGCCCCTCCGTGGCCAGCTAATTAGGTCATTCTCAGTAGGGGTTGTTACTATGACCACTGATACTGTCAGGTAGTGCAGGCTTCCTATTTAATAAAATCAGCAATAATCTGAACCTGTAAATCTAGATGTGAGACATAGGCCTATTCTACTGCATTCATAAAACACACATTGTACTGAACTCTTCCCTGTGGCATGCTGCCTTTCTGAACAAACTGGCTACATTTATTTACTGTATGGTCTCGGCTGTATAACTACCACTTTCCTCTTGAGATATATGTGTGATCCTGTTGCTGCTACACAATAAAAACACATATTTTTAAATTTATGAGCTATTGCCATGTTAGTGCAATGATGCCACCAAGATTAATCCAAGTACATTTCTCATACTGGGCAAATAAATCCACATTCTGATCAATGAAAGTCATCAGTGGCGGTTCTAGGTTGGGCAAGGGTGGCAAGTGCCCCTGTAATTTTAAGCCTCGACCCCCCTAACTTTGGCACATATACTGTGTGTGTGTGTGTGTGTGTGTGTGTGTGTGTGTGTGTGTGTGTGTGTGTGTGTATATATATATATATATATATATATATATATATATATATATTATTCATGTGCAGTGATACATTGCACTACTACTACAACTACTAATACTGAATGAGTATACTTGTGTTTGTTATATGTGTATCATTAGTTTTAAAGAACTAAACCTATAGGGTTGGTGGTATGTAACACTTGTGCTTAATATATTTGATAACCCTAAAATTGCATGTGACCCCAGTCTGGCCCCCTCTGTTTGAAATCTTTTCCTGAAAGTCAGTACTTTAATGTTCTCTTTAGTCATTTTTTAAGAATGCCTCCCAACTTCCAAGTGAGAAATCTTTTAACAAGAGTAATGAGTACAATGAACTGTCCTTTAGGATAGCAAGCCACATTACTCTGGACTGTACCTGATCAAAATGGAAACCTTTTATAAAACTTGGACTGGTAGGATACGCCTTCACTCATCAAATTGTGTGGGAGAACTATGCCAAAACACATTCATTATGATGTTGCTGAAGTTGGAAAAGGAAAGATTGTGAGTTAACTTTGAAACAAAAGGTTTTGGATAAGGAAAGTTAATAAGTACTATAAGTATTGTCTTTTCAATCTTTTAACCAAGTGATGATTTGTCTTTGTTTTTTTAAAAGTCCAAACTTAATCCGCATTTGAGTAATTACTAAAATACAAAATATTAAAATACTAGAATTATCCATGAGACAACTTTAAGCGTCTTCTTAACTAAAAAAAAAAAAAAAATCACATTTCCAAACTCCATGAACTGGCATGAATAACCAGAGGTTAATCAGGAGTGCAGGCAAATCATTTCATTGCCTTCAACTACAGTTTGGTCCAAAGAAAACAAACCGTAAGCACTATTCAGCCATCAGAGAGGTACAGTCTTACACTCATTCTTCTCTCACAGAAACAGTTTTGCATTTAACAGCAACAGCGGCCTTTTCCCAAATACTGATCACCAACTTCATCAGCTGGAACATCATTATGTAGATGCTGTTCTGAATTCCTATCTGCAATTTTCAGATGCACCCTTATTAGGCCGCAGCTCTGATTTATTCTCACTGATGCTGTAGATCAATCTAAATGATGCCTTTCATTTCATGGGTTGTTTGGAATGATGCATGTTAGCGCTCTTTAATTGAGATGTTCAGCCCCTCCCCAGTGTCCCCTCCTGACATTTACTGGGGGTTCCGATGGAAAAGAGAATTTGCATATCAAACACTGGTTGAACCATTCTCCTGGGAAACACTTTTTTCTCCTAATAGTATTGTTTTTTCCCTCTGTTGTTGTTTATTATCTCTCGCATCATGATTATTTCATTATTTTAAATGAATGTGTCAGGAATGTTTACCGCAAGGGGGGGTAGGTGACGTGAGGAGTTAGGAGGATCTGAGGGATGCTGTTTTGAAGTTTACTAAACAGTGTGATACACATGTTTGGAAGAGTAAAAAGTTCAAGTAAGAATTTAAAATCTACATCAGAATATCTAAAAAGGACAGAATACACACTGAAAGCACACTTTTCATACAACATAAACATTTGACAATGTCAAATGACAAACTGGGCGTCTCGGCACACGCATGAATGTGTACTGGTCGGATCAGAGCTACGTCAACCACCATGTCAATCTTTTCTTTCTTGTGGTAAGATACACCACCACATGTGGCAACACCCCCCTCTCTTCTCCCATCACCACAACTAGCCTTCATGAATAATTAAAGATTTAATCTGTGATATTTTCAAAAGGTCAGAGGCACAACAAAGAGAGAGAAATGCCAGTCCTTCCTCTGCAGGAACACATTCAGCAATCACTCCACACTAGGTTTATGTTTTCACCTGAACGCTCCATCAAGCGGGCCAACAGATATGATGTGTATGGAGGGAGGTGAAGTGGAATGAGGAAGAAGGGGTGGGAAGGCCATCATGACCAAACTATCCTAAATCTGCCATTGTCGCAAAAACACCTCATGAATTTTTCATCCTTTCGTCTGGAACTGGGCAGGAGTGATGTCCAGTGGAGCTGTTGTGTCCCTGAGATCTGAGCTGCTGTACTCAGTGACAACCCGGAGAGGACAGCCCTTTCTTAGCCTGGCCACAGGTCTGGAGCAAGAGGCCACGCACACTTTCATGCATAAATGTCTGCTTCATGCATTAAATGGATATGGTCCTGATGGATTTTTTCTCCTGATGCATTATCAATGAGACCTGCTCTCTGCATCACAGCCACAGCACAAGACAGAAAGGGATCTATCATTTATTTCCCTCTTCAGGGCTTCTCTCCACTGAGAAACCAACAGATATTTAAAGAGACACCTCAAGATGCAGTTAGGCGTCATTGAAGGTGTTGTACGTTTTGCAAAATTGAAAAGGTGCAAATAATAATTAGAAACTATTTCTGCCGCTTCTCATCATGTGCACAATGCAGTACATCATCAAGTACAGCTAACTGAAGTTGCATCTGACCTTTTAAATCTCTTTTTATTGTTTTCCCCTTCTTTAGACATATATTATGCAAAAGTTGTCAAACTAAGTCAGACTTACTGAATACGTAGGAGTTCTAAAATCATATTCATATGTCGTCCACTCTGTTGGTGCAGCTGACTCATCTGCTTGTTCTCTCCCTCAGACTTCAGCTCAGAGTTGAAGGTTTAATTCTGTCATGCCACCCTGGAAGTAAACTGTCTCTCTCATACTCCCACTTCATGACACAGTTGACTAGTACTCCCTTTGTGCTGTCTCCTCAATAAAACTAGATGAGTGTGAGGCTGTCAGCCAGATATGAAAAGCTGATTGTGTTCATCCTGCAAACAGAGTGTACAAGACTTTGATTTGGTTTGATGTTGTTTGTGCCTTTATAGTCAAACAAGGCATCAACAAACTGATGGAGGTTTTGTTTCAGGAAGGTT
>NC_045749.1:17470592-17473152 GCF_008692095.1 Etheostoma spectabile | reverse complement strand
AAATTAGGTAATTATCATCTGCATTACTGTCGGCCTGCCAAACCGGCACCTCTCCTCCACACATTTTCTTACTATTTCATGAACAATCTCACCCAAATATCTTTCCCATCTTCTTTTAAAATTAGCATTTTTTCTGCACACTGCTTCTAGCTATTGCCTTCTTTTGTCCTTATTTCGAGTTGTTTGCTGACTATAGATTATATGGTGGTAGGAAGGGGCATCAGACTGGGGGGAAAAAGGGGACGGAGTACCCAGGGCCCTCATGTGATGAGGACCCAAAATGATGCTAGAATGAATAGCTGTGGATGCGGGCAGGGGCCACAGAAAATGTCTTTCTACAGGGCCCAGAATTTTGCGCTACACCCCTGGTGGTAGGTAAGCAAAACAAGGAGACAGAAAAGGTGATGAATGTTGCGGGCCTGACAGTAAAGAAGACATTGTCGCACCAACACCTCACCCGCAGTGCGTCCTGTTGTTCCTGTTCTCTTTGAAAGGTCCCTCTCTCATTCTCTACTTAATCCTCCCCCGAGCTTGTTCACACTGACTGTGCTTGTTATTTGTCATTCTAGCCATCTATCTAGTGTTCTTGAGTGATATCTGATAGCATTAATTAATACATAATGAGTAACAGTGCCTGTTAGTGTCTGATTCTCACCTACTTCCTTTGGGTCTGAGGGGTGTTTAGTTGTCAGAGGTTGTGTCTGATGTCCTCTGTTTGTTTTTAACCTCTATTCTGCCTTTGAGTTAGCATGTTTCCGTCAGACAGCAAACCCAGCTTGGCAGGCCCAAAACAGCCAGCCTTATCATTAAACATTAACTAACTGCACTGTAGTGGCACCAATGCAGAAAGGTCACTCAAGAATGATCGGTTCAATCGGGTATAGCTTTATGCATCAACCCACCTCTCCATAATAAATAAACACGTTCCCCACAGACCTGCTTCTGGCAGCATGTTTCTTTCTTAAATAGAAAAACTCCCATTGTCGCATGTTGTCCCTACAGAATTTGGCATTAAAGCAAATGATGTGACACAGCAACATACAAGCCAGTAAATGCCATCCAACACCTTGTCTTCAGATGATGACGTCACTGATTGTACCATTACAAAAAGTGGTAGTTCATCCAAAACCAAACAAAATTAATTTTTTCTCTTAGGAAGAGTGTGCTCTGTTTTTATTTGCTCAGGTTTTACAGATGCTATTAACCATGTTTTAAAATGACTCAGTGTTTTGTGGCAATCAAAGATCCAAAAAGATGGATTTGTAAATTTCAATATCAACGTGTCTTTACCGATGTAATAACACAATCAGTAAAAAAATTAACCACAGACTTGATTATGTTCTTTCTTCTACTCAGGACTAAACAGCTTGCAGACGGGATTTGGTAAAAAAAGAAGTTCTCAATAAAAAGATCACAATGTGGTCTGTGGATTACTATAAATCACCATGTCATTGTATTTGAAAAGAAGCATGCATGTCGACTTTTTCTCATTTAATTCTTTGGTGCTTTGAGCGCCAAAAAGGGCTCATTACATAGGGATGAAGTACTACTGATATCACCAGACTCCTACAAGTCACATTGCTGAAGTGTGCAATTATGTTCAGTGGATGATGGTGAATGACAGCTACAGGCATTTAATGAACTGCAAGAGAAGACTTTTACAGTGCATGACCTACAAGGAAAGGTCTCTGTGTCTACTTCTCCTAAGTATAGCTCTTTGTTGGTTACCTCTTTTGCTCACACTACCTCACCTGCCAGACTCATGTAAGCACAAGAATATGGATGTGCACCAGAGACAAATGGTATTGTGCCAGTCTCAGCCCTGTGGCTTTGAAGCTGCTTGAAAAGGCTTTGTTTTTAAAGACAGTTCTCTTAAGTACACTGCAGTGGTGCAGTAAAAAGAGTCTGTTTAAATAGTCATTCACTTTGCATAGTGTCTTTGCAGCATTAACCTTATCATTTTATCTTCTGCAATTGTGGGTTGTTTAAAGCACACAGACGTAACTCAGGCCATTAGAGAGTAATCACAGGGGATCTGATTCAATGGACTGGGAAGGGCTGCTTGAAGGGCCAGCAAAACAAATCACATAACACCTCAATTAACACCAGGGAGGCCTCTGGAGTCCAGTTTTGTTCTCAGCAATAAAACTCTCTGTCTCTCTCATTAACATACTGTCTGCATGCAAATAATCTACATACTGTACATCTGATGAAGTGAGAGCAAACAGACTAGAAAGGAGAGACACATTTACTGCACATGTATGATTGCAGCTTGAGCCGAGCTAGTTACAGTACAGAACGGCAGCGTCTCTCTCTGACCCCGGCCGTCTCACTTGGTTAATTATGAAATGCTGCATCTGGCTCAGAGGGCAGCAGGCTGATAAGTCCACCCTGTGGAGCAGCTGGTGTTCCCATCACGAGACAAGGACAGTCTCACAGAGTGCCCACTGTACAGCTCAGGGCCAATTACCCACCTGCTGCATGACTGCAGCTCAGGGGTGTCACTTCATGCAAATACCACTCCCATAATTGCTGTTTTTTCCCCAGTTCGAGAGTTATG
>NC_045749.1:17467414-17470582 GCF_008692095.1 Etheostoma spectabile | reverse complement strand
CGATCTTAGCAGGTTTTAAAAGCCACTCAGATTAGATCATATAACTGGTCAACTTTGTTCAGATCGTTAGCTTTAGGAGCAGGAACAGGGTGCAAACTACGAGGGCGCTAGGGGGAGCTCGGCTCCCCTTAAAAAGAAAATGGGCTCCCCTGAAAACGTGATTTTTGAAATTTTGGGGGGGTCTCTAAAAATATTGACAATATGTAATTTTGACTTGCAATTTTAGTTTTGTGTGATGTGATCATTGTGGATTATTATGTGTACAATTTCAGAAACATCATTCATTCATGCATGAAGGCGATTTAAACCTAATTCACTTCAATAAAGATAACTATACATGCTATTATTGTCATGAGCATCAAGGCGTGGCGGCGCTGTGGTGCAAATACAACTCATGTTTAGTACGTGTTAACTCAAAGATTAGTAGAAAAAAATAAAAAGGAGGCCATTAATCAGCGCGCAAGTCCTTGAAGGCGATTCTGCAGCTAGCATCTTTTAGCCATGGTAAAAAGACAGCCTGATGCTTTGTTTATAGACTGTTTGTGGGTGGCTGTTTGTCGTCGGACCAATCAATTCCTGTCGATAAACTATAACAAGGTAAATCCTGTTTAGTGCATAAGTCACTGTAAGTCACTAAAAAAAATCTGGGAATTTTTGGTAGCATACTGATCTAATTATATGGTAAATTGGCTTTAATTATACCTGTTGAAATTAGTTTTGCAGCTTAGGTTTTCCGTATTTGAAATCAATGTTTAATTTGTGTGACTACAATCATCAACGGAAAGGCTGTATTGTTATTCCATTGTTCTAGTCAGGGAAGACTGCAAAACAGTAAAGAAAGTGATAAAGACATACAACCGTAGGAGGAGCACTTACTATTTCATTACTTGCTTCGTTATCGCTGTCACTATCTGTTTTTCACACTGGTTAGTGCTGCGCGCTGAAATAACGTTTCTCCTGTTCATTTCACAGTCAATTCCAGAGGCTGAATAGCGCTCTCCTTCTCTTTGCCAATATTTCCTTCAGGACATTGCATGAAGGGTTCTGAAAGAAGGGAGCAAATCATGGTCAAATAAAAATGACAGATGTAGATCCTAGAAGGTTAAGACCAGTACTCTATTATGACCATCATGACAATCCATGACATTGCCGTTATTGCTGGAGAGATTCACCGTTGGACGAGTTGTGCAAAAGAGAAAAAAAACAAGGCTTGGTCTCAAAGGGTTGCTTTCTGAAATTGCCTTGCAAATTAAATGTACATATGTTCAATAATTAAAGCAGAAGCTATGTGTTCAGCAGCACAGTGTGGTACCAATCTTATTAGTATAAGAGCTATGCCCAAAAAAGATGTTCATCTTCATTCTGCCCCAACTCTAACTAACCTTCAGCTCTACGCTTCAGCTGGCTTTTGCCTACAAACATATTAGTGAAGATGATGATGAGTGACAGCGACTTTTACATCTCGCCCCAATTAGCGAGCCACCCTTGTTCCCTCTCAACATTTACTGTAGGAGGAGGGTTGACACATGCCCATCAGTCGTTCCTGTTTCCCATCTCTCTGTCTGCACGCAAACCTCCCCCCTTGCCTCCAGGCTCACAGGCCTGTTGCCACCGGTGTCACAGCCAGCTGCCATCATTCTCAATGTCCATTTCCCCTTTTTCAACTGCAGACTGAGACTTACAACAGCAAGTCCAACCAGCACTTACACATATCTTTGCAGAATTAAATCAATCTTCCCTTACCAATGAATGGGTCAGCAGTGTTCTAAATATGGATTGCATTGCTAGGGTTTCCTGCTCTCCTGGACAGACTGGGAAAACCTCAGTTAGTGACATGAAAATAGTAATCTTTAGTACCAGATGTATTCATACACAATATTTCATAGCTTCAACCAGAAGATGCATGTGTGGCAGTCGGCTGGATGCCCATGGTGACGGTAGCTATGAGCACATGAGCAGACACACTACAGGAATGCAATTCCCCAGGTCTGAGCACAAGCGGAGCGTTACTCAATAAAATCAAGAGGTTTTAGCACTTCAGCTTTTAGCTCCAAATCAAAGGCATGGGCTTGAAAAATATCACTTAATGGTGGGAGTTTGTTTTACTGTAGCTGAGACATGGACTGTGGGGACTGATGTGATCAGAAGGAGGTGGGTGTGATCAGTATACAGTAAGTAAAAGATTATATGGTGCATGTAACTTTTTTTTGTGGGTTTTTTAATCACTCATCTCCTTTTTCCTTTCCTTGCTTTTTGACAGAGCTGCTGAAAACGGGTGTGGGATCAATAAAGTTTGAATCTTATCCTATGTTTTTTTCATGGTGTAGTTAAAATTCAAATATGTACAGAAAATATATTTAACCAATTCAAACTGGCAGACTTACTTCAAACAACAACAATCAGCCCAATCCCTACTGTGTTTCTTTAAAGAACATGCCAGACATTTGAGGAATACTGTGTTAAATGCACCCATTTGTTTTATTGATCTCTCTTTCATGGGGTTAAAGTGAACCCATTAACTTCCTTCTTTGCACTGAGAGTTTCCTGTATTGACCCATTCTTCTCTGGGACTCTTGCAAAGTGAGAGTAAAGTGAATTGTAAACACTGTAAAGTCCATAGATAAGCAGAAGTGTCAAAGAACACAGAGGCCTTTAATTCCATGTCTGTTCAACCAAAAACATCTAAATATACTGTAGGTCTAAAGGAATATCTGCAGCTTTTGAAGGAAATGATTGGATCTGATGTGATTAGCTTTTACTGAGGAACTTCCCCTGCTGATAGTGTCTTCATCCTAATAAAATAACATTCATCCAGCTCCAACCTCCTCTCTACATTTCATAAAATGCCTGTCTGTAAGCTTGCACCCCCAGTTTGCAATAGGGTTGTCTTCACGACCAGTTTAAGGAAAGGCATGAGTGTCAAGGTCTCACCATGTGTTGCCTCACACAAGCCAGGATAAAACCTGCAGTGAAGTAACAGGGAGTCACAGCTTTGCATGGCTTATAAGGCTTATTAGCATTCCTCCCCAACTGACAGTCGAAGAATAACAAATATTGAACGTGACTTTTAAACACAGTAACTGTGATATTCCCATTTGAGGACTGTGTGTTGTAAATGAGGGGAACGGCAGTGTGTTGTAATGTGGATTGATGCTCTCATAATAACTG
>NC_045749.1:17455674-17467404 GCF_008692095.1 Etheostoma spectabile | reverse complement strand
TCGACTATGCAGGCTTAAAAAAAAAAAAAAAAGTCCCTTTAGCTATCTGTCTTGCTCTTTTTATTTCTCTTTCATTTTTCGTACTAATGCAAATTTGATTGCATGGCAGACCAGCTCAAAGCACAACCAGTCCACTTTTCTTGTGGACCGACATGCTGATATGCATGGATATGAATGACTAAACATGAGTTCAACTGTGTAGGTTTTATCATTGTCTCATATTTTTGCATATTGTGTACTTTTTTTCTTTTTTTTTAACTCAGGCAATTTTTATTGTGTCACTTTTTTTCATTTTTTACATCAACTTTTGTTGAATCAAAATAGTAGTGTGTTGCAAAATGAATAGCCAACCTCCAACATGTTCCACTGACAAAGTCTGATTATTTAATCTTAGTTTAAAAAGTCATGCATTGATTTGAAAAGTGTTTAATCTACTTTTGGACAACAACACAAAAACAAATCGATACTTCAAACTAAAAGGCCCTGAGACAATCAGCAACTTCGATCACCAGCCCCTCTCAGCCTGCAAATGTTTTACATCTCTTGTCCTTATAAAAAAAAAAAGACCTTTTCAACATAAAGGAAGCACAAAGCCACAAACAACCTTGTAACAATAGATTATACCCCATATACCACCAAAATTCAACGTCGCCCTCAATTAATCAGCCTTCTACATCAAAAACAAATTGTCTGCAGACTTGTTATTTTTCAAACAACTGGAAACAAATGGGAAATGAAACATCCACATACCCCTTAATCATGGACATGGTTGCTGCTCTAAGCTCTCTAAACTCTTTTGTTCCTATTTCTTACTTTCCCAAGACTTGTCTGAAACTACATTTTGTTTCTGTATGTAACCATGTCTTCATCGCAAAAAAAAATCATTGGTCAAACTAATTATGTGCAGTACCTGCACTCACAAAACACATGCGGTGTACAAGTACAACGTGGAACACCTCCCTCACATATCCTCATTTGTTCCTTTAATTGACAGCCCAGCTTCTACAAAACTCCTTACTTTAACAGCAGGAAAATGGTTGTCTGCGCCACCTCAGCCGTGTGTCTACAAGACAACACTTTCTCCACCCTATCCTGAACACGGCAAACTCCCATCTATCCTCCCAGACACATTTGCCCAGTGTGACAATGACTTCAGAATGGCCCAGTGTGGCAGGAGAGACCATCCGTTAAAATCAGCCCATGACGGTCCATTCATCAACCACCCTGGAGAGGAGCTGGCTTCCATGAGGTCCAGCCTTTTTTCCTGGCTGTCCAGCTACCTATCTGGAAGGCTGACTGACGACATCAAGAAGATTTAGTGCAGAGTCCCAGTAGCCCTGGTCGGGACAATCCCCGCTAGATAGGAAACTGTAATTACAGCTGGGTGGGAGGCTCGCCGGGAGTCTAGAGCCTTGCAGAGATTTGATGTCATAAGGCCAATAGATTCCTGGGTGCCTGGAACAAATGGTTGCCTCAGTTGTCAGAGCAGAAAAAAGAACTACAGATTTGGGCATGTTTGACTTTAGAGGAGGTGATTTACTGTTTTAGCTGTCTCCTTAGTGAAATAATTCTACCTAGACGAGAACATTATGACTTTGAGTTCACATTTTGACTCATGTATGAGCTATTCAACATTAATAACACTTCAGCAAAGTAAATCTTCAACTTCAACTGACTATGCTAATAAACTCAAGTACCTATATTATTTTTGCAGCATATACATAATTAAAATTCACTCATGGTATGAACAATCTGCTTTTAGGATCAGCACGGTAAAGTAATGATTATAGGCCGAGTAGTGGTTGACACAGGGGAAAGAATGGACATATAAATGCTGGACATGCCCTAAGAAGATATTTCCTCTAGCCCTTCCGTGAGTCATTTACAATATCTGCAGGACTTAATTAGGGTCAGCACAGACAATAAAGTGCCAACCTGACCTACAGAGACACAGACATTAACAGCGGGGTCCACACAGCCTCTGGTGATGTCTGCAGCAGCATCCATTTCTTGCGTCGTCTTTATTTTTTACCATCTCCCTGTTTTACCTGACAACTCTGTCATTCTGCTGCACCCTTTTACTTTAACCTTTCAAGCCACAATCTCACTTTCTCCCACTCTCTCTATAAATATCTGTCTCTGAGTCTGTCTTTCCCCCACTCTCCCGCTTGCTTTTCATGAGAACAGGGGGATCTTGCATCCCCTGTAGATGTGAACACCCACTCAAGGTTAGTAGTGCTGCAGTGGCAGGAGCTAACAGACCAGGGTTTCTACTAGCATACAGGACTAATTGAAGACATTTGTCCAGTCCACAGCATTAATAGCCCATGCTGTCAAACATGTTAACATTTGTCTGCTACTAAAACTAAAGCCAAATTTAATTTTACAGTCTTTGAGGTTTATATACAATGTTATATCCTAGTCTGTCCCCTTTTTCCCCCAAAAAGAATACAGCAAAACACAAAGTTTTATATCCTATTTAGCGGAGTGAAAAACACATTATGCATTCTTATCCCTGGCAAAGCAAAAAACAACAATGCCGCCATATTATGCATTAACCTTTTATGATACTGTCATTTTTGATGGTCCAAATGAATTGTGCACTTTGCAGAACTTTAGGTAGACCCACTTTCAACTCTCCCTCCTGGCAGCTGACACCAAAAAACAACAACAGTATCCCAGCACATAATATCATCCCCCCGCCATTCCAACATGTGGATGTAAAGAATTTGAGCTAATTCTAAATTGTAAATCTCACTTAAAAAATGTCAGCAAAGGGATTAAATATAAAATGCAAATGTAAGATAGCCCGGTAGATACAAAATTCAATATTGCTCTTTTTAATGTTTTTTTTCTTAATGCTGTCTGATGTGGATATTAAAATGAGGTCAGCCAGGCCTGATAAAGAAATTACATGATTTAATGGCACCCCAGGGGAAGTTTAAATATAGCTCTGCATTACAACTGGCTTCCAACAGCACAGCATGACATGAGTTCATCCATAAACACTTCAATACTAAATGGTATTACAGACGTACTGTATTACAGCAAGCAAATACTGCATGTCAGTGAAGACCTTTCCATCTGCTTAAGCAAACTTATTTGCTTATAGGTAAATATTGCATTATAGGGGTGAGGAAAGTGGCAATATGACAGTGTACTGCATTTAATTAGAGGCCGAGGTGCTGTCCCCTGCACTGCCACTAGGTGGAGGAACAACACACATCTCCTGTACTCTACTCATCAAAAACCCAACATTCTGGACTCTATGAAGTATTATATGAACACACATAACCTTGTTTTTAATTTAATGAATATCCAAACACAGATATAAACCCATGAGGCACATGCATTCATAAGAAAAGTAAATAGTTAGCCAAGCTTTCAAAATTGTGAATATAAGTCTACAAAAACATGCAAGCAGAATAAATATGGATTAGTATTGATCATGTATTTAAGGAAAGCCCATTTTACATGACATTAACATGAAAGCAATTTAGATGGAGACATCCCACTGAGCGTGATGGGCAGCATATTCCCTTTATACACCGTTTTGCCATTCATCTGTATTCAAGGTGGGAAATCTCTTTCATGGAGGCTTCAAAATAATTTCCCCCAGCACATCTTTAAAAGGGAAACTAAAATCTGCATCTAAAAATGGTCCTAAATGCAGAGAAGAGAAGTCAGGGTGAGACACACAAGGATCCTGTTACGAAATTAAAACACCAATCAATATCAAACAGGAAGCAAAGAAATAAAGTCCAATCTTCAGTCACGCTGAAAAACATGAAAGATGCTTGCTGAAGTGTAAAATTAAGAATTTCCCCGTGGAGATGAGTTTAATTTTGTGATCCCCCTTTAAGACTGATCAACTTTAGTTAAAGTGACATCGACAGTGTGTTAAACAGCAAGAATATTAGTTGTACTTTGGTACGACTAAAAGTTAAATGCTGGGAAACTTCAAATTGCAAATTATAACTACTTAGATGTGCAAACTAAATACAAGAATTAACAAAAAAATCATTTGTGAAGCCAAAATGAACAGTGCCACACCGATTTACATAATTAATTAATGATGCATGACAGATGTAGGTTACATCATGGCAGAAAGCAATCCTGTAGTAAAGGCAGGGAGGCACCATCCACTGTGACAGCTCTATTCAAGACTCCAAGCCGAGCTAAGAGGAGGCGAGAGCAGCAGAACTAACTTTAATTTACTAAGACTGCAGAATGCTAGCCTCCATTCAATCATTCACTCTGTAACAGCCAACAACTCCGGATTCACAATATGTACTTTTCTTTCTGCTTCACTCAAATGGCAAACTCCACAATCTCCCAGCACTCTTTTGTGAGCCTTCCTTGTTAACCCTCATGCAAGTGTTACCCTGTGCCCCCCCTCTCTCTCTGTCTGTCTAGGGTCTTGAGGTATTAGACAACACTAAACCTCATCAGTTAGTGTGAAGTCAGGGTAGTTCTGAAGTGATGGCAGATGACACGTGTCATCCCACAGGAGTGTTTTCAGCCAAAAAAAAAAAAAAAAAAAAAAAAAAAAAAAAAAAAAAAAAAAAAAAAAAAAAAAAAAAAAAAACGAATCACACAATGCATTCAAAGAAGGCCTGATTCTACCAGCTCTCCAATTCAAATGAAGACTTAGGAACTCTAGACTCATGTCACAGAGACAGCAAATTGTGATGGGTTGGGAAAGGAGGACCCGATGTCTGTCAAATGGTAAATGGTTGCGGAGCACAGACATGGGCGTAAATCCCAGGGGGGTTGTCCCCCCCTAGAAATATCATTAAAAACTTAAAGCTATTTTATTCACATTAACATCGGATGAAGTTGTTCTTTTTTCAAGTAGAAATGATGCTGAGTAATTAATAAATTAGTCATGAAAAAAAAAAGTTTGCTATGTTAGTGTAATATAATGTAACGTTTTAAGGAAAGCCCGTAAAAAGAGTTTTATAAAAATAACATGGAGGTGGTGATTATTAGACAGGCTGTAAAATGTCCCAAATGGCAGCTCTTCAATTAAATGTGCTCCCCGTCCAAACACACACCAGCCAAATAATCCAACAGAAGGTACATAGAGTACAGCAGATAGCAATCATCTTAAACATGTTCTAATCTCACATCACGATTTCAGACATGCACTTGCATTCCAAACTTCAACTTCACCTAAAGGTGCTGACATGTCAAGGAGATGATTGACGTCTGTTGCCCTAAGTATCTGGGATGTGTCACGCACCGTCCCTTCTCGTCGTACCTCATCTGCTTCTTTTTCGGACGGTTCAACATGCCTCTGAGACGTCAGTGAGAGGATTCCCTCCAATTGGCTATTCAGCTTAAGCAAGTTAGTGCACGAGTATTAAAATGAAAATGAAAATGAGGAAAGCAAGCAAATGACTAAAGTTAAAGGCCTTTCTTACTTTTAATCTTCATCTTATCTGATCAATCCAATACACATAGAGCTATAAGACTGGCCAAAATGTCCGGCTGTTCCTTCTAAAAAAAAATAATAATAATAAAAAGTGGTTCAAAATAGGTTTGAACAATTGGAATATTTATATTTGCACATTATGGCCATAAGAGAGCAAATGTAACACAAAATACATGACTACTTGTTTAAGTATATTTATTTCAACATAAACATGTCTATTAAAAGAGCTACATACCTACACTAATTTAAAGACTGTATACCTTGGTTCCTTTCTTCATTGGCACCGTGGTAGGTGCTAGAATTAGAACTGAGCCCCCTAGTAAGCTAGCTATCTTATAAAGTTGCTAATACTACCACCACCACTAGTTCTTGGCCATCTGCTTGGTGTGTCACCTCCCCACTTTGAACATTATATCACTTGGACTGTCCGCTTCTCATATTCTGTGGTGCACGCCCACCAAAAGACAAGCTCTCCAAAACAGCAAAAGGTCAATGTCAATAAGTAAAGAAAAAAAACTTATTGTCACAATACTGTGCATATTCCGATTTACTGTTTACCCACAAACTAAGTGCACCACAAGACCACTGAGTAGGCGTTGCCCTTTTACTGACAAACGATCTCTTTGTGTTTGCCCTGAAGGGAAACTCTCAACAATGCAGACCTACAAGAAATTGTGAACAGCATGCATACAGAAGTAAGTTTACAAAGCTATTTTGATTTGACATAAGCTATATAGTTGGTCTGATTTATGACACGTCAGTAAATAATCAACCAGAAAGACTAACTGCAACGACTGCAAATTGTTGCAAACACCTTACTGCTATAACTGTCTCTGCGCTCTGCAAAAACAATGCCAGCTGTAGGGAGTGTAAAATGTATCATTAGGCTGAGCTGGACTGTTGCACATTACTGCTTAAAGCGGTAACCTAATGCATAACCTATTGGCTGCATGTAGTCGATGTAATGTTCTTATTACTTACTGTACACTGGGGACAGCAGTCCAGCACAGTAAGCATGTGTTCAAGCCCCTGCGGTAGTAAGATTGGCCTTCCTGTCCGGAGGAGTGCTCGAACCAGATTGAGACACCTTCTCGGCTCCAGATGTAGCTGAATCTGCCCTCTGACCTGTGAATGCATTGAGCCAAGTTATGTTTCAATAACATGACAAGTGCTGCATAATATTACTGTACTTAATTTTAAACAATGTATGTCACACTGGGTGTACACTGGGTGTATATATATATATATATAGCCTAATGTAATATATATAGCCTAGCCTAATGTCTGAATGCCAGGGCATACTGTATGTTTAAACAATGTGAAATGTGATTGTAGGGATTAGTATTACTGTGTGATCATATTACTGTGAGCATCAAACCCTGCACACAATCCTGATGATGAATTTTGGTGTGTCCTGCTACTGTACATGTATTATTTTGTTTCCTGACCTAAAATTAGGTGAACAAATAACAATACAAACTTTGAATCCAGATAAAGTACAGATATTTTAGTGTAAACACACACATTTGTAAAAGTCCTGTTTTCAGAGTCTTACTAAAGTAAGTACAAGTATGACTCGTTATTCAGGAAAATGCGCCCTGTGAGTTCTGTATTGTATATTATTGGATTGTTGATATGGATGCATAGAAGACATGTCCAAGACATAATATAATATTTATAAGATCATGATATGTTTTGTATGTACAAAAAATTAAATCTGACAATTAACAGTAGTAGTAGACGCCGTCTACCAAGAGCCTGGGTCTGTCCGAGGTTTCTGCCTAAAAGGAAGTTTTTCCTCGCCACTGTCGCACTGTTGCTTGCTCTGGAGAAAACTACTAGAACTGTTGGGTCCTTGTAAATTCTGGAGTGTGGTCTAGACCTACTCTATCTGTAAAGTGTCTTGAGATAACTCTTGTTATGAATTGATACTATAAATAAAATTGAAATAGAAATTGAAATTGAAATTAACAAGCTGTGGTAAAGAGTGTAATTTTCTCTAAAATGTATTGTTTTTTAGTAGCATTAGATTAAATAGGGCTACTCAAATATAGCACTCAAAACTCTTTATTACAGTAATAAGTAAAATGTGCTGTTTCTTTTGATTAATGGAAAAGTATATATAACTTAACCAGACAAACTGTGGAGAAATGTATATTAAAAAAATCTGAATCAGAATAATATTTTAAAACTCAAACTAGATACTAAGTTTAGCACGTTTCATTTCTGCATAAAAGGACAAGAGAGAGTTGGCAAGTTTACATGATATAGAACCAATGCAATAACTGAAGTGTGAACCCAACAATGCATAGGAGGCTGAACCGAAGCAACAAAAGGAGGAAGTCACCTTTGTAAGTAGAGGGCACACCTGTGATACTACCTGACAGTCAAAGAGAGCACAGAGGCGTTGCTGTGCTTTAAGGATTATGGCAAGGACTACGGCTAACGGCAATTTAAAACTATACTTGAACAAGAACGGACTGAAATGCGAAGATATCAAGAGAAACGGCTACCACAACAGGAGAGAGGTACGTATGTCTGCGGCTGGATTTGTTTACAAAATGATTTGTCTATCAAATTATTTCGTGTATCTGCTTTACTTTTCCTGCATGGAGTCAGGTATATTCCAATTTCTTTAGTTTCGAATCTGAGCAAGCGTTGTGTATTGGGGCTCTTTACCTGGAATGACCTCTGTGACGTAGGCAAATTTGGTAACCCATAGAGGCTGGTCACCAATTACATCATACTAAACCCCAAAAAAAGAGAAAAAAAAACACATTAATACGCCGGTAATATGCACTTAAAAGACCGTGATAGCATGCCACTATGTTTTTCATCTTCATCTTACTGAAGTTCCAGTTACATTCGCTGTCGTTCTTTTTACAATGGACTGGTTAGCTAGTTCCCACGAAAAACAACGTAAACAAACGTAAATAAATGAACGAACTCGTCGACCCCGCCCTGAAATTGAGACTGGGTTAGACTTATAGGTGAAGGAGCAGTCTGGTGTGCTTCAGTTTTGCATTCCTTCTCTGTTCTTTAGCGACGTATTTTCATACTGTTGGTGAGTTAGATGCAGGTGGTTTGTCTTTGCAAGTTAAGTCCCCTTGTTGGGGATATTCAGTTTTTGAATTTCTGTAAATGAAGTTACTATGTATCAATGAAATTCCCATATTAATAATACCTATGATTAAACATGCAGTATAACACCAATTGTTAGTACTTCGTTTTTTAAATACTAACTTAAATATAGCTAAAGGCTGCTATATATGACGGCTGGCATCATAGCATTGTTTTTTGTGTGTAAGCTAGCTAGCTAACTAATGTTAGCATTAGTCAAGTGATGACTTTCCCCAAACCCTAAAAGTTAACGTACGTTTTACAACACTTACCGCTGTTATTAGTTAGCTATATCCACAATCCTCTAAGAATATTCTGTAATTTACACATGGTTACATTTTATACCACAGCTGGGTGAATAGCTACTCTAGCTAAATCCGATCGGCGGCAGGGTGTCTCTACTAAAAAGTGAAATGGCGTTTGACGTACTAACGTAGCTAAGTAGTTCAGGTGAAACCGGACTGTTTACCGTTCCAAATTAATGCGCAACACAAAAAATGAATAAATAATAATAATCTGAATATTTTATTTACAACACTGAGTGTAATCATTTAGTGCCTCTCTGAACACCACAGGATGGCGCTAACACAAAAACTGCAAGAAGTAAGTTGCTATGCCTCCTTTAGTTCGTTTCACATTTACCTATCATCGCACATCCCGTTCTAACGTTAACGTTACTTCAGGCTGCAGTCTTGATATTAATCTGGGGACAATGACACGGCTGGATAGCTAACGTTAGCTTGTCTTGTTAAACATTCTGCCAATTAGTACTGATCAACCGTGCGCAATGTAACTGAGTTTACATTTTACTAACATTATGTTAGCTGGCTAATGTTTGACTTGTAGCTGAGTGGACTAGAAATATCTCCCGGTGCCGAGTCTATCGAAGGTCCGTCCTATTTACTGGAGCAGTGAACAACGTTTCCATTGTATAAAAACCTCATGGTATGAGAATTTATGAGTCACACCATTAGGTGTTACGAGGGTAAAAGTAATTGTTTGAAAAATACTGATTGCAAAACGCATGAGAATTTAGATTAAGTCAATGTTCTTTGTATTAATTAATTGTAAGCGGGGTATACATTTCGTCCACACAAAGAATTAAATTCGATATCCATACAAAATTGTGGTCCGATGAAAATTAAGGTTACAGTAAAATCTCTGTAACTTAATGGTAATGAGTTTTCCATTTTAACTAGCTTATGGCATGTTTTTGCATCCCAAAGACTTGCAACACTCTACATGTTTTGACTTTATTAATTAAGAAAAAGTACATTCTGAGCCCAAATATGTGCTGCATCAGTTACAGAGGTATCCGTTATGCTGCTTTCTATACAAAAAAAATGTTTAGTGGTTACAAAATAGTGTGCATTTATTTTCTGCTCTTCTAATGTTACAATGCAAAGTGACAATATGTATGGTGTAACATCACGTTGGTTAGTCTTCCAGTTTTTTTCTGTGTTGAATAAGTGTTAGTAACTTCTGTAAGTGAGCCACTGTCTGGCCCCTTTTTTATATAGGTTATTTGGTGTGTTTAACTATAACCCTTTTATTTGAAATAAAGCCCCTTTTACGGTATAACGGTGTGTTCTTTTTTTCCGTATCTGCAATGTAAGACAGCTTATGTGGGCCTTTCGTTGTGTAGAAAAATGGCCCAGGGATTGGTGTCGCCTCCAGTCAGCCCAGGCAGGAGTCTTTTGAACAGGCCCCGATGTACGTGGCTGTCATGACATACCTGGGCTTTGGCATTGTCACTCTGTTTGGTTACCTTAGAGATTTCCTCAGAGCTGTGGGCTTAGAGAAGTGCCACCTTGCCCAAGAAAGAGAAGAACAGAAGGTAGGTAAAACATGCAGTCAGCACAAACATGGACATCTTGCAGTGTGTGCATGTACATGCATACTGTAAACACACACACACGCACCCAGACAGTTGCAATAGAAAATGATGCATGCCTAAGGTGTCAACACATTCAAATTCAATTTTTTTGCCCTTAAGCATTGTCTCTGCTGCCTTCCTTCATGTCTTCCGCACTATAATGTTGCCATGGGTAGGACAGGACACTGCAGAGAATATCTGTTGCGGACCTAATTAAATCTCTGGGGATTCAAGTTCTTTCTTCGTAACTGTGCTTTAGATCCAAGATAACGCCTGAGCACTGCCACATAAGAGCCAATGTATTCCCATAGATTTTTCCTTTTTTTAATCAAAAAAATTGCAGTTTGGGCACCCTGCAGAGTTTATAGCATGCACCGCCCCTCTTTGGAAAGCTGAGACCTGACAGCGTCTGACAGCGTTCTCAGTCATTGTCTGGAAAGACCAGGTGATGTCAATCTTAAGGTTTTAAATGCCCAGACTCATCTGGCCTTACCCCAACAATCAGCGCCATGGGTTCTTCTAAGCAGTTGTCTTGGAAACTGAAAACAGTTGACGCACACAAAACAGGAGGAGGCTATAAGAAGATAGCAAAGGGTTTTCAGATGGCAATATCCTCTGTTCGGAATGTAATTAAGAAATGGCGGTCATCAGGAACAGTGGAAGTTAAAGCAAGATCTGGAAGACCAAGAGAAATATCAGACAGAACAGCTCGCAGGAGTGTGAGAAAAGCAAGTCCAAACCCACGTTTGACTGCATGATCCATCCAGAAAGACCTGGCAGACACTGGAGTTGTGGTACACCATTCTACTATTAAGAGATACTTGTACAAATATGGTCTTCATGGAAGAGTCATCACAAGAAAACCTCTTATACGTCCTCACCACAAAAATCTGCTTTTGAAGTCTGCAAATGAACATATAGACAAGCCTGATGCATTGTGGAAACAAGTTCTGTAGACAGATGAGGTTAATATAGAACTTTTTGGCTGGAATGAGCAATGGTACGTTTGGAGAAGAAAGGGCACAGAATTTAATGAAAAAAACCTCTGTCCAACTGTTGAGCATTAGGGTTGTTCAATCATGCTTTGGGGTTGTATTGCTGCCAGTGGCACAGGAAACATTTCACAAGTAGAAAGAAAAATGGATTCAATCAAATTTTAGCAAATTTGGGACGCTAACTTGATGCCATCTGTGAAAAAGCTGAAGTTAAAGAAAGGATGGCTTTTACAAATGGATAATGATCCTAAACTCACCTCAAAATTTATTAAATCAAGAGGCGTAAACTGAAGGTTTTGCCA
>NC_045749.1:17455352-17455664 GCF_008692095.1 Etheostoma spectabile | reverse complement strand
AATCTCCTGACCTCAACATAATTGAAAATATTTGGATAGACCTTAAAAGAGCAGTGCATGATAGACAGCCCAGAAATCTCAAAGAACTGGAAGACTTTTGGAAGGAAGAATGGGCAAACATACCTCAATCATGGATTTAAAGACTCTTGGCTTGTTAAAAGAAGAGTTTCCAAGCTGTGATACTTGCCGAAGGGGGCAGTACAAGGTATTAACTCTGCAGGGTGCCCAAACTTTTGCAGACGCCATTTTTTTGTTTTGTGTTAATTTGAAAGTGTAAAGGATGGAAATAAAATCTAACTTTTTGTGACATAT
>NC_045749.1:17437135-17455342 GCF_008692095.1 Etheostoma spectabile | reverse complement strand
TCTAATCTGTCATTTGATGCCTTTTGGAGATTTTACCATCCTTTCTTGGCTTCTTTATGCACATTAATACAAATTTTTACCTGGGGAGCCCAAACCTTCAAGCCCCACTGTACAGAGGGCAAAGTGAAAATGGAGAAAAAGACTCAAAAGGGATCATTGTGTATAAAAACATACAGTACCTGTAAAGGCTATAGTAGTAAAGGTCTAACTCTCTTGCCAAGGTAGAATCTAAAAAGGTGGTTTGGATAATTACAACAGTCCTCTGCCTTGATGTAGTACAAAGGTAGACACAATAAAATAAACACCTGTATGGTTCTAGAGAGTTAGAGCATCAAAAGCAAATCATGTACTAAATGGTAGAGCCCCTTCTCACATGGAAAACTCATTTTAAAAGGATAGACAATGAAATGTATCTGGTCATAAAACTAAAGCAAATAATACTTTAATCTTAATTTAGATTAATTAATGGATTCTTTGTCCTGTTGTGGTGTTTTGATAGCTTTTAGTTTGATCAGAATTTGGGAAGTTACCTGCTCTTCTTGTTCTGCCATCTGTGACTTCCTCATACTGGGTTACTGGGAAGTTGAAAATATGTATATATATATTTATGCTTTCAGGATTTCGTACCGCTTTATCAAGATTTTGAGAACTTTTACACTCGAAACCTGTACATGAGGGTGCGAGACAACTGGAACCGTCCCATATGCAGCTTGCCTGGACCTGTCTTTGACCTGATGGAGAGGGTGTCTGATGACTACAACTGGACATTCAGGTACTGTATTCCAGTTATCTTGTATAGACATACTGCAGGCTTAAAACATTTACTGCTCAATTTAAGAATTTACAAATGTTTTTCCAGCTTAGTAGAGACAAGCAAGCATTTTGAACACATCTCTGGAGCTAAGAACTATACAACCAAATTTAAATCAATCTCCTGCTCTATGAACTAATGGGGAGGGATAAAAACTAAAGCACATGGGTAAATGTCATCAGCAAGGTTTTGTCAGACCTGAATTTTTGGATGCAGTTGAGATGTCTCTGTGTTGCACAGAATGGACAGCAACATTATGACATTATAAATTGGGAAAGAGGGGTAGGCACGGATTACGTTTACGTATGTTCATGTTTTAGAAGCTTTAATGTGACTTGAAAATGTAGAAATGTGCAGTCAGCGTGTCTTCTGTGGTGATAGAGTAAAGAGACACAAGGAAGGGGTTTGTAGTGTGTGCAGGTTTCCATGCGCAGTGAGAAGTAGTAGGTCACTTGATGAAATGAAGCTAATGCTTTTAAAACTCTAACGCTGATGTACTGTAAGGCTGTACACTCTTGACTGACCATGTAAACTTACCTCAAGTTGCCTTTTTGCAAGTCATGACACTCATATCATCCATATTTTCCCATTTTATTCTCTGTGGACTTACATGTGTACTTGCATAATATAGGATGGCATAATGAGTTGTGAATATTGCATTTTTTAAAAAGTACAAGGAATTAGTGATAACAGATGCCGCTAACACACAGTCACTTCTGTTTACCTAATATAAACGTTGTTAAAATTGCTCCACTGACAAAAAAACAAGTTAATGGTTAGCAATTGCATTTTAATGAATCTTGATTGCTTTTATATTATGTAATTCATTCTCTGAGTATGTGTAGAAGAAAATGAAGTATACAGGCTAAGTGATTCCTAATGTTTACATACTTGCAGGTTAACCGGGGGGACAATACACAATGTCATCAACATGGGCTCCTATAACTACCTCGGTTTTGCTGAGAACAACGCTGATTTCCTGAAAACTGTGGCAGAGAAAACGCGCCAGTATGGGGTTGGGGTTGGCAGCACACGGCAGGAAATGGGTACGTTTGTGGTCAATGTGCAGTTGTACAGGTACAAAAAAAGTGTGGCAATTGTCCTCATAAGCTATTTTCAACAGGGGCCTTAATTTGATCTTGAGCAAACAAGGTCCACTTCCTAACTCAAGTTAAAAGCATATTGTGTTGTCTCTTTGGCTTCATCTGCTTCACATTTCTTACATGTGCATCTATTTTAAAAGTCTCTGGCAGACCCTGGTGACTTTGTATAGGTCGAGTATCTAACTGGAAGTAAAACTACATCTCCCTCATCACATATGCTATCATTTATTATTTTTCTCATGAGTTATACTGCCCGCATGTTTAATTATCTTTCAGTGGCTCCAGTGTGATATGAATTATTTAGCCTTTGTTGAATTATGTACCGTTTGGGCATAAGCTGAGATCATTACGTAATGGTCCACACTGAGGAGGAGTGGGAGAAAAAGATATCATACTGGTATGTAACATTCCAAAACACCTTTGGCATTAGGCAGGATGCTAAAGGAATATACAGTATGTGATGGAAGTTTTAGAACATGGATCAGAAAGTGGGATCTGTAGCTTCAGATTAATTTTGAATGGTGTTTTATCCTCTGAACTTTTACTTGCCTTCTGATGGTGTTTAAGTGCCAGTGAGCTCACTGAACGAGGCACTCAGATTTTACTTGAGAAAAGTAGGTCCTATTCTCTCCGTCAATGCTGTTTAGTTTATGGCACCTTCTGACACCACCGTGCTGTGTAGATACTGAGGGCAGGCTAGTGGAACGTGAGCTGACATATAAGCTTAAAGCGGTGTTGAGTGGCTGTGTAAAGTTTCAGGATATCAGCAATTTCACAAGAACCGAGAAAACTAGGGGAGTTTAAGGCCATGTCATCGTTAGTTTGTTTGTCAGAGTGCAAGTACCTACACACACACACACACACACACACACACACACACACACACACACACACACACACACACACACACTCCTCGGCACCATCTATTATTCATGTTTGTGATTTATTTATGTTTATTTCTCTGTTAAAATGGGACTGTTTTTTCCCTGGGTTTGTAATCAGTGTTTCAGCTGGCTTACTGAGAGGGTTATGGAATAACAAGAATTTCTCCCATGAGACTTTATTAAGCATCCATTTTTAAAGACCCAAGTATCTCTATAGTAGCAGTGACTCCATAACCAGAGTTTTAGTTCACATGCCGCTATTTGTATTGCTGATACACATGATTTTGTTTATTGAATTTACCAGCACTCTATTTATTCCAAACAACAACGATGATGATTTAATGCACACTTCACTGGTCTGTGGTTCTCGCATCCCCTTAAAGGTTTACTGTCAAATGAATGTGATTCAAAGTTTGTTTTTAAATGTTTCATCTCTCCTTTTACATGATCAAGTTATTTTAGAAACTGCAGTTCAATTTTAGGCTTTTGGGTCAAATCCTAGAGATTATTTGTGCACAATGCCAAGATCCGTCCAGTTCAAAAGTTACCAAAAACTCTAAATAATTCTCCCACACACTGTATATTAACTGCAAGTGCAAAGAGAGAGCAATTATTTTTTTATTGAAAAGTAATTTGGAAGTAGTACAAAGTGCACTGAAAGCACACCCCGTTAATAAACTGAGAAGTCAAACATTCATGGATTTGTATTAATGGATAGCTCACTGTTCTTGCTTTTCCTTCAATCATTAACATAGTAAAGTAGATAATGATGGCATGCATTGAAATGAATGACCAAGACATAAATGCCGCTACCAAGCGTACAGTATTTCACCATAATGTGTACACAAATATACTAATGTAATAGTGCTGTTGTTAGAACTACGCCATTAATGGTACACTTCTGCTAAGACTCCAGCGATAGGGGTTTAATCCTTTCTATCAAGAAAGCAGGCTGTTTTTTCTCACCTTGTTGTAAAGCCTTTGAAGAAAAAAACGCAATTCACAGGTTTACAATGAAAGAGACACATTTTGCCTTTATTGTCCCTCCACAATAGCACTCTCGATCTTTAACTTATAGATAGCTTATATTGTCAGCAAGCTTTGAGGATTGTGATAACAGAATGGTAACCTTGGTTAATGCAGAGGGCAGGGGAGGGGACCCTGCCTAATGAGATGCATGGGACTCAAGAGCTAACTCAACTCAGCAAAGTGAATGAGATCCACTCTCTCTTACCTGTAGAATATGCAGACCTCAAGCAGTCTAATGAGGTTAGCATTTCAATAAGGTGGCCGGGCATCTATATGAGGTCACGGCTAAGCAAAATGGTCTACATAGAGAGTAAAAGCCAATGCAGCCTGATCATAAATGTTGTGCGTGCCAGCAAAACCTGTAAGCCTGAGTGGTCGAGGAAATGTACAAATTGATTTGACAGGGATCACCATAAAGACAGAGCTGCTTCACTGTATTATGGTTTTATACACATCACTTAGTCAATACTCATTTTCCATTTCCAATCCTTCCTGAAACATTCACATTTTTGAACAGCTGTATATGCTTGCTCACTATGGTCACTGATTGTTATTGATTAATGTATGACTACAATGATTAGTATCACATATATTAAAATTGATGCACTGTTTTCTTGTGGGAATTGCCTCAATGACATCACAATACCTTAATATGAGGCTTCTTTTGTATTGACGTTTATTTGATTATTTACTTTGGTAACTGATTTTATCTTGTAGCTTTTTGAAGAGATAGATATAAATGTTTAATAGAGATTTTTTTTACGGGTGTTTCTGTTGATGTTGGCAATCTTATCTTGACAGTAGTGATTTACTGTAGCACTAAAACATTCATTCACAGTTAAGACAATGGGGTAGGAGCCCTGCTGGGTCTCACTGAAGGTGGATTCTTCAGGTGGACTGTGCTTATTACATCTTATGAAGGGCTCATTGCATGGGTAGAATCTGGTCCCAGAAAATAAAAAATAAAGCCACCTTCAAACACAATGCAAGGGGATAAGGGGATTGGAGGGGGAGAGATGAGGGCCGGGGTAAACCTAATGTTTAAAAAGGAAGTGCATATAATGTGGCTACCAAGTCAAGGTGGACCCAATCCATGCACACATGATAAATTATTCAATCTGTAACCTGGCAGCCAGGTCTATTAGTCTTCTTTTTTATTGTCCTACAAAGAAACAACCACAGGGGCACTCCAGTCTACAAACAACATGTGTGGTGTTGCAATTGGCAATGTATTTTTTTTAATGTACGAACTATGTGCTCACATCTTGAAAATGATTGATTTTCATAACATCACAATGATTGCATTTCTCATATTCCCATGGGTCTTTTTTAGCCAGGTTGTTAGTGTGGGAGGGGGAAGGTAGCTCCGTACCACCTCGTCTCTCAGGGTCGGTGCGCGTCTGAATGAGAACATAGGTGGTTCTGTGAACAGTGGTTGGAAGGATTACCTTGCTCTAAAGACTGTTCCAATTGCATTTAATGACGCTTCTTATTTGAGATGCTTGTTCACTCTGTTGCCTCACAAAAAACATTTTTCAAGACTTGTGTGGTTTCTTTTTGGTTCCATCATATTCAATGACAGTTATTAGTTACATTACTAATGAGTTAGAAATATTTATAGGGATCTTTAACTTCAGTAACTACTATGGTAGAGGAAGTAAAGAGTGTGTTAAAATATATGGAACCTATATGTTCTAGTGTGCCATATATACACAACAATCCCCAGAGCCAGCAGAAATAAAATACAGTATATATGAACCTTTCACTGCCTACCTCTCTCACTGTAGATCACAATTATTACCGTAATTTGTTTTTATCAGCTGACCACAAGGGCAGTACTAAAAGCCACAGAGACACACAAAAATCCTAAACACCATGTCGGGCGAAAGATTAGTCTGATCAATGTTCTAAATGAATTCTGGTCCCCCACCTGTCACATTGGGTTATAATCCACTGTCTCAGTCCCAAAATGTGCTACAGAACAAGTTTAGACTTTGCCTTGATAGTGCCTGGGATGAAAAATGGTAGTTGAACTAAATTACAAATTTACCACACCTCGAATCTCTATAAATCTCTTCAAATATGTGAGAGTGAGAGGGGCTGATGCTGTCTATGTTGGTAATTCAGGCTGTTGCATGTGGGTCTCTTGCTTTTTTTTATCAGGAGGCATTCATCTCTGTCAAAGCTTGCTTGTGTGGATGGAGGACAACTAGAAAATTAACCAACAGGTACAGTGATTTCTCAGGGTGAGTTATCCTTTTGTGATTTCTGTCTTGTAGGTAACCTGGGCATCCATGAAGAGCTGGAGCAACTGGTGGCCAATTTCCTCCAAGTAGAGTCCGCCATGACCTTTGGAATGGGTTTCGCCACCAACTCGATGAACATTCCAGCACTTGTTGGCAAGGTTTGTTATTTTACACACTAAATGCCACACAATGTATATAGGAAACCCAACTACAGTATAAATGGGTGTCATTTTTACAGCGCAGCGGAAATTAATCTAATTAGCCTAGCTTTTGTTCCTTTCTCACATATGGCCTAAATTAATGAATAACAGTCAACTAAACTCAGCTGTGATCAACTCCTGACCCACCCCCTTTAATTAAAATCATAATTACACATTACAGTAGCCAGGAGGACAAGGCCCTGGGCATGCATAGCTGCTTTCAGTCACATAGACAAGGAAGGGCAGGTTTTGTTAAGAGCATAACTTAAGGGTATGATCACCCATACTCTGGCCTGTTGGCCCACCAGCCTGGCTCACACACACAGCCATGGGTTGCCAAGGGCAACCCACAGCATGAATATCTGTGATTGGACTAGACAGGAGGAAGGGGAGGTTGACTGTTTAAGTGATGAGAACAGGGTCGTTTATGCAGCTCAAGAGGTGTAGCAGCCCTTTAGGCTGGGGGGTCAACCCCCACTGCCAACTCTATCCTACAGGGACAGGCCATGTCAGGACAGGCCTCGCTGTGCAGGCAGAGCTACATTAGAGAGACAGCTGCTGGTAGACTCGGGACCAGGCCAGCTGGACCCTGGGCCAAACCCAGTGTATCCATCACTCAGAGACGGTGTCAACATACCCTGTATAAGCGCTTATTCAAACTAATGCAGTCAAATGCTCAGAGCTTCAGTGTTAAATATGATAATGTTCTGGGGAGAATTTCGGGGAACAGCTGAATTAATTTGCATGCTGATATTTATGGAATGTAAAGTACCATATTCTCCATAATTAAATTTGTGATGTGTCTTGCGGTCGAAACTTCATCAGACATGAAAGAAATTACTAATGTGTGGAGTGCATACAGCTATTATCATCATACACAGAGGACCTAGACATAGAGGATTATGATTGAGCAAGACGAGTAGGCTGACAAGCAACAACTACTATACAGCACCTTCTGCAATGACACACTACACAGCAACAAAACATATTGTTTACAATACATAGAAAAACAAGCAATCTCTCAGAAATCGGATAGGATTGTATGGGTGGGTAGCACACACTGCTATGATTATCGTCTGTATACGGTTATACTGATGATAGTGTTTGCAAACTAATTAATTTCTTCTGCACCCAAGGGAGAATCTAATTGGCCTTCTCACTACGTAGAAACCACTAAATCTGATACGACATCATACACAGTCTATGCAAATGTCATATTATAAATAATTAAAGATTACTACCAAATAATCAGTGTAATGTATAAACAAGAATATTGTGGAGTTTGTAAGACATTTTTGATTTTAAAGCTGTAGGAACTTGTGATTCAGCGATTACACTGAAATAAAAAAAAAGATTTCTTTAGGAAATTTTAAATAAAATATTTTCTTTCTGCTCATTTCCAGGGTTGTTTGATACTGAGTGATGAGCTCAATCACACATCTCTCATCTTAGGGGCCAGACTGTCAGGGGCTGTAATCCGGGTGTTCAATCACAACAGTAAGTCCAGTAACTCTTTTGCTTGAACATACTGTAAATCATAATGCTTCTGCCTTACAACAACTCAATAAAAACATTATTTACTGTAATTTATGAAATGTGTGTTGTTTCAGTTTGCCAATATCTTTGGTGGTTAACATTCATTGCACCTGTCAAACATTGTTGATAACACTGTAATGAATTCTTTCCTTAGATTATTGGTTGAAGTTTGCTCAGTCAGCTACCACCTTTTCTCATTTGTATCTCATCTATTCATTCAACACTGTTCCCGCTGTGAGGAAACACATTACTTTCCTGTGCGGTACAGGATTTGCCTTAGGAAAGACCTACTTAACATTCTGTGTTTAGAGCAGCAAATGTAAAAGCTTTAATGAAATGGGTTCAGTTTACAGTCACATCTGTGTTTTATCCATGAGCAGCAAAACAGTTTAGTTTATTATACAAAGAGTATTTTTATGAAAATGTCATCATACTTAAACTCAATGCTTTCGATTCTATTGTCAAATTAAATCTTGTCAATAGATGAAAAGGCGGAATTATTAGGGTTGCATGATGCGACATTCACCGTGCTTGCAGTGGGAGCATCCACTGCTTCTTTCCGGATACTGGACAAATGAGACAGTCCTCTGGCAGCAAATGTGTCCTGACAGGTACAAGCAGAGTCAGTTATGGGTCTTCCAAGCAGATCCCAGAGGCCTGTCTAAAGGCAAAGAGCCCTCAGGCACCTGAGTAGCTGACCCCTCCCTTCCTTTATACCTCCACTACCAGAGGAGGTATACTACTTTTTTTATTAGCACAGGGCCAACATTTACTAAGAGGGTTGTACCAATCAACTCAGCCACACGAACAATAATATTTATTGTAGCAGTCGTCTATAATGTCTGAGATCCGTTGTTTGGGGTATTTGAAAAGTTTCAGTGGTGTAACATGGAATGATAGAATTTCCTACCAGAGAGTAGATTAACTAGTTTGTCCAGTCTGGCATTGTGAGGCTTTGTGTTCAGTGGGTCAGTGCAAAGATAATACAACATTTTGTGGATATCCACAATAGTATGCACGTTTCTTGTGTCTCATATCAGACCATGACTTATCGCAAATCAGTGCTTAGTTGTGAAATAATCTCTTCCTCATTCTTGTCTGGTCACACAGCAAGTTATTGTTAATGGTTTCCTCAATGTTGATATTTGTAACTTGAGATGTACTCTGTTTTGTTTAGCTTTGGGGTGTGCTTTTCTTTGTTAACCAAAGAGCATTGGCTGTCTCTTCAGTAAACCTGTTTTTGTGCTGAGGGAGCAATATTGATCATCTATGACAAATAATTTGCTACAGGTTCACTTGCTGCTCCGGTGGGAATGGTTGGATTGTGGAAATACTTTGAATAATGCTTCTTTATAAACCACAGCTATTCAATACTGCCATCTGCTGGTTTGCGGCCGAGGATCATTAATAGTGTAAACACTACCTGTAATAAACTCTAAATGCCACTGGGAAGTTATTTAGCTGGAGCCAAAATTCCCATCCTAATTTTAAGCAACCCTGCAGACTGCCCTGAAAAGGTAAAACGTACAAAAATACATTTGGTAAAACTCATATTTAGCTCAGTTAGTAATCCTCCCTGATACATACATTGCAGGTGTTCATTCCCATCAGACTGCACACTTGCTGTGTGTAGTTTGTGGAAGGTGTTCCGGGCAGATAAAGTAGTTCCATGTGTACTCTGTGAGATGCCATGCCCTGTGGAAATTATTATTCTACTTGCTGTTGTTTGCTTTTAGTTGTAGTTATTTGCACGCTATGATGTGTATGTGATTTCATTGTACAAGCCTAAACTATACTTGCCAACATTGTTATATGTTATGTAATTGTTTTTTTCGTGTGTGTGTGTGTGTGTGTGTGTGTGTGTGTGTGTGTGTGTGTGTGTGTGTGGTGTGTGTGTGTGTGTGTGTGTGTGTGTGTGTGTGTGTGTGTGTGTGTGTGTGTGTGTGTGTGTGTGTGTGTGTGTGTGTGTGTGTGTGTGTGTGTGTGTTGTGTGTGGGTTTTGGGGGTGTGGGATCAAACATGCCACAGTCTGGAAAAGATGCTAAGAGAGGCAGTTTCCTCAGGGCACCACGACCCACAGGCCCTGGAAGAAGATCCTCATCATGGTGGAAGGCATCTATAGGTCCGCCTTTTATTATACCGCCCACAGACACACTAGTGTAGTCGCTCTCTCACAGATGCATATTTTGCGTCAGTTGAGCTGTTGTATCAATCTTTGTAAGTATAGGCTTCCAGGGGGTCTTCTGCAAAGTTGTGTACAGCCAGACTCAGGTAGAAGTCTTATTAAATTGTAACCTGAGGAGAGCTTTCAGCCTGTGTTTAGCAGTCCCTGAAATGGTCTCTTTTCCAATTGCTTCCCTCTCTACCCTTGAATAATATTGTGTGTGTCTCTCTCTCTCTCTCTCTCTCTCTCTCTCTCTCTCTCTCTCTCTCTCTCTCTCTCTCTCTCTCTCTCTCTCTCAGCAGTAAGCTATCCTGAATCTTAGTGACCCTCTCCATCTGCTCATTAGCTCAAAATCAAGGCCAAATGGAGCCACAGAGATTGACTTGGCTACACCCCCAGCTCCAACTGTTTATCATGGCCATTTTCCTTTCTCCTTTCTTTCCTCTTTTTACCCTCAATTGCGCCCTTACATTGCACACTTTCTGAACTAATACATGACGGATTTACACAGTCTGTCAGCTGTGAAGTTTACTTTAATGACAATCCTCTTTTGAAATAACCAGGAAAATCTTGAACATGGCCATCACTTGGTATCAATATAACTATTGGTTCCATAACAATCCTGGTATTTTAAGAGACAACTTAATTGCATGTAATCAGACTGGCTTTATCTGATAGTAATGTCTCATGTCAGGCTCAGACATTAAAATAATGGCGCCTTTCGTTATGGCATTGAAAGAACTAATGCTCCATCTATCGCCTCCCTGTAACATCAAAAGGCTTAGATTAAGAGTAAGCATGCTTAGCTATATCCTGGCCCTGCCTTTGATGTCCACATCGGCCCTGGTGAAACCCTGTCTAGTGTCATTTGGGCTGCAGACGTTCTCAGCCATAGCAAGGATAGCAGGTCTGGGATTGTTCTATTTTTTTTTTTTACCAGCCATATACTCACCCATGCTGTCTGTGTGTAGCCTTAAAAGGCTTGCATCCGTGGGAAAGAAGATATGGGAGAGAGGTGGGAGTAAAGTGAAAGAGGCCAGCAGAAAGATTTGTGGAAGATTGGAGCATGTCAAATTATGTGATATGCATTTACCCATGTACAGATGCTCTGCAAGCGATAAAGTGAGGTCGAGGTCAGATTATCAATCCCTTTAAGAGTTTGGTGTATAATTGATCAAATGTGTGGGTCCCATCTCATACCTTTTTTTAACTGATGTGATTCTCGTGTCATTAGCATGGAGGGCTCGGTAGTGCGACTTCCTGAGATCATTGCTCTGAAGAAGAAGTATAAAGCGTATCTGTACCTGGACGAGGCCCACAGTATCGGAGCAGTAGGACCTACTGGGAGGGGTGTGACCGAGCTGTATAATGTGAACCCATCCGATGTGGATGTGATGATGGGCACCTTCACCAAGAGCTTTGGAGCTGCTGGAGGCTATATCGCAGGGAAAAAGGTAAATGTGGATTTCTGTTTCAGCTTTCCCTGCTTTCATTTCATTGTTTGTTGTCAATATTTAAATACTGTTATCCCAGTATTTATAATTCTAATTTTCTTTCTTTCTTTTTTTTTAAATTAATTTATTTATTCTAGTATGTGTATACATATGATCACCTAATTTTTGTTCAGAAAATTTCATTATATTTATTGACTTTTTGAATACTTTCCTGACATTGTTTTTGACAACCTGACAACCATTATCTGTGTACAGTAACAACATTAACCTATTTGGCTCCAAAGCAGGTTATAGCACATCATACACAACATTTTCTAGTATTATTTTACCCAGATCTGTGTTTTTAAAGACGTGCGGGACTCAATCATACACACTCCATCACACCCCCCCCTTTCTCGTAGCTCTCATGTGTCCAACAAATGTTCGCCAGGCTGTGACTCCGGGCCTTTGTAATTCTTTTTTACTCCATTAAAAAGTACACTTTAGTACATAACCACACTGGTTTTGAGGCAGTTGATTAGAAAGCAACAGAGGAAACGACCATGTTGCTTGAATTAGGTATTCAGAGACGGACCCTTCCTGCCGTTGCCTTTATGTTGGCTCAGCCCTTCTCTGCCATAATAAGAAGGTAAAGCTGGCTGAGTGCCAGCCCCTTCTTGTGGCAGGCGTCGGAACTGCGCTCCAGATTTAACAGGATGACTTTTAACAAGCATGATAATGTTTGAAGTAAGCACACTCTGCCTGGTTTGACAGCTGGCTGTAGTAAACTCCTGAAAGAAACCGGCAGGAAAAGAGAGAGAAATCCTTTATATTTGACGTATTTGTTGTTGTGGTGAAATCCCTCAAATCCTACATTAATTGGATTCGGGTTGACCGACAAGACTGCAGACGTGTTCTAGAAAACTGTCATGCTATTGCTATTTTATGAGCGTACCAAAAATAAATACCCACAATAAATACCCTCCAAGTTCCTTTTAATTCACTTCAACCTTACATATACATACGAGGCTTTAGTCATTAACCCTTTACTCAAAACCTGGATTGTACTAAGTTATTAAATACATCCGTTAAAGGACCACGTATGTGTTGTTCTGGCACCACTACTACCCTGTGGCATTGTGGACATGTATCAACACACCAGTATTGTGGCCACCTTGTGGCTGAGGAAACACTCTGAGCTGTCACTCCGCAGATGTGAGATGGATTTCGGACATGTTCTCTTTACTGGTTTATCTTGGTTGCACCAAAATCCTGCGGGGGCCCTAAAGCGGTGCCTTGAATGAAAACAGATGTCAGGTTGTTTCAGGGTTCTCATCCTACATTTGAGCATTTCCCCTGAAATCCCCTCCCCTTGTGCGTGCGCGCGTGCGTGCGTGTGTGTGTGTGTGTGTGTGAGTGTGTGAGGAAGCCGCCGCCCAATGGGGACAGATGGCGGTGAGTGGAAATGGTGGCCAGACAGCATCTCCGGCAACGTGTCATCACCCCGCTCCCGCTGGCCACCGAGCAGCCACTGAGCAGCAGCCCATCACAGCTCCAGGCCCGGCTCCCAACCTCAGACCACTTACACACAAGTGCTCTAGCGCTCTCGGGACCCATGACCAGATTAGTTTCCTGAAATCCTGCTCTTCTCTTGACAACCACTAGCAGAATGAATCTCCTGCTGACATTTAGGAATAATGAGCATGGCAGTCCTCATTCTGGCTCATTTCAGCATCGGTTCTTTCTCATATTAGTGTGTTGGCTACCTCACAGTGGAGAGCAGGAAAGGTTCCAGAGCTACTTTACAGTCAATGCCAAGATAGTCATAATGACAGCCATGACTTACGGTATTTTATTTGATTCTCAGGTGTTGTCTATACATGAGCATGCTCTAGTGGTGCTTTAATAAAAGTGCAAAGTGCGTTTGTTTTATAACAAGTAACTGAAATGAACAGCTTATTTCTGTAAATACAAATACAATCAGATTTTATAACAAAAATGTATCATAAACAAACTGTATGCTATCTCTGCTGATGATCTGTGTGACACTGTGTCCTATGTTGCAGGAGCTGGTGGACTACCTGCGCAGTCATTCCCACAGTGCGGTATACGCCACGGCCATGTCCCCTCCTGTCACTGAGCAGATCATACGTGCCATGAAGTGCATCATGGGAAAAGACAAGAGCACAGAGGGTGAGTGTCTGAACTCACTGCGGCTCCCACCAGTGAACCCTCAATTTCAGTCTTATTATCCACATGCTCGTCAAACCTGATGTTCTTTACACCGACAAATATTGTGTCTGGCTTGTAAAGAGTTTTACACCTTAATATAATTTTTTATGGAAACAATAGCAAACCAAATCCAGAGGACAGTACCAACGTTAACATTAGGAGTAAATCCAGACCTGCAGGAAAAGACAAACAGCTGCTTGGTCAGAAAATGTGGTAACAATTACAGGGGTCTGCAGTGGTAGGAAGAGGGGGGGACATGCAGTCCCTGAGCACACGTGACCATAACGTGGAGGAAATCATTTTCATGTGTGTGTGGGGAGGCGCACTGTACCTCTGAAAAGTTTCTGCTTTAATAGCATCAGACACTCGGGCAGGAAAGTAGTCATTACCAGAACTGTTGCAATACTTCCACAGCAGTTTTTCTTGAGTTATTGTAGTTGTGGTAGTAGTTTTAATAGAAGGAGTATAAGTGAGAGTTAGTACATGTGGTAGGCAAATGCCAGATAGTTATACCCAAATCTTTAGGTCTTCAAGTCTTCACCATAGGGTAAAAATACACTACATGTCTGTCATAGGGTGCTGTAATGGGTTAATCACTACAAGGACTAAAGGCAGTGTCTCATGGTTGAGGTGTATTGCAGTTTCATGCAGAGATGGGTAACTTTCTCATCTGGCCCTGAACCAGGCGCGCTTTGCATCTGACGTAGCCCAGCAAAATAGCTGTTGTGGAAAAAATTAGTCTTGACCTGTCTAATAGAGCAGGCAACACAGCAAACAGCTCAGTCTTTCCAACATCTATCACAACACTAGAAACGCCCACTGTGACAAGAAATGGCATACATTCTTTGCTTTAAACGCCTGGTAGGTTCTTATTCCTTCCTTCTCTCCGTCCTCCTCTGCCCCCTCACCTTTCTCGTCGATGTTGAATTTTGCACTTTAAAGCAAACTGGTGGCAACAGCTCTGAAACAGGGAAACTCTGACAGGCAGCAACATCCACACATTCTCACCTACTCCTATGATTTCGGAGTCTGGCTGCAGGTTTTTGACCTCTATGCCCTCTATCTTAGCAGAGAGGAACAATTTACAAAATGGGAGGCCTGTGCTTTTTGGCAGATGCCTGAATGTTATGTTTTTTCCTCCCTCTCTCTTTCTCCTTCTCTGCTGTGATAAGGGGATTTAAAGTGCTCTCGTACATTCCCATAAACAAACTGCCAATCTGTTCCCAGGTAATCAGAGGGAAACAGAGCTTTGTTCCAAGGCTGAGCCATGCCAAACTCTGCTTCAGTCACGGAGCACCAGGCTCCCCAGTGACTCACGTCACTTGGAAACACAGGGGGTTAGCAGGGCAGGCCGCCTCTGCTGTCTTTGATTTGTTTTCTAATACATTTATCAGAAATACATGTTATACCTCAGCATTATTTGTATTCCATTTCAGCCATGGCTACGCTTCAGTGGCAGTCCACAGTCACTTATTTTGTGTGAAATCCATCGTATCCAATTTACAAACCGGCATATTGGCAACGTGCAAGTGCATATACCATGCCGTCAGACAGACAAAACTGAACCATCTGCTGCCACAGCTGAGTTGTAATCATGAGCAAGTTCATAATGGAGCTTGCAATGGCCCAGATGGAGGTGTAGGACTTGGAAAGAGAACTCCCACATTAGCTACTGCTGACAGGTGATGTCCCTCCCTGCATGGGACAGGAGAAATATGCGTAACAAAGCAATGAGTTTTTGATTTACTCGTGTGCATCTGGTGGTGTCCTTGTTTTAATTGTAGGCATTAGACGGATCCAGAAACTGGCAGAGAACACCAGATACTTCAGGGCCAGACTGAAAGAGATGGGCTTCATCATCTACGGGAACGATGACTCACCTGTGGTTCCAATCCTGCTCTACATGCCAGGCAAAGTGGTGTAAGTACACTTGAACTCTCACAAAAAACGCTTATTTTTTTTGTATAGAACTTATTTTCAAACAATAAATATCAACTTCACTATCCCTTGTTGTAACAAGCATTTTCAGGTCAGCTCAGTGTGTATCATCTCTAAGTGATTTGGATGGCTGCCATATTTCCATGAAGCAGTAGTGTAGACTGTGTCTGTGGAGACTGGGTTTCTGTTACCACGTAAGAGGCAACATCAGATATAGATTATGTATAACCCAGGATTGTTTGAGCCCCACTGGTATAACAATAACAATGATACATATACATTTTTGCAACAATGTTATAAAAGTAGCTGTAGCTACTCTACTATATATCAAATTCACTTCTGCCCATTTATTTGCTATCCTTTTTGGATTGCCGTTGTCCTAATGACATATATTAGATCCTAAAGATGCTGGTGTTTGATTGAGGCTCTGCTCTAACGTCTGTACGAAGCACTGCACACACATCAACGATCCTCTAAAATACACAGAACTGTCAAAGTTTGCGGTGTCAGATTCACGTAACCATTTTCAGAGCACATTTTAATGTTTGAATTCTCCAGACTGTCCACTTTGCCACAAAATAAAGCGGTATTCACCAATGAACTCATTAAAGTAAAAGTTAAGTTCTAGCCCTTCAAAATTGTTAAGTATGTGTTCTTTTTGATTTATCGATACCACACATCCCAACTATATAACTGCGGATTTGGAGGGCCTAGAAGGAGCGACATTCCCCATGATTTTGAGCGGCAAATGCTCCCTCATGCTGAGTTTGCTTGGGGCGTCACTGCACATTTTGGAGACTTCAAACCTTAAAAATGTGAGAAATGTGAAATAGGTTGTTTAACACTGGTAAAGTGAAATATGAGGTTCAGAAAATGATGAATGCAGAAATTGGATTTTCTTACTTGCACACTTTAGGTGTGTACATTTTTGAAGCAGTCATCTGTGTACTATAATATATAAAAACTGGTAGTTGTTTCTTTTTGTGTTGTTGACCAGGGCTTTCGCTCGAGAAATGCTGGAGAGGAAAATCGGTGTAGTGGTAGTCGGCTTTCCAGCAACGCCGATTACAGAGGCCCGAGCTCGCTTCTGTCTGTCTGCAGCACACACCAGAGCCATGCTAAATCAGGTACACACACACACACACACACACACACACACACACACACACACACACACACACACACACACACACACACACATGGAATTCCTTTTTGGGGCTTTAAAGCAACATATACACACACATGTTCTGAGACTTTTCCTTTGTCCTCAGGTGCTGCACCATATGAACGAGGTGGGAGACCATCTCTGTCTGAAGTTCTCACGACTGAAATATTCCTCTTGTCCAAACCTCCATGATGACACAGACTTTGAGCTGCCCAGTTAATAGGACCCTTGACACCTTCATCTCACAGTGTCAAAATTAAGTCTGGTGTCCATGCCACAGCAGACACAAACACACAACTTAAAGCAAGAAGAGGGGCCAAATGTTTAGCAGCTGCATTTTATACGTTTGTAAAACATTATGATTACTTGTACATCTTAACGAGACTCTACATGAACTATTTAAAATGCTTTACTTCTGAATACATTTATATGCGAATACACATTAAATTATTGCACAAGCGAGTTGGATTGTACGGTGTACAGTAAAATAGCTTGAGTCACAAACTGTTAGAGTTGTTGAGAGAACTTTTTTTACACGGTTATTCTATTTCCGCATGTCTGTGCATTGGACATTGAAAACATTTTATGGAGGAGGTTTTTGCTTCTCATAATTTGATATCCGCCACCATTTATTACAAATGCTGGTTGTGGTGGTTATTAGTATATGATGCACACGCTCTACAAAATTGATGTAAGAAGTCCTATTCATTTCCTGAACATGAAGTGATGGAAGTAATGGAAAAGGCATTTGTAGTTTGAAGTTTTTCCCCACGGTATACTGCTGCGTTGCTAAAGTGTTGAGGTTATTTTTTATTTTTTTTCAAATAAAACACAAAAACTGCACATGAAAACTTCCTGAAAGGATTTTGGAATAGAAAGGTAGATTAATTGTTCAGATGACAGGCTTCTTAAAGAACCACACCTGCTCTTTGGAACAGTTAATTTCCTGACAACACGTTTATTCACATTACTCAAGGCTGAACATATTAGGCAAAAGATGAGCGAGATGCCTTATGTTGCGTTCCATTGTGTACTGTTTTTATAAAAACTTTCCTCAGTTTAACACCACTTTCATCTCCACAGCCAATGATAATCCTGTAAATAGTAGATCGTGACGCAATTACTTAATTGAGTTAAATCTCAACAACCTCTGTGCAGAACAAAAAACGGTGTCATGGCAAGTTTTGTGGCGAGACTGCTCATATTCACCGAGTCTTAACGGCTTAATTGTTGTTTTAAAGACTTGCTCTTCTCTTTCACACACAGACTGCGTAACAGTTGTGAAGGTAAGCATGCAGAGTATGCAGCACATGAGCCAACACAAATCTAACCTAGCAATTAGCGCTGAACTCTAAATTCTCGTGGTATGGGGTAATCATTTGATTAACACAGGAAGGATTATACATAGATGATAAATGTGTTTTCACAATGTGTCAGATCGGGTCTAGTCGACACTTGTTTGTCCT
>NC_045749.1:17432899-17437125 GCF_008692095.1 Etheostoma spectabile | reverse complement strand
TTTTTTTTTTTTTTTTTCTCCCCATAAACAACATGGTGATGACATTTTACAAGATGGATTTAAAGTGAAATAAGCAATCCTAGGGAAAACATATGCTGGATGAACTGCAAACTGTTTTAAAACTATAAAGAAAGAAGACAAAATGCAATCTGTGCTCCATACTTGATCATTTTGTTCTGTAAGTGCATATTTACATCTGGGTCCTATAGCCAGAAACAATAGAAAACTGTTTTGTTAATATGTGATGTCATACCATTGTACTGTTTCATAAAGATCTGGAGGAGAAGGGAAAAGGTGGCCTCAAATGTTGCATTGATGTTCTTGGGGTGTCTGTTATTAATTTGTGTTTTCTTTCACCTTTAGTCTAAATGTGAACATTGTGAAATTCATTGCGGGTTTACAGCAGAAGACAGATGTGGGTAAAGAGAAACTCAAAAGCTTGAGTTCATTCTCAAACATAACTCAGTGCATCACACATACAGAAAACTGAAATACTAAGCTCCACTGTGATTATGCGGGAAGGCAAACTCGAACTTGCAACATTTTTGTATAGATGCACAGCAGGAAGAATGCGTGTTCTAAACATCTCATATTTGAGAATTAAATTTTATTTGAAGAAGATTATTATACTGGTGGCTTTTATTAACTGTTTTTTTCTTTAGTCAAACTTAACATGTGGATAGAAAGCCTTTTCTGGGCGCCCGGATAGCTCAGTTGGTGGAGCGGGCGCCCACATATAGAGGTGTATTCCTCCACGCAGCGGGCCCGGGGTTTGACTCCAACCTGTGGCCCATTGCTGCATGTCATTCCCACTCTCTTTCCCCTTTCATTTCTTCAGCTGTACTGTCAAATAAAGGCCTAAAAATGCCCCAAAAAAATCTTTAAAAAAAAGAAGCCATATCTAACCCTTACCCTGTGTTTTTTCCTGCTATTTTTTTAGGAAAGGAACTCACAAAACATACAGTCAATTCATCAATCAATTTCAAACTGGACTTTGTAGCAAAGTGACAAAGTATGGTAATAAACTTTGACTCAAGGTGGGAAGCACATGTCTTGTCAAACTTCCCTCCAGTCACTTCTAACTGCCCTCAGTTTCAGTAGAAGTGGCAAATGGTATGTGCTGGCATTCAAAACATCTGTGCAGCCTGACTACTGGTGGCAAGGCCCCAGAGACCTGCTTGCCTGCCTGCACCAGCCCCTTTTGAACTGCAGATCCAAATACACTGCACTTATTGGAATGGCATGTAGCTGCTATTCTGAAGGGGGATCCTCTGCTACGCCTTTGATGTCCACCACTGTGTCCAAAGCAGGCAAGCCATTCTCTCGACTCTCTGTTTTCCATTTAAACAAGATTTTTTTCTATTCAGGAGAGGGATTTTTGAAGTGAAGCAGACAAAGTACAGACTTGCATGGTTTAGACAGTTATGCTGTGCCTGGAGTAAGTAACTAAAGACTACAATATACTGGGAACCACTTGTTAACAGAAAGCATAATGAAGTATGCCAGTGTGATGCATTTCATAAGCATAGAAGCGGAACATTATTATATAGAGTGTTTTTTAATTGAGGCATGTGATCTTAGATATTTGTGAGATCATTTGGGAAGCTTTGTTAAGGATAAAGCGGTATAAAAGACTCAATGAAATATGATATTGGTTATATCGTTCATCAAAGGTGTTGAATTACTCCACCCTGCTCATCACAATCTGCTGCCAGTTACCCTACTGGCATTCTTTAGAATAATACGTAAGCTGTCACTCAGACCAGATTTACTCACCCTGCTTTTTGGCACACATGTGCATCAGATGGGCACATTGAAGTTAAGGTCAGGGCCTGAGTTTACCAAACATCTCATTACTCCCAGGGCTCATGACAACCATAGCTGTAAAATGAAATGACTGGTGACCCTTTGTGGGTTTTCTTTGGATTGTATTCAACACATTTACAACACTGGTGGGCTGATATAGAAAGTGATGCAGGAAAAAATCATTTTGAATGTAAATAGGCTATAGTAGTCTAACTGTCATGTCCGGGCTGAGCTGTGCTTTACGCGCCATTTGGCCACCACATCAAGGATTATGCATGCGCACAACCAAATATGTGTTTAAATGGTCTTAGGCGAGCTGTTAGGATTCAGACAAATAATCCATGACACCAATGAGATCTTGTTTGTCATTTTCAGTACCAATATTGTTCCACTTGTGACTAAACTGAATGTATCGACTTCAAAGGTGACAACCACTATAAGATGCGCGCTCTTCTCCATGCCTCGGGGCTCAGTGAACTGTCACCCACGCTGAAGCAGCAGCAGCATCCCCGCTTGGTGCATATGTTGACACAGCGACCTGGCCTTTGAAGCGGACAATAAAAAGTCTCACGAGGGCTAATCACATTACGCGCCATTTGTCTCGCTGAAGTGAAGTGTTACAGCACCTTCCGTAGGAGCGTTTTAATCAAAGACTGAGACAAGGCTGCTGCTGCACACATGTCAACAGGAGAGGCAGACCTCCCATAAAGAGCCTCCGGCCGAGTGTCTTCCTCTGCGCTACGACGCGTCTGCGTGCCCAGTGCGCCTCCGGGGACTACCAAGGTTACTTGAGGTTGTTTCGGGGAGTCCTCATTGTGCTGTAGAGTGGCATTTCTTTTAATATTCAACTGTGTTGAGATGACTTGATCGGCTTACATAAGTGGGAAATCTGCCATAATCTGATCGAAGTTAATTTGTAGTTTTTAAAGATTGCGATGGTCCTGTTTACAGGACTTAGCAGAACGTATCTGATCTGCAACCGGCCGGACACCAGCTTGGGGAGGGTTGGGAGGGACGAAAGAGTTAACCAGGGGGAGGGAGCCTGCACAGGGGCGTTTAGTATAAAACCACCTCAAGAGCGCACATCAAGCACAGCGTGTGTTTGGGTAAAAGCCGTAGTTTGATATGGTTTCACTTGTTTTCTTGCAAAAGGACTCGTTACGCACGCCAGTCCATGTCTTCATTTTTTTTATAGCTAAAGGATGAAAACTGTTTTTGAAGAAGACAGAACTCCACCGTGAAGTCTAGGAAAATCTATTTTTAACTACCTGTACTCTTTTCTCCAAAGGTAGTCTCGTCGAATAACGTTGGGTGGCGCAGAATGTGGACAACACAAGAAATGCGTAAAAGGGCTCAAGTGGAAGTGAGGAAAAGTGAAGTGTGAGGCTGAGAATGACACCAAGGGCCAACTGGGCTGCAAGTTTCCTGAGCTTGGAGATTTGACAAGGTCGCAAGAACAGAGGAACGTGTTAATGCTGCGCGCTGGATCACTCTTGCAGTATTGAAAATACTGTAGTAATTGGCAGATCCGCGCATTAACTCATGTACTATTTTGCTCCAAAATCTGAAGATATGAACAATCAGTAAAAGAGGATCGATCTTAATTTAGAACATAGTTTACAACGAAACCCCCAGTGGATTCAAATAAATTCCCAACACTTTTTTTCCCCCAAAATTATTTGACTCCGATCCTTTTCCCTTCATTATTGCAATTCTGATTCCCGAAGTGGCTCCGAAGTGGTGTTGCGGCTCCTCGTCCCCGGCCGATCCGGAGATTGGAGTCTCTGCACCGGGAGGAGGCGGAGTCGGAGCCCCGGCCACACCGCAGGCTCCCAAGAGCGGCCGCGTCAAAAGGATGGTGCGACTGGCGGCGGAACTGCTGCTGCTCCTGGGACTTCTTCTCCTTACCTTGCACATCACGGTACTACGGAGCAGTCCGCTGCCCCAGGGAAATGAAACTCTGATCCTGGATCAGGACACCGCACTTACAGAGGTGAGTTAGGAAATCTATTAGTAGCGATGTGCTTTCCAGAAGGGAGAAAGGGATTTCTTAGGGGAAATTTGATGGGAAAGGTGATATCTAATCTTATTTGGTCACAGATGGGTTTGATAAAATGCTGATTTGAGCCATGGCCCAAGCTGAATAAAGTATATATTCCCTAGGAACTCTGTGAGTCTTTGGCGGTTGTTGACATCCATTGGGATGGGGTCTCCCCAGGGTGTCCCCCGGGAATGGCAGGGAGCCAGCAGAGGGATGGAAGATGAGGCAGGGTCAGAGATCAGCCCCCTGCACCAGACCCACCACCCTATTGTTGGGGGTTAAATGCTAGCTGCAGGCACTTCTCTGTCATCATGGGCTCATCACTGTTATCCAAGTTTTCAGTTGATGAGGCGGAGGGTCAGAGCTGAACCCATGAAGC
>NC_045749.1:17427605-17432889 GCF_008692095.1 Etheostoma spectabile | reverse complement strand
CAAAAAGAAGAGACTGCACCAGATCAAGTCTTCAAGTAGCTTAATTTGATCCTACTCAAATGTGTAGGCAAGGCCACATAGACACCAAGATCAGACATGAATGTCAGACACGAAAAGACAAGAAATCGAATAATATAAACTAAATAAATAACAGAAGTTTTTTAAATCTTTTGGCATTGATGTCTGGTCAAAATACAGTTTTGGGTTGTGGTCCAGTTTAGAACATACCTCAACAGCATTTCAAGAGGAAGACATTTGTCAACATGACACCACTTAGGACAGGTTTTACAGTTTAACTGCCCATTTTAACATCGGCATAAAGCACACAGACTCCAGGAGGGCCTCAACTCCTGACTTGAAGGTTAAGGCAGGTCTGGGATGACCAGGCTTTTTTTAGAGAGTGTTAACCATCCTTCAGCTGCTTTTTGATGTATGTTTAGCATGCTGCTGAAATATTTTTGTCATGTCCCAGAGATATTTATGCCCACTGGAATGGTGTCCCTTCATAAATTCTTTGTTAGGTTTTTGGGAGAAATTAATGGAAATCATTTGTTCTTCAGTAAGAGGATGGTGAGGGTAATTTCACTTATCTCCAATATCACTGTAGACCTGCCTGTGTATATGCCGAGCAAGCCCGCGTTCGGTTGGATATCAGGACATGCAAAGCCGAAGAAATATTCCAGGAATTTATTGAATATTTGTCACACAGCCAAATGTTGGATTGGAGGAACAGGATGAGGACCAGGAGGGAGTTTCTCCTGAGGACATGCAGCAAAAACACTAAACACATGCCACCCATTCCAACTCCAACATCCCTTTTGTCACTATAGTTCCCATTTACATAGAGATTCTGGCTTGTGATGAAAGAGTCCAACATTGCCAGTCATGCCACATGTAGGGAAAAGCGCTGAATGTGTTGTTTTTCTTTTGCCAATGAAAGCTCCAACTATGTGCGGATATGCTTCACTGGTCCGCCACTGAAGAGGGTGATGTCATCCTTCAGCCAGGCTTGTCACGGCCCAGGGGGTGTATTGTGATTCCAAGGTGTCATGTTTAAAACGCCATTCACAGGAACACAAATGACAGGATGTGGCTTCATGCACCTGTAGTGGAGAGAGAAAACGCTTTGGTCCAAGGCACTTTATCATCACGGACTCAGTAAGGCAGATTCATCCACTGTGGCGGTGTAAAGATTCTGGTGTCTGATTTAATATTATAAAACAGTATTTGTCAGCTAAGAACACACAACTACGAATACTGTACTAAATTATAAATCATGACTTTCTCTTTCTATTATGATATAGGTGTTAATTTCTTTAACAAGTAAACTCTAAACGATTCACTCCTTCATAGTAACTCAGTTTGATCGGGTAAATAAACACATACGTAAGCCCAGTATGAGGCGTGTGACAGGGGAAGGATAGCTCCTCTTCCACCTACATGAGCGTCGTGCGGAAAAGCATCTGGCACAATGTGCACTGCCTTCATTTCCTGCCAGCCTCCCTGGGGGAAGGACCCCTGAGTTGCTCCCAATTGAAAATTGAGTCATGCCCCTTTAAGCAGCCCTCACAAAGTGAAAAAGGGGGAAGCGGGAAAAGAAGAGGCGATAACTGTGAGGAGGGAGAGGGGGTTGGCTTGTGTGTGCAAATGTTCATTCATAGCTTTTGAGAGTGGTGGGGGGGTTGGCAGATCTTAGATGAGTGATAGGGACTGTAAAGCTTCCCGCCATCAAAGGGCAACACTGCTGATTTTTTTTTAACATTTAAATGAGTTACTCCTGTGTGCACGGCTACACCCCGCTGTATTAGAGAAACAAGAGAAAACAGCATGTTTTGCTCATTATGTTTGTTAAAAAGCTCCACTGAGAGCCACTTGGAAAAGATAGAGAGAGATGTTTATGTCGATATTATGAGGAATTCACCGACTTAACACACAACTGATACACAACTGCCATTCCTTTCAGGTGACTAATTTCCATGTTGGGCAGTCGTTCCATTATTTTTCAACTCTACTTATTCTCCTCAATCATTCTGCTAAAACACTGATTGATACTGAAAAAGATCTATTCTGGTGTATATACAATTTCATGGTTTGATCTTCACACTGCTGAACTCCCAGATGGAAATATAGATTTAGTGAAATCTCAGAGTTTATGGGGGAAAGCACTTCAGATTCCCCCGTTTCTGTCCAAATGGTGGACTGTTTTCAATACAATCTCACAATTTTCCAATTTCTAATTCAGCTCAGGGCTGTAACTTTTTTACTTTTAAGCCATTGCCAAATGAGTTAACACAGATAAATTAAGACTATCAGCTCCACACAACACTCTCTGTATTTCTCAGCATGGCTGTGTTTAGAAATGGTTGTCGTCCGGTGACTTCTGTAACTCGAGTGAAGATAATTACCTTATTTAAAGAGTCCATCATGTTTATTTTAATCCTCTGTGTCCTTCTTGGCTACTAGCAACTGCATTGAGGAGGGGTGTGGGTGATGCTTGATTACAGAAGGCTTGTATCATGTTGATGCAACAGTGGTGTTGTCATTACTTAGAATTCCTGATGGGGGCGACAGTAACTACGCACTCTAGCTTTAATGCTGATATTTTCCTATGTTTTGGCAGCTATTTCCAATGAGAAAATCAACACCTCTCCTGTTGGCACCAAAGAAAGAGACAATAAACTGTATGTCAGCCCTGTGTTCACATTCCGGTAGCATCTAGGTTTGACTGTTCAATACTGAGCAGCTCTCATATTTAAGTGTTTCTGATGTAGCTTCTGTATAAATAAAAGGTGGAAAAGCAATACGGCATATTACGAAATGACAGCTGGTGATTGCATTTTTGGTGCACCTTCATGCGTGTCCTCAGACATCACCTAGCTTTAGCATGGCACAGTTTGTAATTGTTGTGATTTTTTACAGCTGATAGATAACGTATGCCCTACAGCAAACCACAAATCTGTCCATGGTCATAAAGCAGACATGTACAGTACAATGAACCAACCCGTTGTCAATGTAGCACATCAGAAAATCTCTTTCCATGTCAGAGTCCAGCAACGAAACAGCGAAACAGTTTAACAACTTACTTAAACATGAAACTGGGTGGTCATTTTAGGTGGTTACAGTAGTAGTTTGGTAGCAAATTATTAATAATAGTTTCATATAAACTTGCAGCATACCAATTAGCAATTCTCCCATATAGAGCAATCTTAGTAATGTACTATCTGCAAAATAAACTATGGCCAAGACAAATTAGTAATACTATTTCCGTATAGGCGTCAGCTCAATGGCCTCCCTTACTGAGTGAAACATCACAAGTGTTGCCCTGGGATTAATCCGGATGCTTTTATAGTTTGATTAGGTTAATCCGCCTGCCATTTGTAATACGGCATAATATGACACAACAGAAGATTCCGACAGGATTAGATTGGATAAATGATTAATCTGCCTGCAAACACTGTGACTGGGTTTTTACAACCCAACAGTTTGCGTATTTTGAAACATTTGTGGTGGCATCTGCTTTCTTTTAAAATAGTTTTCTGTGTTAGTAGGTAGCCATCCTTAAAAGCAACACTAGAGAACTTTTTGTACCTTAAAATAATGTTTTCAAAATCGTTTCAGTGGTTCATGATCTCGTAACAGGGTGAACGGCACTTCTGGATTCGCTTTGCGGCTCTCTACCGGCTATAACCGCACTATGCCAAGTTTGCCAGATCTGTAGTTCCAGTGTGACATAATAGGACAATTCAGCTTCCAACCTGTAGGAGGACCGAGGCGGGAAAAGTTCTCTAGTGTTGCTTTAAATGACAGCAGGTGTTGTGAATGAAAGCACCTCACAGTCTTATGATGGGAGAACAAAGGGGAACTGTCTTGTTTTCAGTGGCAGGGAAATTACTGTTTGTAGTAGTATTATTATTATTATGAAAGAGTAATGTCTGGACTGAAGAGCAACTTGTGTGGTCTGCAGTTAAATGCATTAACCATAAAAAATATGAACACCCTCCCCCCGGAGGAGATCAACCACACGTTATCTTTATTTACAGTTGTGTGTGAGCTTGTACATTGAGGTGGAACCTGTAAGTGCTGTGTTGGGCCTGCTCCCTGAGTGGAGCTCAATTACAGCCAGTGACTTCTGAAGCCTGGGAACTGGAAAAGACAGGGTTATCATGTGGACATCTCAAAGCCCAAGTACTTACATGATAGAACCAAAAAGGATCATGTGATGTTCGCATAAAAGGGTTGATAGCAGATGCACAAACTATGTTGTTGAAATGACCTTTTTTCTGTACTGAGCGCTCAGCCATAATTGTTTGGTTATGATAAAAGACATTTTTGTGTTGTTGTTTTTTTTTTTTTTAAGATTATTTTTTGGGGCTTTTCTGCATTTAATGAACAGGACAGCTAGGTGAGAAAAGGGGCGAGAAAGGGGGAAGACATGCAGGAAATCATCACAGATCAAACCCTGGACCTCTGCGTCGAGGAATAAACCTCTATGCATGTGTGCGCCTGCTCTACCGACTGAGCCAACCCGGCCACAGACATTTGAGGTTTTAATTGAAATCTGCTTGGTCAGAATCATTTTCTTCAGATTTTTATGATTTTGAACATAAATTCTCATAAACACTTGTCATCTTATCCCTTTTTAATTGGTGGCTACAGGCAAAATGCACAACCATCTCCTCTTCCTTCTCAAAATTATGGCAATAGCTCACATTAAGTATGTGATGTGAATGTTGTTTAATTCTTTGAACTGCATCATATTATCCTGTTAACTCCATCTGTGAATGTAGAATCTCTCCATCAAGTGAAGTAAGGCTAAATAGAATATCTTTCTGTGTAGCAGCTGTCTCATCTGCGGTTGAATTCAAGTTACATGTACATTTTTAATCCTTTCTCCCTTGCTGTGCAACTCCATTTACAGCGTCTATATTGTCCCAGAGTGCACCTTGGCTGGACACAAACAGCTCCACTGGGGGCTTTTATGCCCACCACAATGTGGCTGAACTGACACTTTGTCTGTGACTGGCCACCGCAATAGTACAGCACTGCTGCCATATTCTCAGGCCTCCGCCCGGCCACAGAAGCACTAGGGGAGGAAAAAAATGGGACATGAAAAAAGAAAACAAGGAACATGATTGATGGTTTTCTTTGATCTTATTTTCTGCCAGTGCAGAATGGATGATTGCAGACTACTTATGGCTGTCTGTCCAATTGAGAAATAATTGTTCCTTCTGTGCATACCTGACAGAAGACATATGTCCTCAACTGTCCTTTTGGGATGAATTTA
>NC_045749.1:17417857-17427595 GCF_008692095.1 Etheostoma spectabile | reverse complement strand
CCCCCCCCCCCCCCCCCCCGTCAGGAGACCAAATGTTTTTTTCTATAATTATTTTTGCAGTGTTTTCTTTCTGGTTTTCAGTATAGCCCCAGTGCAGAAAACCCATCAGTCTTACATGCTATTTTCTCCCAGGCAGAACCAGAACATGCTGAAAATGTCCACATCGTATAAATACTGTAAAGCAGCAGCATACTCCGTCAGTTCAAACTGGAAAATATACGGCCTTTAGCTGTAGCATTGGCTCTGAGTGCAGGCTCTAGACACATTACATTTTGGTGGAAGGAGACAGGCAGACAGGCAGACAGACAGACAGACAGACGCATAGCCCTCAGTATTTCCCCCACTGTTTCAGGGGCTCCTTCTTTCTTGGCTCCGAGACCACTGTCCACAGGATTTATGACAGACAGTCATGGCTACATGAACCTCTGTCAACATCAATCTAATGTTGCTGAGTGTGCAAACTTTGTAGGTGCCAAGTGACAGGGCTCTGACAGGCAGGAAGTTCCCCAAAAAATATTTTAATTATCTCATATTATTAATGCATAAACAATAATAAATCACTATTATGTTCCTTTCTCTCCTCAGCAGAACAACATAAATGCAAAAAGAATCTCATCTGCCCAACTGGCTCCTGAAGACCGAAGGTCTGGTCCAGAACACCGGTTGGCCCATCGGCCCGCCACCCTCCCCTGGGCACGAGGCAGCAACGTACACAGGGACGGCCCTGGAGCTTTCCTCCTTGATCTGCACAACTTCCCCGACCTCTCCAAAGCCGATATCAATGGACAGAATCCTAACATACAGGTGACCATGTGTGTCTGTGCACCTGCCAGTGCCAGTGTGCTTTGATGCTTTCACACCCTTGTAAGACATGGCTACTCAACCACATAGGACAGGAAGAGCAAACAGGAAGAAGGAGAATAGTTTGGTGCACATCACTACCCCTTTTTTTTTTTTTTTCACCGTCCCCTTTCACACTTTCTGGCTCATGGTCAAGCTTTAGATAGACACTAAGGTCTCACGTCCATCATCATGACATCTGAATGGCAGACACCAACCAGCAATGCCTCACTTCTACCAACCCATGTGCAGGAAGACAGACAGCAGCTTATGTTAATGTGGTGCAGATGGCCAAGTAACCGCTGCCATGTTTAAATCATTCTCCTGTCTAATCCAGCGAGGGGGTCTTTCCATTTCTGAGAGCATCACTGCTAAATCCTAGCACGAACAAAGTGTATTAACATCTCAAGATGTGGGAAGAGAGCGGAGCAACCAATTGAGCAAGGGCGTGAGGCTGTGGGAGAACGGGTAGGAGGAGGAGGGGGGTGTCTTTGATCCTGGGATTCATCTGGCTTTCATGGTCTGGAGGAGGCTGAGTAGCCCTTTGAACTTTGTGTTTAGGTGGAGAGAGCCCAAGAGGTGGGAGGGTGACTGTGGGGCAGGGGTGGTGGTCCCCCCTCATCTGGGAGGCACATGTGTTAGGACAGAAAGGGGGAGTGGGTAATATTGTGCATGGGACTATCAGAAAGTGTCACCTCACGTCACCCAATCTACTCATTCTATCCCGAAGGTATTTAATTTGTTGATGAATTCATGTTGAATATTGACTTTAAATTGACTTCTGTTCTTTAATACAGGTGACTATTGAAGTGGTGGATGGACTAGAGGGTCATGAGCCAGAAAAAGGCCTCCGTAAGGAGAGCAAACCCAGCTGGGCTACTCCTAACTGGAGAAACTGGTGGCCTCATTCTTCTTCACCTTCCTCCTCTTCCACCACTCATCAGACAGAGGAGCACGATGGCACCTACGGGAGCAACAGCAAGGACAGCAACTTCCTCAGGCCGCCGGCTGACTGGGACAGAAGAGGAGGCGCCGGGGGAGGAAGCAAAGCTCAAACCGAATATGGTGAGAATGACAAGAGGGTGTGTTTGCAAGAAAAGGAGTGCACAAATGCACATGGCAGAATATTTAGCTGGGTCCATAGTCTCTTTTGAGCCCTGGCCTCCAGGGTTTCCACAGATGGCCATGGTCTGATGTGGAATCTGTAATTTGCAGATTTTCTGATTTAAGCTGTCACCATAATAAGTGCAGTCATCCCAGGCGAGCCTTTGGGAGCCCCTGATTGAAGCCTTAAACACGTTTTTATGAGATGGATTCCTCTGTGGTGCGGAGCTAGCTATGTGACACAGTTTAAACGCCTCCGCTACATCAAAGTTCAGCAGCAGGACTGGGGCCAGAAGCACCGTTAGGCTGCCACAGCATCCTCACAACACCCTCCAAAAGTAACCCCACTGATAAATCTGCCGTGGAAGAATTTACACTCACTGTCATACAGTAAGCGTCCGGCCCGTGTTGTAGCATGCCCAAACCAACATGGTCGAACAGGAATGTGCATGCTGTGGAATATGTCATTTTATCCACTTGCACTTGCCCAACAATGGTTAGGGAGGCGATTTTATAATCTTTTTCTGTCAAACCATAGCCCATGTTTAATGTTTCTGGCTTATCGCTGTGGTCAGCTCGCATTCATCCTTCATTTCATACCACATAATGGACAAGAAAATACATTATCATCATTTCTGTCCTGGTTATACTGTAGATCTAATAATCATAACTGTGGACAGGCAGTGAGAGTTATCCATCACAGCCCATTGGTAGTGCATTCAGCTTTCTCCTCTGTGGGCCGAGGACAGGTTATTATTAAGTTTTCTAAATTCTGAGTTTTGTCCGAGCTGCCACCAGCTTTTTGGTCATAGGGGGAGGGGAGCAGTGCTTGATGACTGTCTGGCCTGTATTCATACAAAACGTTCATAATGAGGGGCAGATGGCACATGGGGGGCGTATAGGAAGGTTTGGACCCCAGCCAGAATTACTTCCATCTCAACATGCCCACATTAATTCTCCTTATTGATGGAATACTGCTTTCAAGATGTGTGAAGAAGTGTGTGTGTGTGACTGTGTGCGTGTGTGTGCGTGCATGCTTGCGTGTGTGTGTGCGTGCGTGCGTGCGTGCTTGCGGTAGTGAGGGTGGTGGTGGGGTGAGGCGGTCGTAGAGCCGATTGTAACTGTTTCCATGTATGCCCATTACAGTGATCTGCTCAATGATAATTGGCGTTAAAGAGGATTTCTTGCCATTTCACTTCCAATTTCCAAACCAATGAATCACAGACAGAGCAACTGAATGGTGTCTAGTGCCACTGTGCAGCGCAGAACATTTCTATTGTCAGATCCCCTGCAGCTTTGTTGGAATTAGCTAAACACTTCCCTGTTATTTCACTAGCTGAACACACATACTGTGCCCTACGCCACGCTACAACATAGCGTAAGTGTGTAGGCAGGCTTGCGTGGTATCTACTTCGAGGGCTGAAGTCAAAGAGAACCTCCCCCCCCCACATTTCCCCTTTCATGTTCTCCCCCCACTTATTATTAGTGAGGCATGCTAACAGGCCTGATGAAGTTCAGCATGTGGCCTGCATCAGAGCTGAGGATCTCTCTCTCTCTCTCTGATCCAGACTATATGGACGGAGAGGGGGACTGGAGTAACTGGACCGTGTGCAGTGTCACCTGTGGAAATGGCAACCAGAAGAGAACCAGGTCATGCGGTTATGCCTGTACAGCCACTGAGTCCAGAACTTGTGATATGCCCAACTGCCCAGGTAAAGTCTTGATTAAAAAAAAAAAAAAAAGACATAAAAATGGCGTCAATGGATGTTACAGGATAGTTTGTAAGTGGATGAGTTTATTTAGTAGTCTTTCATCTTTTGATCCACCTTTCGCTGTGCATTCATGTCTCCAAAAGGTATTGAAGATGCCTTCAAGACAGCAGCTACTGAAGTGAGCCTGTTAGCTGGAACAGATGAGTTCAATGCCACGGAGCTCTTTGGTGTTGGTAAGATTCTGCCCACTCTTGTTTAATTTCAGACTATCCGTCTTTCAGATGTTCTTACACTATCAAAGACCGTTTATCCATCTGGCAGCAGTGTTCCTGCACACACTTAGCATTCCTCATGCTCGGGCTGCCCTCCATTACAGCGCAGTGATGAAAATGTGCAGAAGAGAGGGAGAGCACAGTATGCCGCTGCCTGCCCACACTATCGTAGTCCGTGTGTTCAGAATTAACCCAGTGAAAACACAACTTCATTAAATATTCATATATATATATATATATATATATATATATATATATATATATATTACACCTTCTCACACTTTCATTCTCTGATGTTGGGAAGGAGATGTAGCATTTAAGTGTCTTGATGTATTGCAGACACAGACAGCTGCGAGCGATGGATGAACTGCAAGAGCGACTTCTTGAAGAAGTACATGACCAAGGTGGCAAACGACCTTCCCAGCTGCCCTTGCTCTTACCCAACTGAGGTGGCGTACAGCACAGCAGATGTGCACGATGCTCCCACACGCCGAGATTTTCGTTGGAAAGACGCCAGCGGGCCGAAAGAGAAGCTGGAGATCTACAAGCCCACGGCCCGTTACTGTATCCGCTCCATGCTGACGCTGGAGTCCACCACGCTGGCAGCACAGCACTGTTGCTACAACGACAACATGAAGCTCATCACTCGCGGCAAAGGGGCCGGCACGCCCAACCTCATCAGCACAGAGTTCTCAGCCGACCTGCACTACAAGGTGGACATCCTGCCCTGGATCATCTGCAAAGGAGACTGGAGCCGCTACAACCAGGCCAGGCCGCCAAACAATGGACAGAAGTGTCCCGACAACCCTCAGGACGAGGACTACTACAAACAGTTTGAAGAAGCAAGGGAATTCTAGCCGGCTGTAAAGTAAAAGGAAGAAAAAATCAAAACACTGCTTAAAGGTTCAGCTAAACCTCAAAAATGGTGCCGAAACCATTTTTTAAAATTCCGTTTTAGGTCAAATCACAAAAGAACTTTTAGGCTCTGAGGAACAATACGTACTGCTCTTATGAACCAAGAGGACTACAAATCCAACAGAGTCAGACACATACTTGCTCACAAGGGATTTTTCTTGATTCCACCAAAACCAGGCGTTTCTGTTTTTTTTTTTATTTTATAAAATATGCCTCTTAAAAATGGTGCCACCAATTGTGTTTTTTTTTTTTTTTCTTGAGATCTGGTCACTAAAAGGGAGAACTGAGTTTGTATTCTTAAAAAGGGAAATTTATTATTCTAGGAATGTTCGTTTAGATTGTGTCCATGTTCGTCTCCATAGATCGATTATGTTTATGTTTGGTGATTCTGAGAGGCCTGTGGTAATGGAATAATAAGATCCTTCAGGAATGGGTTTTTTTTTGGGGGGGGGAGACAGAGAACAGGGTTTTCAAATTTTCTCTCATTTTGTCATTCACAATATCCAGGTTCTCATATAAGCTTGTGAGTTTATTTAGCATGCACATCCCCCCCCCCCCCCCCCCCCCCCCCAAATGTACAACCGTGTCCCTTGTGTCTCTGAGGCAGATCTTTATTGTAAAAAGCCTGCATTATTTTTGTAAAGTATTTATTAAGTTGTAGCTGTCTGAGTTGGGTATCTATGATTCTGATTCACATATGGCTGAATGCCAAATTGAGATTATGCTCAAGCTGAAACTTTGGCATCAATGTGCGTATGTGTGTCTCAAGTTAAGATGAAACCATAATAGAGCATAAAGAATGTGTGAATTCAACTGTACGGAAAGACTTTTGAGATATAAATCTATAAATACATTTTTAAAAAGGCTAATGAATGTGTGGCTAGGAAAACTATCTTAAGTGTATGATCATCATGGCAAAAATCTTAACACAATTCAGTAAAGTTTCATCAGCTATGTGATATTTCTTCAGAGAGGGGGAGGAGGGTAAGGTTCCCTTGAATGGGATTCAAATTCTTTGTCTTTGGCATGTATCCTCGCATTCCTGAGTAATTTCGCTGCACACACAACACACACACACACACACACACCACACACACACACACACACACACACACACACACACACACACACACACACACACACACACACACACACACACACACACACACACACACACACACACACACACACACACACACACACACACACACACACACACACACACACACACACAACACACAAACCCCCAACACACACACACACACACACACACACACACACACACACACACACACTGCTGCCTGTCCATAGCAAGGGACCTCTGACTATTCCCTCTCCGCTGAGTGCCCCAGTCATTGTCGCACAGAGAAAGCCATTCATGGTGCCCTCATTCCTGCAGTCTTGTGTATGCCACAGCTGGCCGGGTGCAGGCTTGTCTTTATAACGCAGCAGGCCCCAGCACGTTCCACACCCCTAAGGCGCTACTTGCAACTGCCTAGTTGCTTCACTATTCATACAAGATTCCTCCAAGTGCAACCTTAGACCAACTTTTTAGACACGGCCTTTTTAATCAACAACCCACCTTGTGCTATCAGACTCATAGTGTGTAAAGGTCTCTTTTGTCCCTCTCTTCAGTAAAGGCATGGTTTGAGGCTAAGATTACAGTGACCGGGATGGATTGTTATCTTAGCGGACCGTCTGCAGAACAGGCCATGGAGATCAAAGTGAGGTGTTCGTCTTTAATTTTGAAACATTAGGGGCGCGCTCAAATTGATAACATACCTCCACCGCCACAACCACAACCACAAACCCCCCTCTCCGCCTCCAGTGTATCTTCTCAAGACATGCTCCACGTGTCTCAAGAGCAGGCATGTATTTGAACACCCTCCTCACTTTTGATCTCTCAAAAAAAAAAAAATCTTCTCCCCTCCGCTACAAAAACGTGGTGATTCCTGCGCTAAGGCGTATTGTAGGTAGGAATATATACAGATTATAATACAGATTATAAAATAAGTGCAATTGGTGTGAAAATGTATGAGAGGGCAGACATTATACAGACAAGCGAGTGCAGAGAGAACTTGTTGCGTAGGCTGTGGGGCGTCAGCAAGGCCTCGCTTTTTGTTACTATTTCCAGGACTCTACTCTGGTATGTTTCAAAGGATGCAAAGCACCATATTAGTGGTATATTGTCAGGGATCCGAAAGGGCTCATTAAGTATCACCAAGATATGATTGTTGGTATTTTGCCTCTATTTTTGTTAGGAGGAGAAAATTATGTCCCAACGTATGCTGTTTTAGGTCGAGTTTGACAGAACTGGCTCTGGGATTTCTCAGTAGATCCCCACACAAGAGACTGCGGGAATAAGACAGCAAGAGTTGAAAGAAGAAGAAAGCAGTAGAAACTTAGATGGGTCAATGTTGTAATAAATTAAGGAAAAACTCAGCTGTTCTTTTCTGTAGAAATATCTCGCATTAAAACAAGTCAAGGTGGTTTGTTGTCCACGCTGGAGCTCACTGTGGGGCTTCTAGTAGGTCAATAACCGCGAAGCATGGTGGCAATCAGGCATCTCTTTTGTTTTGTGGTGTGGTGCAGATGTGGCCGAGCCATTTTTAGTCTCTCTCTCCCTCACTTTCACTCCCTCGCACTGCTACTTTTTGGGTGGTGTAGCACAATGCAGGAAGTGTCTGGGCCGCAATACCGCAGGCCCCTAACTGCACGGCAAACCTAATTAAAAGGTTTTTTCTTTGGTCTTCTAATCTGGAATAGCTGACCTGGACCAGGAGGTTGCTTATCTAGCCGTTCTATCCCTTCCTCTCAACCTTCACCCCAATTACCGCCAAAACAGGAGTGGGGATCCTGGCACACTGACTTGTTACTTTGGCACAGCAAGTCGGAGGAGGAGTGGGTGGTGGGGTGTAAACATGTGCCTGGGTGTACAGCTGAACAAACAGGTCAAGTAGCTGTGGAGCATCTGAGAGGGCAGGATGTCTTACCTGACCCCTGTAGCTAGGACATCGCTGACATGCTGCACCTGCACCTATGGGAGAACAATGACACAGCACATAATCCACTTGGACATATAGTATCAACCAAGCATTGAACATCATCTTGTTAGATGGGTGCTGTGACTTGACAGTTGAAACAAAAGCTAAAATGACATGCACCCACTCATAAATTTACACACAAAGCTGTCAGACAAATGGGCATAAATCTGCTTAGCCCCCTTATAAACAAAAGAGTTATTATATTAAGTCATGCTTTTCACTGAGCTAAACACACGACTAATGAACCAGCACGTTTTTATATGCTCATGTGCTAGTAGAAGTGAGTGGAAATCAGTTTCCCCTCAAATGCAAAAGGGTGATCCTGATGTGCATAAAGGTGAGATATGTCTGGCTCTTCCAGTTCCTCAGGGTAAATTCAAGCTTGGTCTGACAAAGACAGCCCCTAACACACTGTCTGGTTATAACCCTGTGAGTGAGCGTTAATGTTACACTGGCACAGTGGGGCTGTAACGTGTAGAGGGCTACTGGTGGCCCTTAGGTGGTGAGCGAGGGGAGGGCATCAGCATGAGCACAGTATGGACGTGATTCACTGTGACAACACCGCCTGGCATGTGAGGACAGCAGGCCAGATGGGCAAGGCTGCTGCCTTTGATCTTTATTTGCTCCACCGTCTGTTTTGCATTTAAGAGCCTTGCTGAGCGCGAGGCATTGGATACACCTTGAATGGCTCAGGACCCCGTTCACTTTTTAAAGACCTAGGATCCTTTTTCAAAGCTAAGGAGATCCAGGACAGACAGGGATGATGTTTGAAGTGGAAGTTTCTGTGCAGAATGGGGCAGAGGGTCTCCCAGCAACACAGATTACTCCCCGATGAAAAGAGGTTGATGTTTAATAACCAACGATCGAGCTAATGATTTGAGTGTGGGTGAGGGGCAAGGTAACACACATCTCCTGTCAGATGGACCCTCAAGATCAACCCTGAGTCAGGAGGCTGTGAACAAAAACAAACATTCACAGCGGCTCCCAAACCAACCTTCTGCTGCTCCTCCTGACCCGTCTCATGCATTTTGCACGCCAGCAATGTCAACAGACTGTGACATGTTACACTTGAGAGGCAAAAAACGGCTGAATACCAACAATATTTGGTCCTATCCAACAAGCAGGCATGGTGCACTGACAGGGAGGCATCTCTCTCTTCAAACGCTGCATATGTTTATCTTCTAGAACATCTCTATTGCACATTCTTCTCAGACACTACAGTGGCCACGATCCAAAGCCAGCAGCTGGACAAAGCCTTGGGCTAGAGACTGAAACAATTGATATAAATAACTGCCTTTTCTACTAAACGTCTTTTTTGTGAATTGTAATTTTTTAAGAAAACATAATATAGTAAACATAATATTCACAAACAGTTACAAACAACATGCTGGGACATAGGAACGCATCGCAGGGCCACAAAAACACAGAGGAAAATCAGGAGGGAGGGAGGGAGACAAAACAACACGTGCAGAAACAAACAGACACAAATAGACACACACACGGACAGACACAAGACAAGGGACCAATCAGACACGCAAACAAAAGAAAAGGCTATAGTATTGGCCTTAAGGACTCCGCAATGCTGTGCCCAGTCTCCAAAGTCTTCCCCGGGGCTCCACCCACACGAGCCGTAGAGAGTTCCGTGTATGTGACACCCAAAAAAGAAAGGATCCATGAAAAAACAGATAAGTCATGAGGTGGCTTCCAACTGGTTGCAATCCTCATCTTAGCAGCTGTAAGTCCAGCAAACACATCAGGTTCTTGAGCTTTAGAGAGCTGAAAGGTTGACATATCATTCAGAATACAAACATTGACAGTGACATAAATCAAGGTGGAAATTTTGGATGCAAT
>NC_045749.1:17417668-17417847 GCF_008692095.1 Etheostoma spectabile | reverse complement strand
AACTGACCAACAGGAGAGCACTCCCAGATCATGTTAAGAAATGTACCTTGAGCTTTAATTGGGGGCAGACAAAAATGCAAAAATGGCTATTAACTATTTTCACGTGGTGCATTTTCACAGGTGTGAGATATGTCCCATGAATGAAGTTGTAGTGAATCTGCTGATGGTCTGGATTGCGA
>NC_045749.1:17394724-17417658 GCF_008692095.1 Etheostoma spectabile | reverse complement strand
GAATGTTAGACCATACATCATGCCAGTCAAGATTGACACGCAGTCCCGGGCCATCGCGTGCCCTGATCCTCTCAGTAGGAAGGGCAGAGTGGCCAGTCTGGATACCGTACAACATTTTTTCGGCTGCACAGTAAATAACTTCTGAATTGGACAGATGGCCAGAGACCTCTGCCAGGGGGCACCCTGTGCCTTGAGTACCAATCTTAACTGAAGATAAAAGAAAAAAACTGAATGAGTGCACCGAGACCGAATGCATTTTGTAAGTCTTGATAAGATGTGAGATAATAGGGCCAAAGCGTAGTTGGCACCGTTTGTTAGAAACACTGGCAAAAAGAATATCATGGAGTGACCAAGGCTCTGTCATAACACTTTCTAAGATACGCCAACAAACAGACACATCTGGGTTCAACCAAGTGAGGAGGGGCCTCAACACAAAGGACCAAAAATAATGTTTAAAGTTGGGAACTGAGAGGCCACCATCCTCTTACTTTCTCTGTATAGTCTAAATCTTAAGTCACGGCTGTTCCAAATAAATTTAGATACCGCTGATTGTAACTTACGCCAATAATCAGCAGGAGGGGCGAGAGGTAGCATAGAGCTCACAAAATTGACCCTGGGTAAAACATTAATTTTAACCGTTGAGATACAGGCTTAGATCAACATGCGGAGACCCATCCATTTTTCCATATCCTTCAAAACGCGGTTCAGAGCAACAGAATAGTTATGCTTTAAAATCTGATTTAAGCAGGGAAGACCTCAATGCTAAGTATTTAAACTGCTTTACAATGTTATCATAGATGGTTGAGTTGCGGGCAGAATCTTTTAAATGAAGTAGTGCAGTTTGGCCAGTTAATTTTAAAGCCTGATAAGCTTCCATACTCCTTGCATAATGATAGAAGGTGAGGAAGAGACTGACTTTTATAAAAATAAAAAATAAACTGTCCGCAAATAATGACAGATGATGCTGTGTACTACGAATGCATATTGGTGACACTATAGACTTAGACTTCTCTTTATTAAACTTTATTAAATTATAATTGATTGGTGAATGTCTAATAAGCGTCTTTAAGAGAAATTAATTCAACGTCTCAACTCAAAAGAAAATAGCATTTTGAGAAAGTGTAGAATGGAAGATTTGGATCTTTTAATCCATAATTGTGAAAAAAACCTTACATTTGAAAAGAAAACTGGCTCAAGCAACATCGTGTGTGTGCGTGCGTGCGTGCGTGCGTGCGTGAGAGAGAGACGCACAGTCAGAAGGTTCCTCAACAAACACAGACTTCAAGATTTCCTCCTTCAAGTTGAAATGTTTCAGCACGCTCACAAGTTCTTCAGCAGAATTCCTTTTTCCACTCCACTTACTGTCCACCATGTAATTTGTTCCCAGACTATACATTGTTGGCAGTCCACAGTTTAGATCATGATATGTATACTGTCTGTTAGGGCTTACACAAACTGGTCTTCTTTTCTGCCAAAAATACAGTTGAAAGAATGTGTCTCATGTCATAAAGTTTAAAAGACTAAAGATAGACGCAGAAGTGTAGCAACATAGATTTTATTTACTTTAAAAGCACCGTAGAGAGCTGTGCACATTATTACCATTTCCATAGCTTAAATCATTTTATAATAGTTGCATTTTCAAGTAAAGAATAAACAAGTTCTATTATAGTTTAGTTGAGACTGGAATTCTTAGTAGTTACTAAGTAAAACAGCAAAACCAGAGGAACTGATTATCTCAACAGAAATTTAGACCCTTACTTCTTTCAAGTACAACTCTCAACAGCACCAATTCATGGGTCTGATACATAAATTAGTTTTCCGAGGCCCTTTTTTTAAGCAAGAAAATACATGTCTCTGTCAATGTCACTATACAAATATAAATTGTGATTTTCAAATGACTAACAGTCATGTGGGGTCAAATGCTGCTACCTGAGCATTATATATATATATATATATATATATATATATATATATATATAACATAAATGTATGTATCAACATCACTCTGGAAGTACATAGCTTCCTGCTTCTTGTTCAACTCTACGCTTGTCAGATAACACAAAGTGGCGTACTGTAGATTTTGCACATGCAATAGCTATGTATTCACATTTCAAAAACAAAGCAAAGCATTCTATGGTTGAAATGGTTATAAAATCATCATCATCATCTTGATCTAAGATGCACTGTATGCTACATTATCAGTAAGCTGGAGGATTAATAACTATATGTGTGTACGAGAATGTGGAAGTTGATTTGTACGTGTTGATGTTTTGTATCATCATTACTGTTCAGCTCTCACAGCTAGAAATGCTTCACTCATAACAATTATCTTGAGTAGCAGGTATTCCACGAGGGGCAATCGCACATCATTTTAAATTTGAAAAGTATTTTGAGAAGAAAATAAAGTCTTGCATTTGAAATTCTTGAATGCTTAAAAATACAAGACAACATGAGCATCCACCCTGTTTTCCTAAATCATAGCTTATATACAAAAGGATACGAGTAGGAAAGGATAAGAGCAACAAAGAAAAATGGTGCATCAAGGCATTATGTCTAATCCAGGTGACTATGGAGAGCTTGGGGGGGGGGAGATAGAATAGAGACATGCTAGAGGGAGACAGTTGCAAAGGGAAGTTCTGTAAGTGCACTAAGTAGACGCTAACTCCCCTCCCTCCTTTCCTGGGCACCTGTTACAACAGCTAAGCTTATTACTTCTGGCATCACAAGGGTGGTGGGGAAGTGAGGGTGGGGTGTGTGTGTGTGCGCGTGGGTGTGTGTGTATAAGGGTTTGTATTGGAGTATTGCTGAAGAAGCCCAGAAGGAGGGCAAATGTGGCTCACTCCACTACGCTCATCAGTCGACACACACCTCCTTCGATGGCCAAGCACTGTCCAGGAACGGTCCCGGGGGGTAATCTGGATATGTGTGTCTGCAGGTAACAAAAGAACACACACACAAACACAATGAGAAATGTGGTTTTTATTATTAAGGATTATAACCTTTGTTAGCAGGCAAATAAAACTGAAATTAGCATTGGAGCATATAAAGGACCAGCAATGGCTGCTACAGGTGTCAAAGAAATGATAAAATATGGCCCAGGAATTACATTTATCAGATGTATTGCACGATGGTTAAATCTTTGCATTGGGACCCTTGCTATGCCAAAATGGTGGTCTCATTGAAATGGACAAAGAGGGGGTTTTGGGAGCACCCAAACCCCACAATCACAATGACATAGCTGCTTGCTTAATACATGGAGGTTTAGGGATAAAACTATTTAAAAATAATAATAATAATGAAATAATATCAAAGAAGGGGGGGGGGGGATAAATACAATTTTAGCATTCAAGAACCCACATAGGATTCCTACTGTTGCATCATGTACCCCTGAAGTCTGAAGATGCCAAGTGAGTATCAATAGTAAGACAGAGTAATAGGGTACAGACTGCTAGTGTTTGAGCAGAAGAAAAGAGAGAACATCTCTCTCTCTCTCTCTCTCTCTCTCTGGCTACTGAATTGGCCTGACATCATTCCTCCAGTCGCAGGAGCCTTCCCTTCTACAGGATTTTTCTTTTTGTGTAAGCTAGGACTATGGCCCCATTTGCACCTCGAGGGCAACTGTCACTACAATGGGACGACAGCCAGACAAGGCCATGCACACATGGCAACACTCTTCAGAGCTATTATGCCTCCAGTAACCCTTTCTGCGTTCATCCTCTCCCCTTCATCTTCTGAAGACAAGGTTAAAGAAAGACCTTTTTTAAACTGTTTTGACTGAAGGTCCATAGCAGAGACATAATCAAGTAATGGTGACATGTTAAATGTTTAGCTTTTGATGTTTGCATTTCAGAGGGAAACCCTTTGCAATGTTTTTTTTTTTTAATTCCAACCACATTGAATAAACAACTGAAAACACTACTGGGCCCAATTAGCACCTAGCTTTTGCAAGAAAACTGTGATCCTAAACCCTCACCCCTACATGCAACATTGCAGCATTTGTTAAGAGCTTCATTTTTTATTTCCATCTGACAGAATGGACAATTTGAGTGAGTAAGCAGGAAGAGTAAAAGGCTTACTAAACCAAACAAGTGAGTAATTACACCACCACATTGCTAAGAGCATTGTGTACCTTTCACAAGCTGCGGCACTAGTTCAGAAGTTCAGGTTACAGTAGTCTCCCTTTGCCAGCCCATTCACACTCTGCGGAGCGGAGGAGGGTCTGGCTAGTCCGCACAGCATTCCAGGATGGGAGAAAAACGTGCTCTGGTTTATTGGCATTTCTTTAAACCAATCACAACCATCTTAGCCAGTGCTAAGGTCCGGTCTATGTAACTGTCTCAATTTACCCTGCAGAGATCTGAGGAGCCGGAGAAAAATCCACCGGAGTTTAAAATTATAACACAAAGGAGGCGGAAAGAAATGGACGTTGTCAAAAATACATGCATCCGGCGGAATTTCCTGGGGCACCGGAGCAATCCCGGAAATGGAACGTGAACGATATGGACTAAGGTTACAGGGATACAGTAGTAAGATGTAGGATGACGGATCAGTAGGATGAGTAAGGCTTCGGGCTCAGAGGTCACACAACGGATGTCCGAACGATTCTGTGACATCCAATCTGGTCAGCATTAGACAAATAATGCTCGAGCCTTATGTGTACAGCACTTAACTCCTCATTAACATTTACACCATATTTGTGTCTATGTAGTGCCAACCTTTACTATCACTCAGATTTGTTGGGATTATTTGGATCATTAGTCTGGAGCAAATTTACATGAAGAAAAGCTTTTGGCCATTAGCAATTCAATACCGTACAGTGTCAAAGTACTTGTTAACCATGTTTGACAAAGCGGCCTAAACTACTTATAAAGCCAGTAGGATTGAAAGGAGCAACCAAATGTAAAATTATACAATAGCTGGTTTAGATAAATAGAAAAAAAATGAAGACACGCAAACCAACAGTGAGCCTGTTAACCAGTGACTGAAGTGACCACATTACAGGACTACGGCTGAGTCAAAAAATAACGTGAAAAACACAGCTCCATTGTATCTGTCGGAGAAAAACAACATTCTTTGGTGATATGAATGTGTTTAGGAGCTAGAGAAGCCACACATTAACACCACAGCATAGGCCAAAGGAAAATGTAGCTCTATGACTATGCGGCTGTTTTTGTGTTGTGGTTTTCACATTCCTTTCTTTTAAAATAAAAACAATCATATGCTATTTATTCCCCATGCAACATGGACAGTAAAAACAAAACGCGGCATAAGAAAAAAAAAAGACATTGCCGGGTAATATAAAAAGCAGACAATAACCAGGAGGCCTGAATTGCATGCCATTTGATTTTCTCTGGCCTGTCGCTACTTGAGCAGCCAAAAGCTTTATAGTGGTAATGATGTCCAGGACGAGGGAACTGAGCCATGGTGCTGGTGCTGTGGATCCTACACTCGCTTTCATCTGTCCAATCATGACAAACAATAAAACAATAGTCTAACCGTTTCAGAAGCGCCGCCACTGGCCTGCCATGCAGCTTTGTGTAGCTCTGTAAATCATTGCTTGATGTTTTGATGTGCTGTCCAGTGAAAACACAGGTGAGCGTTTGAATAAAACCAGATGCTCTCCCTCTGCAGCACTTTATAGCTATTTTACACAATAATGTCAAAAGGATTACAAAACTCAACTTTCGCCAAAACATCAGATTAAAAAAAAATAAATAAAAAAAATCAGCCAGCACTGTGTCTGAAAAACTGGTCCGAAACCAAACACATTATGGACTGTGCTGTAGCATGCTTCACTGTTCTCCTGGGTTTATTAATGGTTGTTTTTCCAAGAAAAATGATTACAAACACATATTTAAGAAATAAAACACTGAAAGGGTAGTAGACTTTCTACAATATAAATACAGTCTGACCTCTGTCCCAAATTCTTCTGCTACTGTGTATCAGCCTTTCCAGGTTCTTACACAGAAAAGGCGCAGAATATGGACTCTGGCTGGTTAGAAATGCCCTGTGAGATGCTAATAACAATGGCTAAGCAGTGGATGGCTCTGCCACTATACGCAATCTCTGCAACCAACTAATATGTGCACATGCTTAAATCAGGATGAATTATTCAGGTAACCTATTAAAAGAGCAATGAGAACACTAATAATTATAAAGTTTTCTTCAGCAAGTATTTACTGTATGACAACACAAGGAAGTCTTCATTGGAAGAACTTGTTCTGCCCTGCCGGTCCTGATGCAGCTCGGTCACCAGCATCAACCCTCACCTGCACTGCAGTGCAAGACGGTACAATGACAAAGATGTGATGCTTTTTATGCAGACTTAATTTGACACTTTATCTCAACAAAATCTGCATTTCCGCATTGTCTGAGGCAGGACTTCACCACAGTTTTGAAATCTACTATCAGGGCATCAGGGTCATGGACATGAAGGTTCCAGCTCCTGGGCTTCCATCATATACAGACATCATCTCTGGCTTTCTGCACTTCACTAGATTGAAGAGAAAACAGATGCGCTCCGATGGAATCCCCTCAATGGACAATTTGCTGACAGTGAGTTGGGGGCCCAGCTTGGGAGCAATAGGTAAAACCTTGTTTTGCACCCAGTATGGCGGCGTAAAAGGACAGAACAGCCAGCTTCTGGTATGCAGACGAGAGCCATCGAGGCTCATGGGAGCTTTGTAAAGCAGTGTGAGGTTAGGAGGAGCAGCTGTGTTCTTGGCTGCACTCTCCAATATCACTGTGTCACCAATGCCCCGTTGAGAGGAAGTGGATACCATTTCCCAGGAGATCCAGAAACCACTACCACTACAGATGATATTCCTGGAGCTGCACCCACTGAACACAATTTTATAAAGAACAGTCTGTGTGCATTTAATTCATTAATTATATGCACGCAGAATGTTCTTTTTAAAACAGAGCTAGGCCAACTGGTTCACCACAACGGATTTTAAAGGTGCTTGCTTTAATGCTTCTGTGGTGCCCTGACAGAATGTTTCTGCAATTAAAATTTTAAGGAGAGCTAAAGACTGCTGTTCAAAGTCGCTGACAGAGCAGCTTAAGCCACTGTGACAAAAAGAAAGCATGTTAATCATAAAAACTGTTGCATGTCCAAAGTGAGGATCAAGACATTAATTTATAATAATAATTGAATAATTTATACGATTTATTGATCCCCAGTGGGGAAATTACAATTTATTATTAGTATTATTATAACCATGTCCCAGTAGGGACATAGTGAAGAAATTAACATTGTAGGTTTGTGCCTACTACACCAGCAATACGACCCTCTGCCAATGCCTGCTAAACCTCCAACTATACATGCTTTAATTTATTCCCTTCACAGTACACAGTTCACTGTGTTCTGTTCACCTCTTTACGTTGGCACAGGCGAGAAAGGGGAGCTTGCAAGCTCACATTCAACCACAAAGCCCAATACACAGAGCACATCTGACAAATATGCAGATTGATATTGATATCCCCAGTGGTGCATGACTTTCAGTAAACTTGATGGTTCTTTTGGAGCAGGTAGGCCCAGAGAAGGGGAGTGACGAGAGAGATAGACCAAGAGACAGAGGGAAGGCGGGGTGAGGGGGCGGGGAGGCGGCACGAAGGGCAAACTTTGAAATCTGAACCAGGCTTGAACAACAGTGGCCTGTCTTTATACAGAGTGACAGAGATCCATTAGCCAAACAAATCAGTCCGAGCTGAGACTCCATTTAGAGCCAAGAGACCAGAGCATTAAGTCGTACTGAGGAGTTTTGCTATTGATTTTTAGAAAGTTAAGGTCCTGGAGGAAGATCACAGAACCTCAACAACAAAATTGTAAATTTTATGTTGACTAAAAAGAGCTCTACAAAGAATTTTCGTCCAATGATCCAAAAGGCACAACATATTAGCAGCGACTTCTCTTCAGATCAGCATAAACTCTGACTTTTGTTATGAAACAAGTCTAGTAGCAAGTTGAATTCAACTATTATCACAAACTGGCTTTTTTTTAATATTCTTCATTCCCATTTAAAATACATAGCGTATCAGTCACAGTTTTTATATTGGCAGGTGAGCTAGCAATTATTTCATGTGACTCAATACAACTTATTGTTATCAAAATTCCGCCACAGCACTTAAACAGAATCCTTTGTTTTAATTATTTTTTCTAATTAACATCAATATGATGTAAAACAATATTAATAAAAGTCAAATACATAGTTGTAACTACATGTGCAGTCTTAAAGTTTTGTTAATGAGGATAGGATGATTATGTTTCTATGTAACCAAATTGTAATTGAAACTCATTGCAAGACAGACTTGTCAAGCTAACTGGGAAGCTCACCTTTGCTTTGCTATCTTGGGCAGACATGTAGCCAACACACATGCTCTCTGTGGTGTGACTCCATAAAAACTCCACTGTGAAAACACACAGATGCAAAAGGTTAATTACACAGTGAGGAGGATAAAAATCTATTAACATAAAAATTGATATAAATGTAGCCTGCATCAACAGAAGTACAGAATGAAGTTAGTTCAATTGTGACAAACAACCCAGAGCGTTTTTTTCTCCTATCCTAGAGTGTATCTGTGGTGTTGTGGTGGTAGACCTTACTCCACATCACTGTGGAGGTAGGTCTGGCAACGCGAGACAGACATAAATGTAATAGTATAAATATAAAAAGACCGGGGACAGAACTAGGGTGTGCGGAGAGAATTAAACTTAAGGTTTCATAATTAATAAGTCACATAATAATGAACCCAAATCAAGTCTTTCCATCTGCCGGAGGAAAACATTTGGCAGGTGTTTCAGCGTGTTGAACTGCGGTAAACTCTGAGCGTACCCATTATCATTACAAATATATGACTTGCAGTTGTGACATAACTGCAGAGGAAGGTAGAACTTGTGAGTTGGAGAAGACATTGCAGCACCCATAGGTTGTGGCCGACATACTGTTTATTCTTGTAAATCAACAAAGAGACATTTGCAGTCCACAGTAATCGGAGGTAGTCCACACCCTGCACATGGGCTACGGTCCATAAAAACGGCATCAAACAGGGCCAGTACATCAGTGTTTAAGTGGTACTTTGGAGCATTTTATTAGTCAAGCTGACATACTGTATAACATAAATAGCACTTCACTAGTCATTTGCCCTTATGTTTATTTTTAAATCAAGATGTAATCCCTCCTACATGGAATGGAGAACCATCTGCTCTACTTTGTCAACCAATGGTTTCTTTTGAACTGAGGGTTCGATATACATCATGTTATAATTACCGAAAAGGGTAACATACAAACCCAGTAAGTCTTATGGGCTAAATGTTTGGACAGACCTCTGATTGAGTCAAATTCCATGATGATAAAGCTTTGCAAAAGAAGGATCATTCCCAGAAGCTCCAGGTAGAGAAACCAGAGCCGCCAATACAATCAGTAGTCAGAAGGCCTCCACTTGTCTGAAGATTAGCTGTTGATGCCAGAGTGGGAGGTCTTGGTTTGAATCTGAGATGAAGGGTGTGAAACCAGAGACCAATTGTGCGAATGAAAACACAGACCACCCAAAGCCACAGTGCCTCCTCCCCCTACTCTATCAGATGATGGATTTTTAAATATTAACAGCCAAATCTCTGCCTACCATAAGCTGTGGCGCCGAGGTTTGAGTCTGATCATTCTTGAAATGATTAATGTCTTACCCAGTATACCCTGAATATTTTGTGACGGCGGAGGTTCCACACATCTGCAGCAGCGCAAGACAATGACTCCACCCAACACACGATCTTCACCGGCCAGAAAGGGTGAGCCTGGACACAGAAAAACACCACACTTGTGATGACTTAACAAGGCATAAACATGGGGGGGGGGGATTCTCAATCAACAAAGTCTTTTGTATACTTAGTTTTCCACTCTAACACATTGCACCAAGGACAACACATGAAATAAACTAGACAAAACACAGATCTTTCATTCAAAATTAAGGTAATCTAAAACCAAGTTGTTTGCCTCTATTTAGCTAAGCAATTAATGGGACGGATTTATTATATTTAGCAAGCCGTTCAATAACCAAATATTTCATTGTACACAATCCTGTACCACAATATTTAACTAAAAAGAAAAAACTCCCAGCTACATAACTATCAAAGAACTTTAGGTAAATTGTGTGGAACCTCTTGTTTCCTGAATTCAAAAGAGGCAAAATTGAATGAGGTGTTGTGTATTAAATATATGATATATATATGGATTGGCTGATCAATCTGGAGCAATAAAAGAAAAAAGGGCTCAGTTGGGAAAAGAACAAAAAAAAAAAAAAGCTACAGCGTGTTTTGAAATGTCTCAACAAAGCAACAGGACAAAGAACAACAGGACCAATTGGTGCATTTGATGAAAACATGTTTGCGTCGGCATGCTGTTGTTTCTTTGTTGCGTTTCCTGCCGATTTTGGTTCCATGCCGTAATGTTTTCCTCACTCTATAAAACTTTAACACTTTTGAGCGCAGCTTGGACAGCATTCACACAAAATCCAGGTTTTTGTTGTACATTTAGTTAAACACTTCATATAACACTGACATCGTTGCATGTTGTAAACATGAGAGCAGTTCAATTATTGTCTAAATGGTTACAATTATTTTAACAGAACAATAAAAAAATATTAAATGAATGGGATTTGACATCTTTTTGAGTGTGCATATTTATGTGGGTGTACAATGAAAGTACTGTATTACAAAAAAACATCTAGAAATACTGATGCGTTGCCTTTAAAGATAATCTATTTAGAGAACCAGACAAATGTATCATGGAAGTTGAGTGAGAGGCCTCCACATCACAGACACTGTCATCATTGCTCTCGCTAAGGCAGGATTTATGGAGCTTTGTTTTGACTTAATGTGCATCTTGAAAGGAAACAGCAGAATAATTAACTTCAAATTGACTTCATCCAGCCTGTCCAAACGTCTTGGTGTTACAGATGGACATGACAAAGCCAAACTGGGACAGACTTTTAAAGAAGGCCAAAACAAGGCAGAAACCACCACATGTTTCCACATGCTCGGTCTCCTCTGAGCTGTCCCAGCGGTCATTCACAGGCGCAGCAAACGGTTAACAAGACCTTCTAAAAAAATGACCACTTCTAAGAATATGGCAAAAGAAATTACATCTTTACATGAACTTTTAACAAAACAATTGTGTCTTCCAAAATTATCTGTGGCCGCCAGTTAACAGTGAACAAAAACGATCCATAAATCAAAAGCTGTCTCTTCAGATTCTATAATTTCCAATGTTTCCAGTTGTTAGCTCATTCCTTATGTTATGCAACATTTGTTTGTTAGCCTAATTATCTCAATGCATAGGTGTGTTTCTCGCAAAACACGTTCTTGACAAACAAATCTTTGTGTATGGAAAGTAGAGGGAGTCAGGCTGCATGTGGGTGACTCACTGATGAACTTGTTTTGCATAGCCTCCAGCAGTGCTTGATGGGCATCTTCAGACTGCATGGCAGCAGAGCATTCCCGTGCCAGCATGGTGCGAATCAGATGCTCTCCACAGCCTGGCAAAAAAGACAGATACAGCTGAACCTGTCTCATTCACTTGCATTACAGCATTTCTTTGTTGCATGCACGCCTTCAATCAGAATTGCACAAGGTCTCCAGTGAGTTCCCTTCAAGATAGTTGAAGCACATGTAGTACAAACCACTTACGTCAAAGAATGAAAGGCACATTTAAAAAAAAAAAAAATCTGACTTTTTTTATGTATTAATCACATTGTGACATTTTCCAAACTTGAGGTTTAAGTGAATTTTGAAGAGATCCGCATGTTTGTAATACTATGCTTTGATATTCATAACTTTTTTTAAAGATCACAGTTTCCCAATATATCTGGTTAATAAATTACATAATGGAAATTATTGCAAAATTAAAAGGATTTACTTTTCAAAACATTTGGTGCTACTGTAGTCATTTCAGCACATTCTTAGCAACGTGATGACTTTAAACTTTATTGTTGCAGGTACGTAACAATGACAGTGCCTAGGGGCTGCCAAGTACAGCTGGCTTGCTCAAGGGCACACTGACGGTAATTGCTGAAGGAGGTTATGAGTTTCTCATTTAGTTTCCCCTACACAGATTCCCAGCTGGTCTGGTAATTTGAAACGGCAACCAGTATTAATTCCACTTCTGTTAACTCTGCTCTGCTCACTGCAGTATGTGCATGCATGCGTGCGTATAACATGCATCGCCATGACCCATTTATGTATACATTTTATGTTGATAGGTCTCTCTCTCTCTCTCTCTCTCTCTCTCTCTCTCTCAAAAGTATGGGGCCACTTACAAATTTCCATTCCACTCGATGTTAGACAGAATACCAGCTGATCTGAGTGGGTGGCTGATCTTTAATGCAATATCTACATTAGCCCATTATCAGCAACCATTCATCCAATGTTCCAAAGGCCCATTCTGTTCACTAATCTGATATCATTTAAAAAAAAAAAACTAACTGAGAAAACATTGGAGAACCCTTTTGCAATTATGTAAGCACATGTACCATGTAATATGAAAACTGCTGCGCTGGTTAAAAAAACAATGCAACTGATCTCAACTGGTATTCTGTCTATAATGGACACACACACACGTATTCTGTCTATAATGGACATGCACGCACGTGTGTATATGATCATCATGGCAAATAAATCTTAACACAATTTCATGTAAAGTTTCATCAGCTATGTGATATTTCTTCGAGAGGGGGGAGGAGGGTAAGGTTCCCTTGAATGGGATTCAAATTCTTTGTTTTGGCATGTATCCTCGCATTCCTGAGTAATTTCGCACACACACACACACACACACACACACACACACACACACACACACACACACACACACACACACACACACACACACACACACACACACACACACACACACACACACACACACACACACACACACACACACACACACACACACACACACACACACACACACACACACAAACACACCCACACCACACACAACACACGACAGGCACACACACACACACACACACACACACACACACACACTTGTATTTTAATGTTTTACATGTTCAAATAGACTACTAAACTGAATACGCAGGCAATAAGAAGTAATTATGTTAGTTTTTTTTTGTTTTTTTTGGGGCTCACTTTTACTCACAATAATCTAACCGGCAACATAGGATTCCATTCTAAACTAACTAGCGGCGGCGCTGCCAGTGTTGCACCGGACTAAAACATTGTATGCACCGAGACAAAAAATGCGTTGGCCCACTTACCTACAGCTAGGGGAGACCGTGAAAAGCCCTATTTCAACCAATGGCATGTTTCTTTTAAATGGCTAAATGCCTTATCCTTTAACACTTCCAAGTCAAAACATAGCTGGTGTGGGGGGTTTATATACCTTAAATAATATGCTACGTACTGCTTAAAAGACTATTACTAAAACCAATACGTTTCTGTTCAAGGAAAAGACAGATATTGAATGCATGCTTACAAAATAATCTTTCCCAAATGTGAAGTGTGCCCGCACTCAGAAAAAAAGAAAAGAAATCTAAAAGTGAAAACAAAACATCTGGCAAAATTTCCTGTAAACTCCATAAAGACTGAATAACATAGCCTTGTTGTTTCTGTAAACACAAATGAAGGCCTCATAAAATCTCAGGTAACTACAACAAAACTGAATGCAGATCGGTAACTGTGGAGACCAGATGCCTGGAGCAATTCAAAGTTCTTTTTGAATGAGAGCAGAACGTCAGATTGGCCAGGTAATGTGCCTTTTGTACCGTTTACTGTGTTTAACGCAAACTGCTCTGTCCCAGGGGAACTGGATATTTTGGAAGCACACACGGCTGAGCGGGAACAACAGCAAGATGCCCAGATTAAAGCAATTCAACAGAAGAGAAGTGTAAAAAGAAAGAGGCCAACTAGGAGACACTGTACGTGACAGCCGACAGCAGCAAGAGCAAATAGTGAAGTTTGTGAGCTGTTCTCTCATGGGCCACAGCAGCAACTGAAGGCCAGACAAAGCAAGTCCACGCATGTGACAAAATGGACTAGAATGGAGGGGGTGGGAGGGCAAAGTGGTGGTGAGGTAAAAGAGAGGAAAGAGTGACATATAGAGTATCAACCATGCTCCTCGAGTCAGAATGAAAAAATGATTGTTTTTCTGTTACTTTTTATGAGAATGCCTTTCATGTTTGGAAAATTAAAAACAGGTGTTATACTAGAACACACATTATGTTCTCCATACCCATAAGGAAAATCTTTTTTTAAAGTAACATCAAAGGCAAAGCCACAATATAGGAAGACAGGAAAATGCATACGGAGCTAACATCTACCATTCATCTACTGTCAAGAACAGTAGATATAGTCATAAAAAAAAACGTAGGAATGCTATAAAAAGGGTTGCGTTTTAGTTTTTGTTTCAATGAAATGTGCCAGAAAATTTCAGAATTGCCAGATAGTAGCTTACATACTATAGCAGATACTGTATTTGGTTTTCAGAACTGTAGTTAAAATTACAGTCAGTCCAAAGAATTGTTTTGACTCATTATAACTGTTTTTGTTCTTAAACTCCCAGAAATGTCTCACTGATTGCTGGTGATAACATATTCAGACAAGCTTCGGCAGTGCAAAATGCAGGCCATCTCAAGTGCTCCAAGTACATATAAATCAAGCTTCAGCCTGTCTGATGGAATCAGCTTGTCTGCACTAAGATGCATTAGGCTACGGATTCACATCAAAAGGTTTTAATGTTCCCCAGAAGCATTGGTCGCAGACGTCTACACATCTTAAAGAAATGGGCTAATATTGCCTCTCTGCCTCAAATTCTAAACAATACAGCTCACAACCAAAAATGTTGCTTTCAGCTTAAAGGAGGCATGCACTCTCATTTTTGGAAAACACTAAAGCATGTTTATATACATTTTGTAATATGTTCAAGAAAATGCAATTTGTTTTTGAAATGGCAGTTTGGTCCTGAAAAGAGAAGCATGTATTTGTCCAGTTGACTCTCTGTATTAGTTAAAACCCTGAAGAGCCAGTGCATCAGGAGGTCCTCCTGTGTGTGCTGTCAGGAGAGGATAGGTAGAAGAAGTAAGGTGGCTGCTATTATTTCTCTACATGCAAACACTAAACAACTATAAATGGTGTCAGATGAATTTTATCAAATCATCTGACACCATTCTGCCGTTACTTTGCATTGGGTTTTACTTTAAATTGTTCTGTGCTGTAACTATTTACATTCATTTAAAATGCAGGTCACATTGCTAGAAGGAAATTGGTCTTGTAGCATTAAAGCAACACTAAAGCACTTTCACTTTTATATTCTGCTTCTAACCTGTAGAGGGGCCGAAGTGGGAAAAGTGCTCTAGTGTTGCTTTAAGCACGGGTAAATTTATGTTTTTGATTTATTACAAAAGCAGCTAATGACCTGCTTCACTGTTCAGGTAATTATTTTGTTTAAAAGTGTCAAAAGTCCCAAAGCAGAGTATTAAATATACTCAGAATTTGCTTTATTGTCTCTTGTAGTTGTGAATTTGTGACATTTTAGATTATTTTCATGAGGCTGATAAAAGTCTAAAATGTATAATGTTGTACTTAGTGTTAAATATACTTATCTAATGCAGTCTTTCTATGATTGAATATAGATTTTGACAGCATTGTTGACTGTCAAACTTTTAACCTTGATGACCTGTTAACTGCAATGGAAATCCAGCACGATTGCCAGCTAGGGTAGTTCAGCTTTCCACCTCTGCATGAGGAGAAACAATAGCAACCACCTACATCCTCCAACTCCTCCTGAACATAGTAAAAAGAAAGGAAGGAAGAATGACAAGCAGTATGTGACAGGTGACAACTATAAATTGTTTCCACGGCACAAAGTGTTTGAGTGGTAGCAAATAATCCGTTTACCGTTTCCTGCAGCAGAAAACAGAACATTTTGATACTAGGAATATACTGCAAAATCTGCATGGAGTTTTAATTAATACAATTAGTAAACCAGCAAAAGTTAAGATCTTAATCTAGATAATTGCACTTGAAGTTTTGCAAATGTATCATCTTTCTGCTGCACTCCCAGCAGTTCTCCTCATCATATCGACAGCAGGTGTCCCATGTCAAATGTCACTGCAAATCCAAAAGAGCTTTGCTATGCACCTGGCATGCAGCTGACTAACAGAGAGCAGAGAATGATGACTCAATCAGCGGAAGAAGTGACTGATGAGAGTCACTCAGCAGGAATGGTTGGAGGTCATCGGAAAGTATTATCAGGCTTTTTGAAATTTGAATCACCGGGCCATGAATAAGAGGCTCACATCAAATATCTGTTTCGGATCCATATCATCTCCAAAACAAAAGGCAGGCTACAGTACATGCATGCAAACACACATATACACAACTGCTAAGTACGTAGTAAAGAGTGTGCTGTGGTATACCTGAGGTACTCACTGCTGTAGAGTGAGAGTTCATACTACAGGCATTTTCAGCCCAGCAGCCACATCCATAATGAGCAGCCTGAGAAAAGAGAGGATAAGAGGACATTTTAGATGAAAATAAGTTTTGCTTTTTTAATAGTTTTAAAATTCTGTTTTGAAAGCTTTCCAAAAATCTCTAATAATAACTTTGAGTAAGGCATGCTCACAGCCGATTACAAGATTTTAAAACTTACACTGCAGGCCGGGATGGTCATTGCAGCCTAATTTTACATTTCCACATTATTAACTACACTAGAAGAACGTGCCATATGCCTGCTGTACTCACAACTCTATTGATCTGAGCTTCAGGTTTTTAATCAGCCAGTGTTAGTGTTAATGAGGTCAATGCAGTAAATCCTACTGATTCATTCATTCTGTGCTAAGTTGTTGTTTTCCTGTGTGCTGCTGCTGTTCATATAAACTATTAACTTCCTGTAGCTGCCTCAAAGTAAAAGACTTACAGCACAGAAATGTTGTACTGGACATTTTTGAGTTTGCATTATATATATATATATATATATATATATATATATATATATATATATATATATATATATATATATATAAAAAAGAAAAATGCGGCACAGGACATGAGGGTGATCAGAGCAAATTCTTCTGTAGAAGGTCGGCCCATTAACTTTGACTACCTGCATTAAGAAGCAACGTTTAGCTCTATCAAACAGCAGCAATGCCGAATTAACACACAAGTTAGAAACAAAGGAGGGGGGCAGACTGATTAGGGGCTTTTTCAGTAACAGCTGCTCGCTAACAACTCTTATCTGCTGCTCTGAGTTTTTCTAAAGCTGGATTGATTGAGTTCATTTTTGACCACTGGAGGGCAAACAACTCCAAAACACACAGTCGTGGTACACTGTCGCCTTATGAAGTCATTAACGGTCAGTGTGTTGGCAAGATATTGCCTGTTAACAGATCCAGCAGATACATCTTTCCATTGCCATTTTTGATGTCTGTCTGTCTCACTGAACAGCTTGATGCATTTCATTTGAATCCTTCCTATGATGCCTATGTAAAAACTATTATTGTCCAGTAAGTTTCTGCTGTCAGTCAGCCTGGTGCAGACAGTTTGGCTGGCTGCTGTCCTCTCAACACCTCAGGAGCTGCTGCCGACAGACAAACAGCTGATTCTGAAGACAGAGACAGTCGAACGGAGGTTGGAGTCAAGGTGGATTAAACGGACTAAATGTTATCATAGCTTTTGGGGTAAAAATTACCAGTTTTATGAACAGTGAGACTGCATCATAGAGAAAATGAGTTGAGTAATAAATAACTGGTTTAGGTAGTGGCCCACATTAGATTCAGATAATTTAGGCAGGGAAAAAGCCGTTTTTATTTTACTGCTGCTACTATTCCACGATGCATATCATTATAATAGGAAACAAACTACATGTAGGTGTATATTATTTAAAATAGATAGTCTACACTATCATACTAAATTATTTCATGGAAAAGGACACATTGAAAAAAGGAAAGGCCTCTAATAATTGCCGTCTCAAATAAAGGCCTGATTCAATCTTTTCAAATTTTGTGCCTATTATTTAAAAGATCCCAGATTGTGAAAAGTGAGATTTACAAGTCTTGTTGTTGTCTTATAAAGCAGGTCAAAGTTATGTATAAATACTGTGAAAGTATCAAAACGGTCAATCCACAGAGAACTACTGTACACACAGCCCGTGTTCAGAAACTGTGCCTTTAAATGAGCCTTCAGGACTTCCCCATGGTTGTAATATAACAACTATACAAAATTTATAGATCAAAAGAGCAGCTACAGTGTGATTACAGTCACTCCCCGTCTGCAATGACTGTGCAAAGATGCCAAAAGCGCAGATGCGTAAAACTGACCAATCAGGACTGACTGGGCCTTTTCAGGAGGGGGGCTTAAAGAGACAGGCACTAAAACGGAGCTTTTCAGACAGAGGGTAAATACGGGTATATTCAGACTGACAGAATGAGAAAGATGGTGTAATTTTTTTTTTTAACATTAAAGTATGTAAACATGTTCTAGTAGAACCCTAAAAGACAAGTGTAAACCTGAAAATCAGCATATGTCCCCTTTAAAGAAGTTATGTGGGTAAAGACATGAACAGAGAAAAAAAAAGGAGGCGGCCTGATTACCTGGCCAACCCTGCCAGGATGTTTCATGGCCAGACCTCCACTGGACACCGCTGCAGCTACATTCCCTTCCAGGTCTATCACAACGGCTCCCACTGTGTCGAGGCACCCTGAACCATTTTCCTACATCACAGTAAGGAGAGCAGTCACATAATAAAGGTTCTCATTTCAGGCAATGTAAAAGGAGGAGAAATCCAAACATTCACATTCTGAAGCAGAGCCATCATCTTTGACTAGGGACATTTCCAAAATTAACAATGTAATGCATGCATTTATGAATCACTCTACCCTGCCCTTCATATTTCATAAAAAATGTGCTGTTATGATTTCAGTCAGCTGTTTTTCTTCCCTGATTGCAGTTTGCTTTGGAAGGGACTTGTTTGTGAATGATCCTGACTCAGACTTCATGATAAATAGAGTTCTACAGGGTAAATGTGCAAAATGGCATTATGATACATGATCTGAGCTCCACTCCTACCAAAAGCTGAAGCTCTTTAACAGCAGAGTAAAAAAAGAAGAAGACTACAGCGTTTCTCATGCTCTCCTAAATCATTCCTGTCTCCGGGCTTTTGATGCCAAAACGAACAAGAGCCAAAGACTATCCTGTCATTCCTTAAATTAAAAGAATCCACAGTAAATAATGACTGTAAGACATAAGGGCATCTTTAGAATTATATTGAAATGCTTTAGATTTTCCTGAACAACACTGCAACTATAAACAATCATGAGACAGGTGTCTATATTGCACAAGAAAAAAGAATTTAGAAGAAAGATTTTATTGCATTAAATGAACAATGTGTATAAAAATTAAAACCAGACCTGCTACGATGATGCTTTTTCTTGAGACTCTAGATGCCATCCTTGGTACAAAAATAAGTTATTTCCTGCTAATTTACTTTATATGTTAATTGTATTCTTTGCATATAGATATATATATATAGATATATAGATATATCTATATATATCTATATATATATATATATATATATATATAACAATTTAGAGGTAAGGTTGATGCCAAATTCCTGTAAAATCTAAAAAAGCAACCTAAGACTATGACAATGGCATGCATGTGAACAGTCACAGTCTGAGTACCAGTTACTGTATGTTCAAATCAGAAATGGTCACATATTAATCTTAAATAGGTCAAGCAGTTTTGTGTAAACATGTAAGAGATGGATGTGAACAGAGGGCAACTCAAACCATAACTTCTTATTAGGCTAACAAGCCATTTGACACAAATTTAATCATTTCTTACGTAAGTCAACAAACAGTCCATCTTAGTTGTTAGTCTTTTCTTTTGTGGATATATCATTAATATTGAGGATTGATGTAACTGAACTAAATAAACAATAATGGTGTTTAAAAATGTCCAATGAAGCATATCGGGCTGTGGCCGTTCACACGTTTACTCCATAACACAATTTTAAAATTAAATTTTGAAACTTTGCGCTAACTCTTGTCAACACTTTAATCGTTTCCTGGAACCCTCTGTGCAACCCGGTAATGACATTTCCTTTAATGACCCTGTGAGAATGGGAGATCATAACTGGCAGAATATATCTTGATGTCTTCCTGAATTTCCTTTCTTGTATTAAACACCATATTCTGATTCCTACCTTTTTTTAAATTTCAGTTCGATGCCATATATCCCCATGCATAACTGCAGGTTTGGAGTCTGTAGCGTGGGCTGAAAGCATGATACCATGACAGTAAATTTCATCACTAATACAACCCTGTCACCTGTGTTTGAGAGATCCAAATCACTTTTTTTGTGTAATAACTGAGAAATTAAATCAGTGTTTTAATTAAAGCAAAACAACACTGTTTAATCAAAGTGAAGTAGCTTTATTTGTTTTAATTAAAACGTCTTTCAGGCACAGTATCACTTTGCTCTTCAAAACTGTATTGACAATTATTTGATAATTTACATACATTTTTTTTATAAATCAATAGATTTGTAAACCTTGTATAATATTTTAATGTAGGCCAATTAGGGAAAATTTAAGATTTCATTTGGTAGGCCAGATTTGGCCAATATTCTGCTATTTGCTATTTGTTTAGTGCAAAGGATGCCCCTGGTCAGATGGTTAGATCTCAACCCCTTATAGTATCTGTGGGATTAAGGGAAAAAAAACAGGATGTTCGCTGTGAGGAATACTACTATAAAATCAGTAGTTAGTGGTGGATCCATTCTGACTCAAGTGGTGCAGCTAAGAAAGAATTAACTTGATGCCATTAAAATAAGCTACTGTATATCTTATTTTAACTGATAACATGATACTTACATTTTCACTTGATTGTCGTCTTTTCTTCGCGTGAGTATGTCCTGTGTCAATTTTTTCTGCTAGCTCCATCTTTCGCTTGTTCCTCTTGTACGCAGATAAACTAAACTCTGTGTGAGGAAAAACTGAATCTCAAATCCACATAAATGAAGGCACCTCTTCCCAAGGTTGTTTTGAGCACTGTGTTTTGTTTCAGTTTTGAAGCTAAAGAACATTAATTTCTTTGATGAAGTGTATAATAATCAGTGCAACAATACTTACTGCTGGCCATTTTCTCTGAAGGGCATGGTGGTATTCCATGGCTGACTGCCCAATCATGTGCTCCTCGCCCCACTAAAAAGCTGACAAAATTAACCAAATTAACAAGTTGCTAGAGTCACGTTAATGTAACAATAATTAATGAACATTATAATCACCAGGGTGGTATTCTGCCAGCCGATAGTTTCCCTTTCTGTGCTTCACTTAGTAGACGGTTTGCAACCAAGACTGGGTTCTTAATACCTGAAGGAGAAGTCAGAATCATCACAGAGCTAGCAATTCATTCTGTGTTATTTCATTACAGTAAAAAGAAATCCAGATACAATTATGCCAGTGTTACACAAGCACACTTATGAATGCTGGGTTCCTTTTAGTCCATTTACTAAACCCTATAATAAACACAGGTTGGCAGGTATACACTTTTATCTAAGTGAACAAAGTTTCATTCATCATGCACATATCATATTAACTGTTAAATGATGCAGAGATAGTAATAAAAGCAATTGGACTGAACTTGCCAGATTTCAACCTTGGTCTGTTTAAAAAAAAAAAAAAAAAAAAAAAAAAAAAAAAAAGCTTTTGTTGAAAACCTTAAAAGGAAAACTCTCTGAGAATGTGTACATATTAAAAGGTGTTCCAGGGGTGGCCTCTAGCTCACCCAGTAAGAGCGTTCGCCCCATGATGGGTGAGTCCTGCAGTGGCCCGGGTTTGAATCTGACCTGCGGCCCTTTGCTGCGTATCATCCCCCATCTCTCTCCCCCTTTCATGTCTATCCACTGTCAATACAAGGGAAAAGCCCCAAAAAATAACCTTAAAAAAAAAGTGCTCTAAACGATGTCACACGTTTTTTTAGCCTACATTTTTTGTCACATACAGCCAACCTCCTCACCATCTGCTATCTCCTCACTATCCGCTAGCTGCCTGTCCCCTAAACACACAGTACAAAAAATGTGGTCTCTGTAGACAGCCCAGGCTCCACAAACAGCAACAAAAACCAACTGTGCCAACCTGCCCCACAAACCATAACAAAGTTTTGTTTTTGTTGGCATTTATTTACAGTGTGTTCAGCGGAGAGGCAGCTAAGAGATGGTGAGGAGATGTTCTCTGTACGTGACAAAAATTTTGTAGCCTAAAAAATTGGGTGATCCCTCATTGTTTATGAACCTCTAAGAAACTCTGACATGGTTGAAAGTAAATCATTAAAACACATGACAGACTCATTGCCATTACTTTTAGGGGACTGAACTTCAGTACAACACAGCAATATTACATAAATATCAATACATGTGTAATAACTCACCACTTATAGCCCCTACAGCACCATAATGCAGCGACTTCCCATCCATGATACTCGCATCACATTCAATTTCCCCTGACAAATTAAGGTTGGAGCCCATGCCAGCGTTTGTAAAAGGAGAGTCCTGAGAACAATTAAAAACATGCAAAGTCTAGAATAAAACTGTATTTGCGATGAAACATATTGTCAATGTTAATATGTTGAAGGAAAGTCATTCTTTTGTATAATATAGATCAACTAAGAAAAACAGGGTCACTCTTTCTTGTGGTCCAAAGTCATTGTGCAATGGAAATATTTTCAAACAAGACAAAAGTCAATATCTACTGTAATCCTAACTTTTTAAATCAACAGCTTATAAAATGGCCCTGCTGAATTTACTTTATTAAATACTTGTAAACAGTACTACTACTAGAAAATTGAATACAGGATGAGGTTTAAAGCAAGGTAATAAAAAATATATATTTTACAAGAACCATATATATATATATATATATATA
>NC_045749.1:17377528-17394714 GCF_008692095.1 Etheostoma spectabile | reverse complement strand
TTTATTTTTGCTCCAAGCATACATGCATCGAAGGCAGGAGCAGAATAAAGCTGTTTTGGATAAACAAACACTGATGTCAAATTAAGTTTCTTTTCCTTACTGAAAGTTTTGGGGATGCTGTTGTTTTAAGTGCAATCTGGGCCTAAGATACATTTCTTCTACATTAAGTAAGTAGGGTGTTTTTTAACTGTGACTTAATAAAGGTTGACTTTTTAATATTCAAACCTGGATCAAAATCAACCAACCTCAAGTTCAACCAACGCTGCGGCCACGGCTTCCACTGCAAGTGCCCCGGCTTTGAGCTGGTCCACAGCCTGGAAAAGACAGATAGAGATACCTTGTTGAAAGTGCAACAGCTTTCCAGTCAAAACATCAAATAAACCCATCACTCATTTCAGCTTTGTAGATTACTTTCATTGTCTACCTTCATCTAAGTCAGTTACGTAACTCTATGATAAGATAGGGACAGAAACTAGAGTAGGGACAGAAACTAGAGTAAATATAAGCATAAAACATGCAATAAAGATCCTGGATTGAATTAACTTGTGTGTGTGTGAGTGTAAAACAAAAAGGGAAAAAGGCATTACATTTCATCACCCATCTAACACCATTTCTATTGTAAATCAAGGGTGATGGCAGCAGCATGAGATTGTTTTTCAGTAGTGCAGATGGAAGGAACAATGAATGAAACCAAATACAAGGACATTCTTGAAAAACCTGCTTCGAGTGCCAAAGAACAAAGACTTCTATTCCAACTGCAAAATTATCTTAATACAGCCAAATTAAAACTGGAATAACTTCAAAACAAGAATGTTAAAGTACTTGAGGGATACTGCCAAAACACAGATTGGAATCCCACTGATTATACAAGGAATGACAGCTGTTCATAGATGCTCCCCATCCAACCTTAGAAAGCCTCTAGGAAAGTGTAGGAGAAAATCCCAACATCTTACTGATCAAACTGATAAAACAAGGTTACTCTATATACTTTCTAAATACATGAGATCAATTGATAGAACAACAACAGAATACATTTGTGCACAAAAATGTAGTAGAGGGAAGTTTACTCAGTATTTAGCAACTTTTAGTTACCGAAAATATCAAAACCAACTGAATTGTTGAGTCACAGCAAGTAAAACTAGACTGGCTAAATACTGATGAAAGCATTCTTTTGTAGTAAGATCTCGTCAATACGAACATATCTGGAATATTTTCGACTTAAACTACATTGGTTCAGCACTATTCTTTAAAAAGGTGCCCTGTCACACAAAACCGTTTTTACTTGAAATAGATCCATATGTGTTTGGGTTATGTCTTAAATGTGAAAATGAACTGCTACGTCCTCTGTCAGCTCTAGCCACTGAAAAGAAATAAGCGGAGAAATCAGGCCAATTACTAAAGCTGGTCAGTCTGACATTATGTTGCCTGAGCTCATTACTATTCATGAGCTCGCCCAGTTGAGCTAGGTAAAGGATCCTGATAGCCAGGCTCTCACTGGCTAGCCAATCAGAGTCAAGCAGCTTAGCTTGTTGAATATTAATGAGAACAGGCACAAATCAAGCTAAGTCTTCCAGCAGGCTTTTTATACCACACTAGAATGGCTTGAAACAAGGTAACCAAGGCATTTTTTCCACAATTCTTTTTTCTTTCTTTTTTTTTCTTCTTTTTTTTTTAAAGAGTCCATGGTAGAACTTCTGAAATATGTGTGGCAAGGCACCTAAGGAAAAGCCTTCAAATGCTACTTGATGATCAATGTCAATTGTGTCTGTTGCTCAACATTCAGAAACTTATTAACAGATTTAATACTGTGAAGTGCCAAATTATCTACATTAAAAAATACATTTAGAAGCATTCCATTAAGAATAACAAAGTTATGTGTACAAACAGTACAAGGTTATGTTTCTTGTTTGCACACAAACACACATTTTACTATAGTAATACCAGTAAAATAAACATACTCGCTGGCAGGCTCTTTTACACACATGCTTGTACTCCTTGGCCTTGGATTCAGAATGGTATCCTGCTCCTGAAAGCAAATAGGGAAAAACAATTGACCATTCAGAAAGTGATGAAAGTTGACCTCCTCAAGCAGAAAACTATATTGGGAGCCTTAATGTTTCCGTGCATGATGGATCATGTTCCAATGCCCATAATCATGTTTACTTATTATGCTTCCAATTTCTTTCTAATAAACTCTTAATTCTACTTGTTCTTTATAGTGTTTGCACTTACCTGCATGAACTAAAACAAATCCACCAACACATTTTGGCGTTTGATTCTTGCTTGATTCCTGGATTTTGGACCACGAGTTGGCCAGGGGAGAGGAGGGTTGCTGCTCTTCAGCTGAATTCATTAGACTTTCCATAACCCCTGCATAACTTGATAAGCCTATCATGGCTTATCGGACAGTGTTAAGAAAATCATTTTCATGGCACACCTGTGACAGGAAAATAAATACATACATTGTCATTCAGGGATAATACAGGATCACGTTTTTGATGGATAATACAGATGTAAAAGCCTCTTGCAAAGCAGCATGGTGCATGGTTGTCAGCTATGTACCACTGAAACCACAAATGCACTGGCACAAAGAGGGCACTACACTTGTACTAACACTACAGCAGAAGCTGATTCCACCTACAGTGAATTATGTGGTTGAAGTAATGATTCTGCACATTCTCAGTCTTTACAGCACCTCCATTAATCACTATTCATTCAGTCAGTACTGTCAAACCGCTGACAGTGGTAGAGAACAAATAACAACCGAGTACAAACATGTAACTAACTAACGTCATCTAAAACATGCTATCAATAGTCCAGACCTACAAGACTACAAATTAAAACTTGCACATAACATCAAGCTATCACCCATCCCGTTAACCTAACTTGACGTTATCCAAACAGTCCCTGCTGCTAATGTATCGTTACGCGTGTCAGTTTGAAATTTGCGTTGAAAAACAAACGTCATTTTGTTTGTGTTATGTGCCTATTTCGCTTTCGTTAAGTAAAAGACACTAACGTTACTTTAATAAAGTTATTTCAAGTCAAGCTAACAGTCCATATTTTTTTCGTTAGCTTGTAGCTAGCTAACAGCTCGCTAACACACCAACAAAACAATCTCAACTTACAACTTTCACTCATCTCCAGCGACAGAACCGGCGGCTGACCGCGACGTTACCTGACATGTGTTAAATACACATGGACGGTAGATGGACTCATAAATAACCGAGACAAACTTTGCTTGCAGTCACTTTCACTCCTCGGTGCTAACCGCAGCTAGGCTAGAGCTAGAGCATTCAGAAAGTACTTCCTGGTTCATATACACGTTGCTAGGGAAGTTCGTTCAGTGCAAACAATCGCACACGTGGATGAAGCTGTACAAAATAAAAGTTGGAGGAAAATTAAAATAAAATGCAGTTGCAAATGTTTTTCCCCTGCTGACATGTATTCACAAAATACGTAAACAAGAATATAAATTCTTAAGTTAGTTAGGACAACTTGCAGCTGATAAGAATCGTCATCAATGCACCAAATTGTTAAGTTGGCTAAACACAAAGATGAATTCAAGACTTTTGTTTTTTATGATTTGACATTTACATTTTTATTATTTAATTCATGAGCTATAATATTCTAGGTTTATAGTGAAGTTTGACTGGATGAGAGAATATTTGTAAATCTCTCTAACTTCATCAATGTTAAAACATTTGACAAAACATGAAATAATATTATGGTCAGTATGATTCTATATGTGAAAAGTAGGACATTTTACTGACCCAACAGTCTGAGAAAGGCACTGGCATCTATTTTACACTGTGTTGGAACATCTCACACTTTTTCAAAGTTTGTGTCATCATTGATGCTTCTGACTAAATCAGGGTTTTTTGTTTTGCTGCACATTCTCGGGCTACATTGCAAGTTGTGTGTCTGGTTACATAACTGAGAACTTTTAATCAGAGGCCCTCTTTTGCTCAAGAGATGTTTTTAGTGCAAGTTTAGGTCTTATAGCAGCAAAGCAAGTCCAGAATAATCACTTTACCTTCTGTAGAACACTAGCGGGGGAGGTAGGGAAAGGAATAGTATGTGTTTTTCCTAAAATATGGCCTTCTGATAATTAAACCCTGAATAAAAACATTCAGTTATTTTCTCAAGTGTGATAAAGGACTCAGTATTGCTTCAGACAGACAAATACACAGACTTCGTGACTACAGTTAGTTCTTAAACTTACTGCCATGCAGTTTGAACTCCCCATCCATTTTTTTCCACTTAGCTTTATTCTGTCTAAACATACAATATGTTTTATCATTACGGTCTGTTAAAAAAAGAAGTAAACTTCAAGGGGTATGATACATGGTCTCAACAATGTTGGTTTTCATGCAACGATCATTGCTCCCTCAGGAGGTTCTTTTTTTATGTCTAAGACATAAAAATACAGTTTGAATAAACTAAGGTTCTTCCACTGACGTCCTGGGATTTACCTGCAGGTTATCATATTTTCTATCTCAGAGACCGTAGTAAAAAGTCAGCTTGATATTTGTCTATACTGTACCACATTGGAGACATTCCAAACAAAACGCAGCAAACATACAAAAATATAACCCCAAATTCAACACTAGACCAATCTCATAAGATCTGAAACAGGCGCTTTCATGTTTATGGTCCAAGCGCAAGTTGTATGGGTGGAGCCAAACAAGCACATTCTTTAATCATAATGTGCAACGTAAAGTTGTTTTCTTTGGATCAAGTCAACAGAGATGAAAGCATGCTGTTGAGCAATTAATGAGGCGAGAGCTGGGACCCCAGTGCAGAGGGCTGAAGAGGGGCCAGCCAGCCTTTAGGGGGGTGGCTTTAGTATTGCATGCCATCAAATCTCTGTGTGAACTTCTTCTTCTTGTTGTTGACGTTGTGCAGAGGAAAGCTGCCAGTCTTGTTTTAATAAATGTAGATGTCTGTTGTGACCTCACAGCCTGCAGACACGATTCATTGAGGCCTTCTCCGCTTCATTATCTTGATGCAGATTCACACTTGAACATAACCTTTAAAATCAAATGCATTGACATTTTACTTTAGAATACTATGTAACCAGATATTTTAGGATAGAATGAGAAAAGACATTCTTAATCATCCACTAATCTGCTGGAAAGTTAGAACCAAAAAAAAAATGATTTCACCAATAATGAGCAGATTGATGTGGAAGCATTATTTTATGGTGTTATGGCAGGGATGGGAGGTCACAAGCATACTTGTGCGGTGTTGAGAGTTAAGGACATAGTTTCTGTGATAGCATTTTTCCTGTGGAGTTTAATCTCTTCTAAAATATTCTGCTCCATCATCTGGCGGACATGGTAGATACTCTTTTGGATGAGTAATGAGGCACTCTGAGTATTGGCTTACTGTTTATGCGTTAGTCTTTTGTTAGTTATAAAAAAGGGAAAATAGCATTATAGTGTTATATTCAAAACTAAATTATTCTGCTGAACAAAAATGAACAGACCAAGATGGATAAGCAGAGTTATCCTGCAAATAAAACTGTTGATACATAGAAGCCATAACAGTTTGGATCACTTTTGTGCATATGGTTTAAACATGCTGAACATCTATCCACACCAAATCTATTCAACTTGGGTTCAGCCAGCGATCAGGAAGGAATTCCTGCTGCTATGAGCAGGCAGAAAGCAGGCACGCTCTGGTGTGAAGAGACATGTTGGATGGAGACTTTATCAAATGCAGTAAAATAAACAGAGGGAGCCGTTGCAACACATTTTGCCAAAGCTACAACCCACAGGAATCCTTCAGGAAAAGAATACTCTCAGTGTGATGCTTTTTAAATCCAACCCCAAAAACCATTCTAAGGATGTAGACTAAACAAAGTACCACTCAATAAACCACTTTATTCACATCAGAACATCACAATGCATTTAATGACAAATTGCTCTTACAGATGAATTACAGACTAGATCTGATCTGAGTATTCTTCAGACATTAAAGGAGCAGCCATGGTTAACAATGAAATTGTCATATCTTTATTATATTTATGGGAGAAGAGAATTTAGAGAATATAATATGAAAACATATTAAATTAATGTACATATGTGTGCATCACATTAATGGTAGTCTGTGCATGAATGAGCTAGTCTCTACTGAGGTACAGTACTTCTCCGAGGTTTTTAACTGCTTTCGTCAGAATGGCGAGCCCCTTCTCACATCTGTGGAACAGATGAGCATTATATAAGACAGGACACAATGAATGATTGGGGCAGACAACGTTTGATTGAGAAGGTTGAAAAGAACCACACACAAACCACCAAACTATAGTGTTTTTATGTTGGCATAAGGTTGGCATTGCATTAAAGACAGCCCACAGCGATCACAGGACAGATTCTCTGACAGCGCGGGACTGTTTCCATCTCTAATTAGTGGACATTAGAACTATTTGGCAAAGTATCTTCACACATTAATGTGAAAAAACACTGCTTTGTTTTAATTTTTTGCATGCATTTTGGCTGAGGAATTCATTTTTATCCCAGAAATCATCATTACACCCTATACAGGCTTTTACATGCACTCTATGGTTTCACTGTGTCCGAGGCTTTTAGTAGAAGACCTTTTTTATTGTCATTGGCAAGATTTGTAAAACTGTAAATAATTCATAGCCTCTAATTAAACCCTCAAGGGCCAGTTGAACATACATGCCTTAACCCTGATGTTGTCTTCAGGTCAAATTTGACCCATTTTCAGTTTTTTCATCACAATGAAAAAGGGCCTTTGAAATAGGCTGAACATGTCACCATTAGAAATATGAAATAACTTTGGAAAAAACATCAAAAAAAGCACCCACAACATTGAAAAAGTGACAGAAAGGTCAGAAAAAGCAATAATAGTGTTGACAAAAAAACCTTTTTTAATGGAAGACAACACAAGGGTTAAGCCCAGTTTTTCATTCAAGGCCCCTACAGAGTACAAGTATTTAGTCTACATAGGCTTGAACTACTGTGAAACCACCAATTACTGTATTAAACAAATCATGTGTCTTATCATTAGGTCTGATAATATAATCCCTTCACAGACATTTAAAAAGCCAAATAGTTTTAAAAACCCATCAAAGGATATTGATATAAGAACAGGTATAAACAATTGCCATAATTATAATTCCCTTAGCCCCTGGGCTCACGTTAAGTTACGGGTAATTTTGTGCATTTCTTTGTAGATAATTGTGTTGCTTGCTGTGCATTACGTTGCTATGATTATAAGAAGGATATGAAAAACACATGTATCAAGCCAACAAGAGATTAGACGATGCAATGTTCTTGCTATTGACTTGTAGTTACAGCCAGCGGTTTAATCTCCTTGTGCTGTAACCATGACAATAACAATTGCCTACGCAGTCTTACACAAATAGATCCTCCAATGTTTTGTGTACACAGATTCTGCCCCGAACAATCAGCAAGTCACCAGGAACAGCCAGCCAATAATTCTTTTGCTGCTCATCTGCATTACACTGGTTGAACAAGTACTAAACCACAATGATCAAATAATTACACACGGTATCTAGCAAATACTAGACACAATGTTATTATTTTAAATCACCCTCAGTTACAACAACAAAAAAGCCAGTAAAGTCAACGGTATTATTGTTAGTTTATTTGTAATTGGTGACCAAATTCACAAAAAAGACATTTATCATGACTGGCCCCAGGAATCCACAATACAACATCCAATGACACGTCAAGGCCCTCCACACCCACACAGGTGTTTATAATGACTCTGATTAGACCCTTTAGTGCTGGAAATAACGTGATGTGTGACTAATAAGAATGATAACAGGGTTCTCGGGCTCTTACAGGTGCAACAAAACTAACAAGAGAGTGAGGGGAGATGTCAGTGAAGCCCCCAGATTGCACATGCCAAGAAGAGGTCAATGCAGGAAACGTGTGACATGGGTGTGTAGGCGCTGTTTACACGTACATGGTTATTTTGAAAAACTGTTTACACACAAACGGAGAATTTGCTCCTGAAAACAAGTCTTTCTAAAATTTCTGTCCAGAATGGAGATTTTGGAAATCTTCGTTTGCACGTTTGCATGTAAACTGAGACAACCAGAGGTTTAGGCAGCCGAGAAGAAGAGAAGAGAGAGGAAGTGATTGGTTGCTGTTTTGGGGATTCTGATTGGCTAACGTGGGCTTGAGTTTATCGTTACACTGCCACCTACAGGTTTGGTATGCTCTTGACGGCATAAACACAAGTAAATTAACACTTTTCTGAAAACTGACAGCTTTGCACGATGTTATTTTTGAAAACGGAGAGGTTGAAAGGCCCGTTTATGAAATTTTACCGGCCACGTATAAACATAGCCTTAATCTCATACCTAAAACTTTAGTGTGTATTTTTAGTATAGGAATAGTTTAACAAATTGTTAGTGTAAACAGCAACGCTTGAAGCATTCAAGTCTGTTCAAGCCGAATAGGGAAAGAAAAGGTCAAAAATCAGGGCTATACTTTGGATTAGCATCTTTTACAAGGACACAACAGCAGGATGGGAGGCTTGCTTGCAAAAGGGGGTTTGAACCCAAAGGTCCAGTCTCCCTCTTAATATACCCTCCTTAGATATATAAAAAAAATATTAGAAAGAACATACTAGATTGTTTTGAACAAGATTACCTTGAAACAGCGGTCCCTACATCCCGCAGTGAAACATCTGCCATTGAGGTTAGTTTAGTACCAGAAGCCTCTTTCAAGATATTGTATGTGATGCCAACTCTGGCCATTAGTTATGTCTTCACTCAAACAGAACAGAACCACTTTGTTTGCCTTTCTGCTTATAATGTTGCAAGATTGACATCTAGTGGTTTGGCTTAAATAGTACAGATGCAAAAACTCCAATGGCCACTTCATTCAAATCTCATCTTTGTTTAAAAATAGGGTAAAGGAAGATACTAGAATTTGTATTCTCAGGGCTCTGGCTAGGGAAGTTCTGTAACTATCCCATTGTCGTTTTAAGTAGAACTGATATACCATTTTAATATTTTGTAAATCCATATTAGATTAGAGTGGAAACTAAGGGTATAAGGATGTTACAAGGACAAAATGATGAATCACATGCAAGATGTGAGAGCTGATTGCTGTGTTTTAATTTCCCTAAAAGGGCGGTAGCTCATTGAGATAAAGGTCTTTAATTTGACCGTTTGTACGAACACTGAGAGAATTTTTCCACCTTGGTCCTGGGAAACATAAATCCTTTGTAGTTTGTGATATGAGCTTTTGATATAATGCGCCCAAATGGAACAGGAACATAGCTTCCACCCATACTGTCAATTTGCTGTTAATGTTAGAAATGTATTTATGAAAACATTTTTACTCATCTGTAATAACTAAGCATTGGATTTCACTAAAATAACCCTCAATTTTAAAAAATCCGGATCTGGATCACAGTACGGCTTGGATGAAAGACATTCTCCACTCTCAGATAATGTCAGGGGTCCCAGGAGCAGATGGGTCTGGACCAGAGCAGAGCTACCAGAACAGATGACAGACGGTGGTCTCTGGAACCAGCCTCTCACATATGACAGCCAAACTGGTCTGATCTGATCTATGTTACCGTCCTGATACTGTCCGCTGTCGTGAAGAAGGAGCAGGTTAGTAGGTGTTTGTGTCCTTCTGTGTGTTTAGTGACAATTAATAAAATCACATAATAGCTATCTTGGCCAAAAGTATCATAAAAACCGTCCTCATGTTGCTAATCCAAAAAATTCCAGTCTAGGGTCAATGCATGGCAAGGTGCGAGCATATGAGAAACAATTACCCCAACATGAAAATCTGGAGATAGGCCTTTTGTGCAAACTATCACGAGAGTTCTTATAAACAGTCATTTTTTTTGTTCTAACACAAATGTTTAATTAATAGGACTAGTCGGAAGTAGATTTAGGAAGGTTATAATAATATTGTCCTACAATTCAAATCTATTACTATTACTAGCCTATCATATCATGCAACTGCATCAAAGACTCTGTAATGGGATCAAATTCTAACTCAAAATACTGCAAAACACTGCCAAAAACAAACCTATATTTATTTTAATTTCCTAGTACTGTTTCCTCGCTAAGTGTACTTGTAGTGACTCCAATATGTGCAGTTTGCATCCGAGTGGAAAGGCGTTACTATGGAGCTAGAACATTGACGGTATTAAAAACAAAATTTGGCTTTGAAACAACAAATATTGGCAATGCAAAATGTTGACTGATATACAAAACACAAACATCAAGTAATAATCTCACAATCCTATGATATTATTTCACTTTGACAATTGTTTGCATTATGACAGGTTTTTCCTGTGTCTTTCAGTGACATTGTTTTTTTTACGTTGTCAAGATTTTAACAATGTCACTGGTTTTCAGTTTCAACTTTCTGTCATTGTTTTGGTGTAGGGGCCTGAGGGGAGGGACAAAGAAAGCATGGTTTACAGGTAATTCACCTCCTGTGGGGGTGCAGGCTACTGGTGAGAGACTGCACCTCCACAGGAATCCTCACAGCTGTGTTAAAACCGCATATCTGCAATGTTTTCCTCAAGTTCACCTGGAACCTCCAAATCTCAAGTAAGTCTGTTTATCTCTGCCATTTCTTTCACATAGAAGCAGCTGGTTTAGTGTAAACTTTTAATATAGGCAAAAGCTGTGCTGTTAGCAGAGGTTAGCACTGTTAATTCTTGATTCAGCAAACGTCAGCTAACTTGTGGCTAATTGTAGCTAAGTCTCTTGCCGGGGATGTCAATCTATCATCTATAATATAGCATTTATAATAGCAGTAATTCCTGTCCTTTAGGACTCCTAAGGCCAGTATTATTGCTTGTGCACAAGGCTTGACTCGCTTGTGTCTCTCATTAGCTTCGTCATGGATGTATTAAGAGAATATTGTCCTAAAACTGGGAAAACACAGTTAAGGCAGTTTGTCAGTGAATGCGTTCTGCCTGTTAGTGAGTGTGTGATTTTCCTAGAAACCTGTCAGTCAGCAGCTTTACTTGTGATTGGAGGAGAATTATGGGGGCGGGGCGTTTGGCAGGTAGAGAGGGCGGAGCTCGTTCTCTTGACACATGTATGAGGGAGCTAATGAGCTCCAGAGCTAAGTTTTATCACATTTGTGAGGATTCCTGTGGAGGTGCGGTAGCCTATGCAAATTTACCTGTAAACCACGCCCTCTATGTCCCTCCCCTCAGACCCCTCCTCCTTGTGCCAAAACAGTGACAGAAAGTTGAAACTAAAACCAGTGACATTGTAAAAATGTTTTTAAAAAAACTGTCTCTGAAAAGACACAGACATCAAGAAAAAATGTAGATTGACATCTAAAAACCTATCATAATGCAAACAAATGTCAAAGTGAAATACTATCATAGGATTGTGAGATTATTACTTTTTGATGTTTGTGTTTTATATATCAGTTCAACATTTTTCAGTGCCAATATTTCTTGTTTCAATACCACATTTTATTTTCAATACCACAGGTTACTGTCACTGTTCTAGCGCCATACATTAGTTGCCAAACACCTCACACCAAAGAGGAGGATGAACCGCCGGAAACAACCTACCCTGCCTCCCAAGTGCGTGGTCCTTAGCTGAATGACTCAGCAGTCGGACCAATCGCGTTCCCACTTCCCCGTATCGGGCACCCAATCATTTAACTAGGTTTCGTACACATAATTTACGGCGCAATCACGGTAGGTTGAGCCAACTGAGGTCCATAGACATTTGACAGCGGCACAGGTGATACAACCGTCCAGAGGCTGTTTCACTTTACATTTCAGTTTTTCCCCGAAGCACTATTCACTGTGAGCCTGGGGTTGCCACAGTCAAAAAACAACCATTCGAAGTCAAACCATTCCGGCAGCATGAGCAAAAAGAAAAAGGACTGGAAGACTGAAAAAGGTAAGGCTTGTTTTGGGGAGGAATGAGGCTATCATCATATCCATGACAGACAGCATGATTTTAACCATGCTAGAAGATTGACAGCCCCTCTTTCTTGCTTCTACATATCGCTGTGACACTACTTATATTCGGTAACCACGCACGGCGAATGTGCAGATGTCAGAATGATGTTGCGCCTCTTTTTGGCTTCCGTCCGTAATGTTTGACATTCGCAATAACACTGTTCACATATTGCCTCTTGCCTGCTTATTAGCTTACATTTAAGGCTCTCGCAAATTTTTTGCTAAAAACCCTTATTTACATGTTGTAATACTCCTAACATATCCTGCCTTCCACTTGTGTGATAAGCTACAACAACAGTAACGTTTGCTCAGAGTTACAAACCTTCTCTGCTACTAAATATTGCTGTAACAGACAGCAGGTCACGCCGTAGTAAAACAAAGGAACGGAGTGTCTGTTAGTTTAAAACGTCGTTATTTATAATTTTTCAGACGACTGTTCCTCTGTTTCAAACACAGTGAAAGTTGCGAATGTTGCTGTGAAACTGGCCCATTTGACTGTAATTGCGTTTCAGTTTCAGAGACGTGAGTCGACCTGTTGTGCTCAAAAGGGCCAAGAAAGACATGCTAACCTTATCGATATTCATAAGTTATTCATTTATTTGACTCAATGAAGCTTCTTCATGGTAGACGTTGACACTTGTTACAGCAGGTACAGCACAGGTGTAACTAATCACAATAATTAGTGCTGGTTTCATTCGTTTATGCCACCTTGTCACTAGGAGAACGTGTCACTACAAGAACCTTGCAACAAGGAAACACCGAAATTGAAAGTAGCCACTGTATTCCTCACAATAACACATTGGCTTCAGACAAATTTCCAGCCCTGGCCTCTGTTCAGCATTAACGTGGCCTCAATTAAGTTAGTAACTGAAACAAGAATTAGTTGTCATAATTGCTAATATTGTTGGTAAGTTATTAATAAAAAATGATGGTGGCTTGTTTTTATTGAGAAATACTGCAGTTCACATTCAGTGTCTCGCCGTCAAGCCCATTGGCTCACAACCATTTTTTTTTTGGAGTGTATGTAAACATCTTTTATAAGTGTCATTTAAATTCTCTAAGCAAAGATAATAATTAATATCCACCAGCCGTTTCTAGTTCAAGCAGGTAGCAGCATGGAATGAACATCAAAGTAAATCAGATTTCATATTCTGAGCATACACCCCTCTAGCTAAAATTGTGTTAAAAGGAGATCAAGGCAAGTCAAAATGTTTAAAGAAATTCCGAAACTAAAATAATTTTTTTTTTTTTTTAAATAGTAGTTTGACCCAGGGCTAGTCTGTAGGCCTGTTTGGGGATGTACCAACGAAGATACATTATTGTACGTTGTGTTGGCAAAATCGACCATATTTTTCAGATTTCTTTTTCAGAGATTTTCAGGATTATTCTGAAGTTGGACATAAACAAAATAAACAATGATAAATCATAAACAAAATGAACTAAATAAGGAAACATGAAATGGGAATATAAATAGTATTAAAAGACTACATAAAATCAGATGTTATGTGACAGGCAGTCACATCTCCTTTTGTTTTGTTATTAGAATTTGGTTCAGGGTTGTGTGAGTGACGAAGTGCTTTAGAGTAGTCCAAAGAGCTTTGCCGTGTTCAACCTCAGCACTGCCTTTTTATTCATCCATGTAGAATAAAAGCAGCCTTGGGAATGACAGAAATGGGCAAGAGGGAGAGAAAATATGTAAGGAATAGATTGGATATCCCCCACTGCGGGAATACCATTTTAATATAAGCCTTACCTACTGCAGGATGTTGCCAAAAAACTACCTAAGGATCCTTGTATTTCTTAGCCACTAGTCCACCTCTACTGCCTCCTATATTTTAGGCTTTCATTTGTGTAAGAGGCAAGTCTCTTAACTTATGGTGCTTTTTAAAGAAATGGTACACAGTTCTTAGGATGTAGGGTTTTATTATATGCAAAGCATCAAACCCCAGACCTCCCAATTCTTGTGTGTAAATAACCTAATATAGTAAAGTAATATGATGCTTTTGTGTAGTGCCATATCACATTGAGTTTGCCTAAACTGTTATTATAGTAGGGATGTTTTAATTGACCAAAGTCCACACTCTGTGCACTGGGGTGTATATTTGGTGAAGATTTCACAGTGGCGCACGTACTTAGGATGAAGCTTGTTTTGCAGAACAGCCCGGTTCTGTCTGGAGAAACAGCAGCAAGTTGAGGCTCTTTTGCAGTCAGTGGAGACGACCATTAGGACACAAGCTGTGAGGACCCAAGAATGATATAGCAGTACAAAGGTTAAGCAGCAGCTGTGTGATGTACTAATATTAGCCAATTATGTTGTTTTTTTGTTGCTAAACCAAACAAAGAATAACAAAAAATAATCTCACTTCTTGCACACAGCAGTTTAAGTAACTAGTAGCAGTTTGGAGCTTTTGGGAATTGCTAACATGTCTCGTTACTGAGTTTAGTTTTTCAAAACTGCAACTCAGCACAACAGTTTATCCAAAATGCACAAATGCAACCAAAACAAGCCATACACATATCAGAATCAAACCTTGTACCAGAGATATGTATCACTGTTGTATCATTTCATTTATGTATTTTAACATAACCAATATTCCAGCAAAACAAAAAGAAGGGCACTTCTTTATTGCATGGATTGTGCTACGTTACAGTTAATGTAACAGTAATATATCAGAAATGCTGCAACAAGCCTAATAAGCATTTCATTTGTATCCCATTAATGCAATATAAAACTATTTATATTCACTATGTGTGTAGGACAGCTACAGACCTTACACCTTCTGTTCTCTCTTCTAATACACATGGGAAAGAATATTTACTACCAGGGTGTACCAGCAACAGTTTTTTTTTTTTTCCCTGAAGTTAAAATCAGTTAAGTTCTTTGGCAAAGTATTGATAATAAAGTCACATAACTCGTCACTTAGTGTAGGGGGCAGAGCAGTACAGAGCTTGAGTGAGGGAGGACAAACGGTTCAGAGTGCTATGAAGCTTAGGCAGGGTTACGTAGTGCAGTGTTTCTCATCTAAGAGCCAATGAGACACAAGAGTATGTTCATTTTTATTCCAGCCAATACACACAACACCCACAACCGAAGAAGAGGGACTAATGAGTGTAATCAACTGGTGGTGAGGTGTCTGATTGGAACAAGAGCCTGCATTGTTTTGGGTCTCCATGGCACATGGCTGAGAACCCCTAATGTAGAAAGTGGGGTAGATTGCCATTTAGCCAGAGTACTTGTGTTCAGACGTCTTGGATGGCAGCTATACTACTGAAGCAAGACTCAGAATTCCTACTAGCTCCAGGGGGTGCTCTTCTAATGCTGATCCTGCAATTTTTAATTCATTAAGCAGTGTCACATTATTAAATATCACTTTATTGAAGACCACATTTTTCATAGAGCCAATTTAGAGAGCCAGGGTGGTGTGGAGCTGCAGCAGTGAGGAGTGGGACACGATGCAGGACCAGCAACTGTCCTATAGGTGGTGGTCAGGCGAAGTAAAGGAGGTACGCTGGGACAGTTTGCTGGGACATTATAAATTACACCTACACTACATCTCTTAAGTCTTTTTTTTAATGTCATAAGTAAGTTTGTGGCTCTCCTAAGTGAGTTTATGGCTCTCACTGAAAGTGAGTTACATTTCTTATTAACTGTCTGTGCCATTACCAAGTCTATTTCCCCCATATCTTTTTTTGTTGTTATTCTTCAATGGGACCAATTTTATTTTCACTTACGTAAATGTATGGTGTCTTTCTTCCACAGAGAGACTGCTTCGTCTAGATCGGGAGGAGAGACGCAAGGAGTATCGACGTCAAGACTTTATATCTCTGGACAAGATCCCATCCTGGAGAGAGGAAAATAGACGTAAGAGAGACATCTTATTGTTGCTCAATGCCTGTTGAGTTGAATGTGGCTGATAAACTGACACATTATGGCACAGTTTACAAAGCCCAGCCACAAAATATGTATTCAATGATTCAGTTTTTTGTTTCACAGTAAGTAGCATTAATAGTTCTTATGCATTTAGACACACTATTTGTGTGAATATGTCCAGTAAGCTTACACTGTATACTTAGAATTTCTCACATACACAGAATCCACATACTATGTATTTGGAACACACGTTTTGGAGCATACGTATGTGTATCCTATCAAAGTAAACCTTTTTAAGAAATGTAATTTGGATGATGGGAAAAGATGATTTGCTAATGTTTTGTAAAACATTACAAACATCCGACTAGTTGTTCACCAAACACAGAGCTTTATAACAGTCTAACACACCAATAAAGACTCAAGACTTGTAGATTACAGTACGTTGGAAAAAGTTAATTTCAAAAGTACTTGTGGTATTCCTGAATACTCATTCTAAATCATAACTAATGATGTATTACTTTTTCAATACCAACCTTAAAAACATCAATATGACTTGTGCTATAAGGTTTCTCCTTAAAGGTCCCATGACATGACAATTTCTCTTTTTATGAGTTTTTTTGAACATTAATATGCGTTCCCCCAGTCTGCTTATGGTCCCCTAGTGGGTAGAAATGGCGATAGATGCAAACCGAGCCCTGGTTATCCTGCTCTGCCTTTTGAGAAAATAAAAGCTCAGATGGGCGATCTGGAATCTTGCCCCTTATGAGGTCATTAGGGGCAAGGTTACCTCCCCTTTCTCTGCTTTGCCTTTCCAGAGAATTTGGCCAACCCATGAGAGAGAGAGACATCATGGCTTTCAAACAAGCAAAGTAGCAGTTGGTCAAGGCCACAGCCTCAGCCTCCCCTTGGCGCGCCCCCCCCCCCCCCTCTCCTCCTCAAAAGCTACAGACACAGAAATGGCACATACTAAGGAAATCTCATTGGGGACGGTTCTAGTGGCTGTTATTCTGCACCAAGGCTGAATTTTAGGAAAGAGACTTAGATAGCCTACAGTTGGGCTTGAATGTTTGGGCACCCCAGGTATAAATTTGTATTAATGTGCATAAAGTAGCTAAGAAAAGATGGAAACATTTCCAAAAGGCATCAAATGACAGATTAGACATTTGTATAATATGTCACAAAAAGTTAGATTTTATTTCCATCATTTCACTTTCAAAATAATAGAAAACAAAAAAATGGCGTCTGCAAAAGTTTGGGCACCCTGCATAGTTTATAGCATCCACTGCCCCCTTTGGAAAGCTGAGACCTGACAGCGTCATGGATTGTTCTCAATCATCGTCTGGAA
>NC_045749.1:17377184-17377504 GCF_008692095.1 Etheostoma spectabile | reverse complement strand
AAGGTTTTAAATGCCCAGACTCATCTGACTTTGCCCCAACAATCAGCACCATGGGTTCAACTAAGCAGTTGTCTTGGAAACTGAAACTGAAAATAGTTGATGCTCACAAAGCAGGAGAATGCTATAAGAAGATAGTAAAGGGTTTTCAGATGCCAATATCCTCTGTTTGGAATGTAATTAAGAAATGGCAGTCATCTGTAACAGTGGAAGTTAAAGCAAGATCTGGAAGACCAAGAGAAATATCAGACAGAACAGCTTGCAGGATTGTGAGAAAAGCAAATCCAAACCCATGTTCGACTGCACGATCCATCCAGAAAGAC
>NC_045749.1:17377065-17377174 GCF_008692095.1 Etheostoma spectabile | reverse complement strand
CTGGAGTTGTGGTACACCATTCCACTATTAAGAGATACTTGTACAGATATGGTCTTCTTGGAAGAGTCATCAGAAGAAAACCTCTTCTACGTCCTCACCACAAAAATCA
>NC_045749.1:17372036-17377055 GCF_008692095.1 Etheostoma spectabile | reverse complement strand
GAAGTTTGCAAATGAACAAATAGACAAGCCTGATGCATTGTGGAAACAAGTTCTGTAGACCGATGAAGTTAAAATAGAACTTTTTGGTTGGAATCAGCAAAGGTACATTTGTAGAAGAAAGGGCACAGAATTTAATGAAAAGACCTCTGTCCAACTGTTAAGCATGGGGGTTGTTCAATCATGCTTTGGGGTTGTATTGCAGCCAGTGGCACAGGGAACATTTCCCGAGTAGAAAGAAAAATTGATTCAATAAAATTTCAGCAAATTTTGGACGCTAACTTGATGCGATCTGTGAAAAAGCTGAAGTTAAAGAAAGGATGGCTTCTACAAATGGATGATGATGATGATCCTAAACACACCTCAAAATCCTTGGGTGGATTACATCAAGTGGCGTAAACTGAAGGTTTTGCCATGGCCTTCACAATCTCCTGACCTCAACATGATTGAAACTCTATGGATAGACCTTAAAAGAGCAGTGTGTGACAGACAGCCCAGAAAGCTCAAAGAACTGGAAGACTTTTGGAAGGAAGAATGGGCGAAGATACCTCAAACAAGAATTGAAAGACTCTTGGCTGGCGACAAGAAGCGTTTCCAAGCTGTGACACTTGCCAAAGGGGGCACTACAAGGTATTAACTCTGCAGGGTGCCCAAACTTTTGCATACGCCATTTTTTTTGTTTTCTGTTATTTTGAAAGTGTAAATGATGGAAATAAAATTTAAATTTTTGTGACATTTACGAATGTCTAATCTGTTGTTTGATGCTTTTTGGAGATTTTTCCATCTTTTCTTTGCTTCTTTATGCACATTAATACAAATTTTTACCCGGGGTGCCCAAACATTCAAGCCCACTATACATGTTAGGGGACCACTAAGGTCTATATAAAACATCCAAAGAGCACCATGTCATGGGATCTTTAAACAATAACGCAATCTTAGTTTAGATTCAGATACTGGATTGCAGAGTACACATTTTTTTGGCATGATACTCTGCAGGATCTTTACACATCTCTGCCTTTTTAAATACATGTTTCAATACAATAAAGCAATTTGTGTATCATAATAGAGATAACATTTAAGTTACTAATAAGTGAGAAATTATTGAAAGACTGTAATGTAAAGTTGTCCGTGTAATTGGCTTTAAATGGAATATGAGTACTCTGATGGGTACCTAATGCTGCAGGGAGGTCATGTATAGAAAGGAATAAGGGGTTATATGATGTATGCCAGCAAAAGCTATTCAACATAGAGTTTATGGTGGTGGCAATTCATCTGACACTGATATACAACCCTCCATAGACTACAATTGATGTTCGATGAAGTAAGGTAGAATAGCAACTTGTTTACGAGTGCTTTGTGATATGCATACATCGCTGTGGTATTCTTCTCTACATTAAATTAAACAAGCATAAAACTTTTATGACAGTTTGGGAGACTCTAGCTGATGTAATGTCCATAAGAACCAGTGTAACTGCTGATTCACAGCTCTTTGGTATGACCATTGCTTGGCTCCACTCTAAAAGGAGATAGACTTTTACAAACAGATCAACAGTGGCTAAATGACAACTTTAATGTTGAACTCACCCAAGACTGAAACTTTAATCATTGCTCCGGCAGAGCATCCTCAGATTAAGAAACACATTGGTGACTTAGGTTCGTCGTTCAGCCCATTCTCAGGAGCTTAGTGTTGTTTTTGATGCGGCCATGTCTCTGGAGAAACTCGAAACAACTTATTAAAAACTGTTTCTTTCAATTAAGGAACATTTCAGATAAGACCTTGGTGTCAAACGCGAGTTGGAGATGATTATTCATGCTTTTATCTCGTCTCGCTTAGACTATTGTAACAGTCTTTTTATTTGCCTTAATAAGAAGGATCTTTGTCGTCTCCAGACTGTCCAAAATTCTGCTGCTAGGCTTTTAACCCACACGAGTAAAAGGGCACATATACTCCAGTTTTAGCTTCACTTCTTGGTTACCAGTGATATTTAGAATGCACTTCAAATTTTGGTCTTAACTTTTAGGCCCTACAAGGACAGGCACCCCATACATCTCTGACCTGATACAGCTGCGTACATCCTCACATAGTCTGAGATCAAGGCCAGAGACTATTAGTTGCCCCCCTTACACTTTAAAACTAGGGGGGACCGCTCATTTCAGGTAGTTGCACCGAGGTTGTGAACGCTTTGCCTCCTTCCATGCGCTGCTTAGATTGTGTGGAAAACTTTAAAACTCAGTTGAAAACTGCGCTTTTTAAAGAGGCTTTTAACTAGATTGTAGGTGGTTAGGCTGTCTTATGTGTACGTGTTATTCTTTGTTTTGTTTTGGATGCATTGTATTTATGAGAGTTGTTAATGCTTCCTTTTGTTGTGAAGCACTTTGTGATCTTCATCTGAGAAAAGTGCTATACATATAAATTTTACTTACTTACTTACTTACTTACAAATTAGTCATGGCTTAACTTTCCTGGCTTGTTATCCACAAAATGGTTAATAGAAATTTCCACCAAATGCATCACACATTTAGATAATTTTTTTACAAAATGAAAGGATGCCTACTTAGAAGCATGCATCTGAATTCAAATTCACTGTATCCATGTGAAAACACTATCTGGAGTCTTGATACCACAGTACATATAGTATTGTCTATTTTGCATTGTATTTTAAATTAATTTATATAAAGTATTGCTATATAGGAAACTGGAGTAATGGATGAATTAAGTCGTAATTCTCAAACATAGTTACATTATAAGATTTTGTCTTTTCAAGTAAATTTGAGAACCATTCAATAACCTACTTTGTGTTTATTCAAAGGAACAAATCATGTATGTATTTATTGAGTGACGTAATATTTTAATATTAATAATATAATTCAATAGTAATCTTTTTTAAATGAAATTTATTTTTGTTTCAGCCAATGACAAAGAAGAAGGGAAGGAGCTGGTGCGTGGAGGAGGGCTGAGTGATAAAGTATCTCTCTACAAGGGAGATATTACCGTCTTGGAGGTGGATGTCATAGTCAATGCTGGTAAGGATCTGCCCTTTGACCTTTTTGTTTGCTGCTTAAAGGCAGCTCGGCTATAAAATAGTCCTTGGCTGCCATCTACTGTTGTTACTCTGAAAGTGCTGGTTCTGGAGGCATTACACAAGTGATGAGTGTGATTTGAGGCAAATGTTAAACTGGACATCTGCTCTTGTTGATCTGACTTCTCATAGGCTGAAATGCCGTGACCTTTTATTACTCAAATTGCAGTTCTTTCTCCTGCCAGTTAAACACAAGGTTACTGACTGAATTTTTTTTTGATTTGATTGGCAGTTATATTAATCTCATTTGTGGATATTTCATCATCAAATATGTGGCATGTGTGTGCTGTAATAATGAGTGGTCACATATCTAATGCTGCTATTAGATAGAGATTTGTAACTGTGAGTAAAAAAGGTTGCAGAATCAAAGAGGGTAAGCAGAAATGCCAATTCTCGCACATTTGTCCTACTGTTATGTAATTTTCTGCAGTCTACTCTGCTCTCAACCTACACACAAATAGTCCGTGGTGCTAAGATTGCTTTACCTGTTGCTTCTGCAGCTGATGCGCAATACCATTTTGCAGCTATAGACTTGAAATTCCCACACCATAGCTGTATAGTAGCAATAGATTAAACATGGTCTACTTTAGCTTACTGCAGTTGTTTCATAACTCTTCCTTCCTCATGCTGCAGTATTTACACACACACACACACACACACACACACTACAGTCTACTAAGCAGTGTGCGTCTTGTGTGAGATGAATACTCTATAATTTATGCAAGATTAATAGTTGTGAAAAACAGACTGCTCTGTTGGATAGGGCTAATGAATTGAATTTAATCTAATATGTAAATACCCTTCCTGTTTAAGATAAGGTGACATGACATTCTGAATCATTGTCAGCATCATGTAAAAATACAAATATGCAGTTTAGTATGCAAACACCTGACACACCTAAATGTCATGGCAATTGTCATTCTTTATGATTTTGTCCTTTACAAATGTAGCACTTGTAGCTAATATTATACATTTCAGTTTTTTTGTACTGAGTTTTGTAATAACTGCTACATGTGTGAATTATATTGTTGTATTCTATTTAGTTGTATCTAAGCTCTATATGGATTGATATGTCTGAATTTGTATTTAACTTATGATAATCATTGAGTACACATGGTCTTATATTCCTGTTATAGTATGGACTGACATTTGATTGAACGTATACCCCATTTTGTTGCCATTCTATGTTCTTTAGTCAATATCGTTAACAAATCCATGTTAACAAGCTAGGTTACTAAGTGACTAGAAAAATAGGGCATATGAGAATGAATATGGAGGTTCAGGAGAGAGCATTGTGGGTGTTTGTTTTAAACTGTTGAATATTGTTCTAGCAAAGGCGTGCAGTTTACTGCAGCAGTTAATGCTGCCAGACATCCAGGCTCTGATTGAGCTACATGTTGGCCAGGAGGTAATTCATTCTGTTTAGCAGGCTGTCAGACAGTCTGAAAGGTTCAAGGAATTGCTGAAGCCTTTTATAATTTCCACTAGGTCTCTATTCATACTGCAAGGCCAGTTGTCTCTGTACAGGTGGTTGGATTGATAAGAACATATAGCGGTGGACTTTGCTGCACAGTTTTGTGCACCATCTATGACAACTCTGCTCAAAAACAGTATGTTGTGAATGTAAATTTTAATTTCAATTTTATTTATAGTATCAATTCATAACAAGCGTTATCTCAAGACACTTTACAGATAGACCACATTCCAGAATTTACAAGGACCCAACAGTTCTAGTAGTTTCCTACAGAGCAAGCAACAGTGCGACAGTGGCGAGGAAAAACTTCTAGGCAGAAACCTCGGTCAGACCCAGGCTCTTGGTAGGCGGTGTCTGACGACCGGTTGGGATTAGAATGAAGGGTGGCAGTAACAGTCACAAAAAATAAATAAAAATAAGACAAATAGTAGTTTGTTTGTAGTAGTTCTTTGTAGCATAGCAGGGCAC
>NC_045749.1:17371640-17372026 GCF_008692095.1 Etheostoma spectabile | reverse complement strand
TTACAAGGCACAGCAGGACGTAGCTGGGCATCGCAGAACGTAGCAGTATGTAACATGGCATCGCAGGACGTGTAGCGGGACCACGGCGACAACTGCTACCATGATTTTTGGCGCCTCCCTGATCCAAGGAAACATTTAATGTGACTGTAATATTCTAGACCAGATTCTTTTTGTCATTGGTAACAAAATACTTTGATTTTACTTTATGACATTATATTTATTAGTGGAATAAGCTGGACATGCTTTGGCTGTAATGACCCTTTTCCAAATATAGTGAGTAACACAGTTCTGAACAGTATGTAAACAAACATTGCGGATGTTAGCTAACGTAGTTTAATAGGAGCTTTTGGATAGTTTGCTTAACTTTTTGACTTTTATCTATTCAC